>NC_080065.1:174543873-174882377 GCF_949987535.1 Balaenoptera acutorostrata
ATAAATAGATGAATGGATGGATAGATAGGTATTATGGTAGCTGGATAGAGAGCTAGCCAGACAGCATCTTTCATGCTAAGCCAGGGTTTCGCACCCTCAACACTACTGACAATTGGGGCACCATGAGCCTCTGGTGGGGGGAGGGTCCTGTGAACTATAGGGTGTTGGGCAGCATCCCTGGTTTCCATCCACTAGATCCCAGTAGCACCCCATCCCCCAGTCATGACAACCAAAATGTCTCCATTGTTAAGTGTCCACCTGGGGGGGGGGGCACAGAATCTCCCTAGGTAAGAACCACTGGCCCAGAAGTACTCAGATCTGCTCTGAGAGCCAGGCTCTCACCCATCACTCTAGGTCAACTCTGTGTGTAAACATAACATATTTTCATGCAACAGGACATACCAAAACCACCTCCCCTAGAGTCACCCTCCAAAGACCACCTCCCCTACCAGGCACTGAAGGAGGGTGGTCCTCCACCCCAGGAGGCCCCCAGCTTTACTAACTGGACCAGACATGGGGCCAAGAAGGCCAATTGATGTCTATCTCCCCAGATTTTGCAACCAGGACTCAAGAAAGAGCCAGGATGATGGTACCAGTTCTCCAAAATGGGAGCCCATGATGCCAACAGAAGCTGTGGCAGGCAAGCTACACTTACAGAGGAGAAAGGAAGAGTCTAGAACAGAAGCCAATGTGCAGAGAGGACCCAGAGGGAGAGGGGATGAGAAACTTCCCTGATTCTGTGGCTTTCTGGTTCCCATGACAACCCCACCTTCCATGTAGACTTCATCAGCTTGGCCTGATGGCCCACCCTTTTATTCTGGAACATTCCCTGGTCTGTCTCTGTGCCCTTGTAGAGTCCAGGCCAGGCCTCCACTCTCTGGGCATCAGTCACAAAATCTGGGGTACAACATGAAATCTGGGCTACCCCTCCCTGGAGTTGGCTATGGGGTAGCCCTGCATCCCTTGAGTTTCTCCCATGGCCATGGCATAAAGCTCTTATTTCTAATGCGATAGTGTGAGTGGATTTCTGTTCCTGGCAAATAAACAAACAAATAAAAAGCCCGCTTACTGGGCTGGCCGCTGCCACCTTGATTTGTGGCAAAAGACAAAGGTCCAAAAGAGAAAACTGCCCCCCAAGCTGAGAAGAGGAAAGGTGCATTGTCCAGCATTTCTAATGATGGGCATGAGTGTCTCCTGATGGCTGTTTGCATTAAGGTAAAGCTTTGTTGCTCGGTGTGCCTGCTAATTGGCCTCCGTCCCACCCTCCCATGGAATGCTGGGTGCCTGTGGTGAGCACACACCTCTCTCCTGCTCATTATTTCTGACTCACCATCCACACCTGGCATCTCTGACCATCATGACCCTGGTTGATCGGAGTTTGTTCAGCAACTGCATTTAAACCTTCATTCCTTAAACTCTACAAACACATTGGAATTGGGTTTTCCTATTGCTTTTTGCTGATTCCCATGCTACAAAGCCTGGAATTAACTGTAGACCCATGCTTATGGTCAATTCTTCAGAGAAGTTTGCTTCAAAAAGATTTGTCTGAGATATCCACACACATTGCTTATTAATCACAAAAGGGTATGTTGCAAATTTGCGGTAGGAAAAAAATGCCCAAGAAGGATCGAACATCATCCAAGTTTAACCTGAATGTCATCATGAGGAGACATCAGATCAACCCAGATGACAGTGTACCGACTCCCCTCCACCCCCAGGTGTGTTCCCTGGACCAGTAGCATCAAAGGTCGCCAGGGAGCTTGGGAGAAACACAAGATCCCAGACCTGCTGAATCAGAGTCTTTATTCAAAAACAAGACCTGAGATACACATACCCATTGAGGGTTAAGGAGTGCTGAGCTACAGAACAGCTGGTCTGTACTCTTCAAAAGGACAAAGACAGAGAGTGGAACATTCCAGATTAAAGGAGGCCAAAGAAACTTGACAGCTAAATGCAACGCGTTATCCTGGATTGGATCCTGGGATGGGGGCAAGGAGAGGGGACAGCTATAAAGGACATTTTTGAGACAATTGGTAAATTTTGAGTATAAACTGTGTATTAAATAATATTATTGCATTTATGATACATTTCCTGAGTTTTAAAATTGTCTTGTGGTGATGTGGGGTTCTGATTGCCCTTGTTCTTAGGATATATGTGATGTATTTAAGGGTGAAGAGGAATGCTGCCTGTAATGAATTCTCAAATGGTTCAGGGAGAAATTTTGTTTGTGGGTGTGTGTGTGGATAGACAGAGACAGACAGATGAATGGATAGATAGATGATAGATAGATAGATAGATAGATGATAGATAGATAGATAGATAGAAATAAAAATGGAAAGAAATAAAGAAAGAGAGAGAGAGGGAGGGGAGAGAGAGATGGAGGGAGGGATGTAGGAAGGAAGGAAAGGAGAGATAGGAAAGGGAGAGAGGGAAAAAGGCAAAGGGAGAGAGAGAAAGCTAATATGGCAAATTGGTGATTGTAGGGGGAAGGAGTATGGCAGTATTTCTCAACGAGGACTTATCCTGCCTTCAAGGGACACTTGACAATGTCCTGAGACATTTTTCGTTGTCCCAGCTGGGGGATACTAGCAGCATCTAGTGGGTAGAGGCCAGGGATACTGTTCAACATCCTACAGTACACAGGATGGTCCTACACACTGCAAAGGATGATCTAGCCCCAAATGTCAATAGCACCAAGGCTGAAAAATTCTGCTCTATGGGAGTTCTTGGCACTATTTTTGCACTATGGGAGTTCTTCCTCTAGTCTATAATTTGAAAGTATCTCTAAGTAAAATGTTTGCTGAAGAAATACTCTAGACAAATGCATAGAGACAGATTAGTGGTTGCCAAGGGCTGGAGGTCGGGGAAGGGGAGTTACTGCTGATGGGGATGGGGTCTCCTTGTGGGGTGAGGAATTGTTCTGGAGATGGATAGTGGTTGCATAACACTGTGAATGTACTAAATGCTGCTGAACTATACACTTTAAAAGAGTGAAAATTATGATACGAATTGGACTGGGTTGAATAGTGTTCCCCAAAATTCATATCCATGGGGAACCTGTGAATGTGACCTTGTTTGAAACCAGTCTTTGGGGAAGTAGTCAAGTTAAGATGAGGTCATACAGAGACAGGCTGAGACCTGGGACCTGGGACCCTTTGCTGCAGTGCTTGCACCTGGACAAATGTCTCTCCCAGCAACAAAATACAAAGAAACTATAAGGGACTACAAAGAACTGCGTGCGTGCACAGTTGGGAAAATTATGGACAAGATACAAAAAGACCAAAAACCCAGCTGCCACTTCTGAAGAGCCGGAAGCAAAAGCAGGGTACTGAGCATGCCCCGTGCACACAACCCCACCAGAGCGGTGGGCAAACAACCTAAGCCACCCCTCTGGCTCGACCCCTAGACCTGCCCCTACCCTCACTCTATATAAGGAACCAGCTCACCCCCCCTCAGGGAGCGAGCAAGCAGGGGAACCTGTTACCTGTTCTCCCTCCCCTCTGCTGCATCAGGGCCCCCAGTAAAGCCTTGCCTGAATTTCTTTTCTGGCCTCTTATCAATTTCTGTTGATTAAGAAGGCCAAGAACCCTGGTCAGTAACAATACTGGATGCAAGTGGGCCCTAATCCAATGAGTGATGTCTTTCCAAGAAGAGGGAAATTCAGACAGAGAGACACACAGGGAGAAGACCACAAGGTGGTCGGAGGTGGAGACTGGAGTTTTGCGTCTACAAGCCAGGGAATGTTGAGGATTGCCAGCAACACCAGAAACTAAGAAAAAGGCCTAGAACGGATTCTCCTTTAGGGCCTCCGGAGGCAGCGTGGTTCAGCTGACACCTTGATTTCTGACTCTGGCCCCCAGAACCACGAGAGAATAGATTTCCATTGTTCTGAGCCCCCCAGTTTGTGATTTTGTCATGGCTGCCCTTGGAGAAGAATGCATGTGTTCTATCTCAATTCAAAAAAAGAGTGAAAGCAACAGAGACTCACCGGGAAGACACAATGCAGCCCAGCACTCGGGCCACCAGGAGCTGCCCATGTGTCTCCTCCAGGCAGGCACACAGCTGGTGCATCGCTTCCTTAGCAGTGGAGGCCCATTTCCGGGGCCTCCTCGAAGGCCAGCCTCAGCCGCCCCAGGTGCCCACACTCCGGGAGGCTGGCCCAGAGCAGGTCCCTCTGCATCAGGCTGAGTGTCCTCCTCGAGGCGGCCAGCAGGAGCTGAACCATCTCTTGCCCTTGGTTTCCAGAGAGGGGTTTCACCTCCCAGTAAGCACCTGGGTCCGTGAGCACCTGCCGCATAGTGTCTAAAACCCCCCGCTGTCCTGAGCAGACCGAGAGGATGAGGTGGAGCCTCGGGGGGCACTTGGGAGGCAGCCGGGGGACCCTCCGAGCACGGTGGACAGAGGCTACATCATCCACTGAATCCAGCAGGATCACGAGGGACTCAAAGTTTTGGCAGGAGACGGTGTGGAGGAGGGTGTGGAAAAACTGGACCACCCTGGTATGGGCCTCCAAGACCTGGGCAGGGGGCAGGGGTAGCCCGTAGACCAGGCACACCTGGAAGCAGATGCTCTGGTGCAGGCCTCGGGCGTCGGAGCTCATCTGTGACGTCCCCAGAAGCCGCAGAACGGTCACTGTCTTGTGGCCAAGCAGCCCTGGCATTTGCTCAGCCAGCTTGCACATCAGAGCAGTCTTTCCGATGCCCGGGGGTCCAAAAAGCACCAGAGGTGGGTGGGGGTGGCCGTTGCTCTGCTGGAGCCGCTGCCCCAGCTGGGTTAGGAGCTCCTGACGCCCACAGAAGGTCCGGGGGGCCTCGGCACTGAGCCCCAGGTGGTGGCGGATCTCCTGATAGAGCCATGCCAACTCCTGCCTGCCTGCCTCCAGTTTCTGGAGGCACTCGAGGACCTGATGGTTAGCCCTGGCCACAAACTGCTCCCCCAGCTCCTTCGGGTACCGGCCGTGAGCCCTGTTTGGGGGGTCCGCCAGGTCTCGGCTCCATGCCAGGTGGTGGGCCTTGAGAACTCCGGGCTGCATGTCAGCGATGCGCTCCTGGAGGCTGCTGAGAAGGTTCTGGGCGTCGGTGTCCAGGCAACCGGCTGCAAGCTGGTCCACCATCTTGAGGGCGCAGACTTCCAGGATGTGTTTGTTGAGGTCTTGGGTATCTCTCAGGAAGACGGTCGCCCCCTGGTCCCCGTCTGTTGAGCTCAGCAGGCCCCGTTCTATTTCCCCCTCGATGACTGCAAAAGTGGAGGAGATGGGAAGTGAGTGTGGTCAGCATTATGTCATCAGTTGGCTCGAATGGGAACACTTGGGAGACACATTCCGGGGATGGAAACATTGGTTCTCAAGCTTAATGTGTTCCAGAGTCACCTGGCATAACCACAGACAACATGCAAATGAATGCACTCCAGTGTGTTCCAATAAACTTTTATTTTCAAAAACAAGCAGTGGGCCAGGTTTTGCCCTTGGGCCATGGTTTGCTGACCCCTGTCCCAGAGCATGCAGCAGCTGCCCTGAGGACCTGTATTTTCCAGAGCCAAGAGCTCACACTGACTTCTCCCTGGAGGCCACTGTTCTGAAATAGCAGTCAGACTTGAAGAGTTATTTTTGAAGCCTCCCTGGGCTCAGCAGAGGATCCCAGCTCTCTAGCTGAGCGAGTCAGGCCCTTGGAGACAGGACTCAGTCTCAGAGCCAAAGATAAGAACCACTCAAAAGTCCTCCTTGGACTGACCTCACATGCCCCTCAGCCCCATGAGTGAAGGTCAGAGATGAAGGCAAATAACAGTCCCCAAACGGGATCCTTCTTGGACACATTTTGGCATGAACCAATCCAAGACCATCTGTTCTGCCACCAGCAGGCTGTGTGACCTTAGGCAAATCACTTCACCTCTCTGAGTCTCTGTTTCCTCCCTTGTAACATGGGTGTATTAGTCCAACCTTGAAGGGGCTGTTGTGAGGATTTTCTATGAAATAATGCTTGTGAAAAGCTGAGCACCTTATGCTGAAGGAACAAAACTAAACTCAAAAGTTTACAGTCTGTGATCTTATCTTCTATGATATGGTTGAAATAACAAAATAAATGAGATGGAGATGGGTTAATGTTTACCAGTGCTGGGGTTTGTGGGGAGCGGTGAATGCTGCTCTAAAGGGACAGCGGGGGGATCCTTGCGGTGAGGGAACAGTCCTGTGTATTGACCACGGTGGTTACTCGAAGCTACACAGGTGAGAAAATTGCAGAGAAGGAAATGGGCGAGACAAACATACACACACACACACACACACACACACACACACACACACACACAAATGGTGTCTGTACAAGTGTGCTCTCTCTGGATTGTAACAATATCCACTTCCTGGTTGTATAATACTATTGCACTCTAGTTTTGCAAGATGTTACCTTTGGGGGAAAATGGGTAAAGGATACCTCTTCCTCCTTTTTTGTTTTTTTTTTTTCTTTTGGCAATTTCCTATGAATCTCTATTTCAAGATAAAAATTAAAAAAAAAAAAAAAAGTTGAGCAAGGTGCCTGGAAAATAATATGCTCTGAAGATGCCATCCATGACGTGCCCCTGAACTCCACAACTGTTTGTGCTTTCTGCTGATGCCAAGGAGTTTCTATTTGTTCTTTCAAGTGGGACTTCTTAATGGGCGAGGTTTGACATGATTGCTTAGAGATCTCATTGTTGAATGAGATCACGGCCGGGCCAAGACCCTTTAGAGCCCTATAATGACTCCATTAGGTACTACCTCTGACTAGTTCCATTTTACAGATGAGGAAAAGAGAGTCCAAGCTGCCAAAAGTCAATACGGCTGGAAAGGGGCAGGGCTGAGATGTAAATCCAGGCCCATCCCATACTTGGCCCCAGACGCTGATTACGGTCCTGATGTCAGACATCTCTATGAGAGCAATTAGCTCACTTGGCTTTGTGTCATAGAGCAAGCAATAGCAACATGGTAAGTGCCCAAGAAACAGTAGCCTTAACATTATTATCCATATAAAAGTGTATTCAAAATTGATATGTCAGGACTTTCCTGGTGGTACAGTGGTCAATACTCTGTGCTTCCAATGCAGGGAACTGGTCAGGGAAGTTCCCTGGTCAGGGAAGTTCCGCATGCCGCACAGTGGGGACAAAAAAAAAAAAAAAAATTGGTATGTCATTACTAGCCTTGACCAAAGGGTCAAGGTTAGGATCACCTGTGACGTCAAGTAGGCCTCAGGTAACCCTGATGCGATGGGATGGGGAGGGAACTTTAACTCTGCAGTTTTCCTCCCCAAAACCTATAATCCCAATTTAATCATGAGAAAATACCAGCCAATGGGGCTTCCCTGGTGGCGCGGTGGTTGAGAGTCTGCCTGCCAGTGCAGGGGGCACGGGTTCGAGCCCTGGTCTGGGAAGATCCCACATGCCGTGGAGCGGCTGGGCCCGTGAGCCACATGTACTGAGCCTGCGCGTCTGGAGCCTGTGCTCCGCAACAAGAGAGGCCATGACAGTGAGAGGCCCGCACACCGCGATGAAGAGTGGCCCCCACTTGCCACAACTAGAGAAAGCCCTCGCACAGAAACGAAGACCCAACACAGACAAAAATAAATAAATTAAAATAAATAAATTAAAAAAAAAAAAAAAGAAAATACCAGCCAAGCCCAGATTGAGGGACATTCTACAAAAGACCTGGCCAGTACTCCTCAAATCGGTCAAGGTCGTGAAAAACAAGGTCATGAAAAACTGTTACAGATCAGAGTAGCCTAAGGAGACAAAGGACTAAATACAATGTGGGATCCTGGGACAGAAAGACATTGATGGGAGAACTGAGGAAATCCAAATAAAGTCTGGAGTCTAGTTACTAGTCATGCACCAATATTAAATACCAATGTTCATTTCTGAGTTCTGGCAAATGTACCTCGGTCACGTAAGATGTTAGCATTATGGGAAGCTGGGTGAAGAGCATTCGGGAACTCTACACTATCTTTGTAGCTTTATAATGTTGTAACTTTTTTGTTCACCTAAAATTATCCTCAAATAAAAATTTTAAAAATTGGCATGTCTTTACTAGAATGTATATATATAATAGATAATAATCATATATTTTAATAAAATTAAAATACTATTAATAAATATCACTATGTTCAATATCTTTAACTAAATCAATATATTTAATATGTTGATAAAATGAATTCATATATTTTATAATGTGCGTAATATAAATTCATATATTTAATATTTTTGATAATATAAATTCATATATTTGATAGTGTGGATAATAGAAATTCATATATTTAATAGTGTAGGTAATATAAATACATATATTTCATAGTGTGGGTAATATAAATTCATATACTTAATACTGTGGGTAATATAAATTCATACACTTAATAGTGTGGGCGATATAAATTCATACATTCAATAGTGTGGGTGATATAAATTCATATATTTAATACTGTGGGTGATATAAATTCATACACTTAATAGTGTGGGTGATATAAATTCATATATTTAATAGTTTGGGTGATGTAAATTGACATACTAATAATAAGCTGGCATTACTAACTCATAAATAATAAGAAGAACCTATCTCTTGCTGACAGCCTGCAGTGGGGCAATGGCTTGATCACACTGCATTTTTAGAAAAATCTTTCTGGTAGCCAGTGTGGAGGATGGAAAGGGCAGAGGACAAGGCCAGGGGTGAGAGGTAAGGGACCAGCTGAGAGCTGGGTGGTAGACTTACAGTCACAGGGGGGAATCCCTATTCTCCCGCTTGGGCAAAAGAGACTTCTTCTTCCTCTGCCTCAGTTTTCACCTCAAAGGCAGGTACATTGATGAAAGACGACTCCTTAGCAGGGGCCGGCTCTCGACTAACACAGGGTGACCCACTCTTCCAGTTTTCCTGGAACTGTCCTGGGTTTGGCCCTAAAAGTCCAGCATCGTGGGAGTGGCTCAGTCCCAGGCAAACGGGGATGGGGTCATCGTAGTACACGTCCCCCAAAGCCAGGAGCCTGCCTGGGAAAAGGAAAGCAGCCCCGGGAGGAGAGAAGAATCCTAAGAGACTGAAATTAACCAGGACTTGACTTAACTCTCTTGGATCAGAAAAATCATCTTTCTCAGAACTAGGGCTCCGGGAGCTAGGTTGGTTTGGCATTTATAGAAATGCAGACTGTGGCGTTTGGACAAAACGTGATGTGGATTTTAAACGGGTGGATGTTTCCTGGGGACCCGCCAGGGGAGTCCCGGCAGCCTCACCTGACCGGTGGTAGCGGTGCCACTTCTCCTGGGTGATGAGGCCCAGCCTGCGGGCATCCCGGGCTCCAGAGCGCAGTGCAGAGGTCAGGGTGGCCTCCTCGGGCCCACGGGCCTCCCCGCTGCCCAGGGTCTGCAGCAGGTAGGTGGGGGGCACGGCGTTCTCGTCTGTCCGGAAGCGTCGTGCCGCCAGCTCCAGGTCACGTGGCCTGGCGCTCAGCTGAGCTTTCAGCGCCTCCCACTCCTTTTCCTCGATCAGCGAGGGGACGGGACGGGGGCTGTACTGGTCACCTACGAGGGCCTGGAGGAGAGAGGGGTGTGGGGAGTATAGGTTCAGATCTTGGCTTGGGCACTTAGATCTGTGACCCTGGGTGAGGCATGCCGAGCCCTTAAAGTGGTCCTGGAGGTTGTACCATGGAGATAATTATATTAAAGTAAGCAGATAGGTTAGTGGGTCCCCAGAGAAAGAGAACCAGCAATGGCTTTCTTGACATAAGAGAAACCATTTTGGCCTAAGCCCTTTTGTGATCTAAGCCTGGCTGCAATGCTTGTCCTTGAACACATCTCAGTAATCAATGATCTTAAGGGAAGTGAGGGAATGCAGGAATAATGGAAAAGCAGTCAAGAAACAATAGTCCAGTGACAAAAAAGAGTCCTAGCTCCTCCTCAAGGGATATACATATAATATATCTTTGAGTTCTGCAGGAACTAAGACCCCTACCCAAGTGGAGGGTAGAATGATGATGTGGGCCCTCCTGACTTCAATCAGCTAAAACTTGGACTCTGTGGACCTCTGCCCCAATTCTATGCTGAATTCTCCTCTGCTCAAGCCCCTTCATGAATATGCATGTACCCTGAGCTTAAAACTTCCCCAATTTTGCCATTCGGGGAGACACTGCTTTGGGAAAGGTCCCTGGTGTTCCCCTTACTTGCTGCAAGTCATAATAAATCCTTCTCCTGATCTTCCGCTCGTGAGTGAAACAATATTGCCTGCCATGCCAGTAAACAAAGGACGTTGCAGCCATTGAACCATCACATTACAGCCTCCCTGATGGTGAGCCCTGAGGAAGCTCAAGAGGAAACAGGATGCCTGCCATCAAGCAGTCAGCCACTGCAGCCACCCCCAACGATGCACCCTGAGGAGACTCAGGATGAGAAAGCACAGGATACTGGCCCCAGATAGCTGAGGTACATATCAAAGGAATAATTTCGGTGAGCCCAAACTCTTGCATCTTCCCATACATAGGAAAGCAATAAATTCCTTAACTTAAGATAACTGGTTTTCTTTAACAGTAGTCTTTTGATATTCTTACTACATGGTGTTTGTTGCAAAAACTCCTATCTATATATCCTGGCTTCCCCCTTTCCTCTTTGGAGCAGTCTCTCTGTGTTATTTGAGATGCTGTCTCCCAGGCTTGAAGTCCTAAGAATGTCCACCAAATAAAACATAACTCTCAACTTTTAGGTTGTGCATTTTTTTTTCTGTTGACATGATTTATCTAAGGACCTTAAACTGGAAGACTGTCCTGGATTATCAAAGTGGGCCTGAAATGTAATCCCAAGAGTCCTTATCAAGAGACAGGCAGAGGAAGATTTGACACAAATAGAGAAGAAGATGGTATGACAACAGAGGCAGAGACTGGGGGAGGGTGCAGCCACAAGCCAAGGAATACCTGGAGACCCCAGAAGCTGGAGAAGACAAGGAAGATTCGCCCCGAGAAAGCTAGGAAGGAGTGCGACCCTGCTGATACCTTGATTTCAGACTTCTGGCCTCCAGATTATGAGAGAATAAGTTTCTGTCGTTTTAAGCTCCCTGCCCCCCACATTTGTGGTCATTTGTTATGACAGCCACAGGAAACGCCTTGTTTACCTATTACTAGGTGCTGGCTTGTCCCAGCAATAGAGCTGTGACAAGAATGAAGGCCTCCCTTGGCTCTGCCCAAATCTCATGCTCTGATGTGGCCCTGGGGGCAGGACTGTCCCCAGTAGCAGCCAGGGAGCAGGGCCAGACTGGGGGGGGAGGTGAACATGGGTCTCCAAAGTGCAGGGTGGATCCTGTCTTTAGAATTTGACATTTTGCTCCTCATGGATTTGGGGGGTCAATTTTGATATTAAAAAAAAACCATTGCATTAAAATATTAATTATCTTGATAACTAAGATTTTGGAAGGATTTGCAAGGTCCCTGGGCCGTTTGGGCCTGGGGGAAGCTCAGAGATCACCCTCCCTCCTGTCCCCCATCTCCTATGCCACCTGGAAACTGCATTGTGCTTTTGACTGCCTGCCATTTGGGTTGCAAAATCGAATTCTTCCTGGAGTTCATTTTCTCCCCATCTCCCTTTTTTCCCTACAAAATTGTTTTCTTTTCTTTTTTCTTTGAAACACAACAAAATGATCAATCATCAGGCTCAATCATCAGCAAAATTAGAAGACTGGAAAAAAAAAAATGTGTGAAGGAGATACGTAAGCCAGATGGTACAGACTTTCAAACATTAGGATGTATTTTAAAGCAATAATTAAAATAGGAAACTATACTCAACACTTTTTCATAACCTGTAAGGGAAAAGAATCTGAAAAAGAATATACATGTATAACTGAATCACTTTGCTGTACACCTGAAACTAACACAACATTGTAAATCAACTATACTTCAATAAATAAATAAATAAAATAAAGTGGTTCAAACTTCCAGTCATAAGATAAATATGTCCCGGGGAGGTAACGTACAACATGATGCATGTAGGTAACACTGCTGTAGAGTATATTTGAAAGTTGCTAAGAGACTAAATCCTAACCATTCTCATCACTAGGGAAGAACATTTTCCTTTTTCATATCCATATGAGCAGATGGGTGTTAACTAAACTTATTTAATAATCATTTCACAACACACGTAAGTCAAGTCATTATGCTGTACACTTTAAACTTATACAGTGCTGGATGTCAATTATATCTCAATAAAATTGGGAAAAAAAAGAAAAACTGATGCCAACATACAAAGAAAAGTATAGAACAGAAGAATGAAAACACAATGGTAACTGTATAGATAAAACTTGCTACATAATAAAGAAAGCTTTTCGCATCTGCTGCCAGGTCTTAGTCTTTTTTTTTAAGGAGACAATCTCTAAGGCAGCACTAGAACTTCTGGAAGTGCTGGAAGTGTTCATGTCCTTGCTGTCCAATATGGTGGCCACTTGACACAAGTGACAACTGAACCACTGTAATGTGGCTGGTGCAACCAAGGAGCTGAAATTTTAATTCTACTTGACTTTAATGAATTTAAATTTAAATCACCACATGTGGTTCATGGCTACCGCGTTGGGCAGTGCAGTTTTAAGGCCAAACAGGCCTCATCTATTTGTCTTTATTTCCCTAGAAAACCACTTTCATATGGGGAACACCCTCTCCAAATTCCTACATTCTTATCTCCAGGAGAGGTTTTTTTGGGAGTTGCTCAAAGCTTCTTTGTGATTAAGAAATATTGGGCAAAGCTACTTTCTTGACTTTTTTCCTCTTTACTTTCTAGGACAAGGGTAGGCAAATTTTTCCACCAAGGGCCAAATAGCCAATATTTTCAGCTTTGCAGGCCAGACGGTCTATGTGGCAACTACTGAACTCTGCCATTGAAGCTGGGAAGCAGTCTTGAGCGATATGTAGATGAATGGGTATGTCCGCGTGCTAATAAAGCCTTATTTACAAAAACAGGTAGGGGGCCGGATTTGCCCCATAGACTGTGGTTTGCTGACCCCTGCTCTAGGATTTATGAGCCAAAATGCCATAGTTCTTGGTGTATCTGAAACTTGGTGATGTAATAAATCAAAACTCTGGAATATCAGTTGCTGATCATAACCCAAACCATTAATTGTGAGCTGGGGGTTGTTCTGGTGTCAGAGGGAGTGTAGTTGGGGACGAGAGAAGACCCTGATTGGTCTCACCTAGGGAGGGGAAGTTTGCCCCCGAGGCAGGCTCCAGATAGGGCCACAGAGTCTGCTCCCAACACCATGGGGCACATTGGAGAAAAAAATTTTCGATACCCTGTAGATTTCCACCTTCTCTGTGGTTTTCTAGGACCTCAATGTTCCCCAGACAAAGTGAATGAGGTGAAAAACCCGGGGGGAAGTTTCGGAGCAAATTCTAAGATCCCTTTGGGCTTCAACACTCTGCTCTCCAGCTCACCTGCTGCTTCCACTTGACTGCTAATGTCTGGATCCCAGCTAGCTCTGCAGAAAAATGAGTGCTGTGATCGATTAGCAATGTCTGCCATAGGCAGGCTACGAAGATTGGGTATGATAACAGAAATGCCACCCACTTCCCTCCACTGACGGGTTTGGCTAAGAAGTAGGGGCCATATCCTGGTGGTGGAATGAGAAGTAAGAGCTAATCCATCCCTCCCAAGAGACTCACAACAAAAGCTGGCCCTATGGATGTCTTCCGACACCAGTCAAGCTCCTCCAAGCAGAGTTCCGTGGTCATGTGGTTGGTGGCCTCGGTGTTCCGAATACCCCACCTCAGATCAACCACCTGGAAATAACAAGCGTGGGTTTGTCAGGAAGGTGGTAGGATGGGTGATTTTTTAAAAAATTCCCTTTGATAAAGGTGTAAAATTTCTTCAGTAATTAAAAAAATTTTTTAATTAATTAATTAATTAATGTATTCATTGGTTGGTTGGTTGTGTTGGGTCTTTGTTGTTTCTCTAGTTGCAGAGAGTGGGGTCTACTCTTCGTTGTTGTGTGCGGGCTTCTCACTGAGGTATCTTCTCTTGTTGCGGAGCACGGGCTCTAGGCCTGCAGGCTTCAGTAGTTGCAGCACGGGAGCTCAGTAGTTGCAGCATGCAAGTCTAGGGCATGTGGGCTTCAGTAGTTGTGGCGTGCAGGCTCAGTAGTTGTGGCACATGGGCTTAGTTGCTCTGAGGGATGTGGGATCTTCCCGGACCAGGGATCGAACCTGTGTCGCTTGTGTTGGCAGGTGGATTCTTAACCACTGCGCCACCAGGGAAGTCCCTCTTCAATAATTTTTGATAGCCTCTCCTCAAAGAGGGATGTCTGGATCAAAAGAATTTGAATGACACCCATAATCCCAGTGTAATCATGAGAAAAATATCAGACAGACCCAGATTGGAGACATCCTGCAGGACACCTGGGCAGTCATCCCCAATACTGTGATGGTCATGAGTACAAAGGAGAAGACCAAGGAGCTGTCCCAGCCACAGGAGAGTGGGAAGCTGTGACAACTAAATGTAACAGGGTTCCCTGGCCAGGGTCCTCAACCAGAGAGGGGACACGAATAGAAGACCTGGTGACAGTCAAATAAAGTCCAGAGGTTGCTTAATGGTAACGTCCCGATGTCCATTTCTTAGTTATGACAAATATGCCCCGATAATAGATGTTTACAATATAGGGGAAGAAGTAGGTGTGGGGCATATGGGAACTCTGTACCATAGGCAACTTTCCTGCAAATCTAAATTCTGAACTCAAAAATTTACTTAAAAACATTAAAAAAAATTTTTTAAAGAGCTTGGGCATTTTCAAACTGTTCCTTTTTAAACGAGGACATGTCCACACTTGTTCGCAGAGCTTTCTTTGCAAAGGAGGGTTTTCGTTTGGCCAGAATCAGATGTGGCAAAGTCTCCTTGGTAACCGCACGCTTGTGGTCCATTTTTGCCTGCTAGGCAGAAGCCGGCCAGGCAGAAGGGTTCAATTCAAGTAGTGAAGCTGACCCCTCAGAAAGCTGGGATGAGGAGCGGGGGATGGGGCTCAGAATGGTCCCTGCCTCCCTAAATTCCTTTGCCCAGAGGGAAAGACATAAAATTCCTAATAAACTACAGCATGGGGTGAAAGGACTACAGTCCTGGATGTGGCTGGAGGAGGAAGGGGAGAAGGAAAAAGTGTCAGCTACCAGCTCTGGGCAAGAACCTTCAACTCTCTGGGCCACTGCCTCCCCGACTGCGTCTTGAGGATGTTTACTGTGTTAGTCACACAGCGCCTGGTGGATGTTAAAGGGATGAACATGGGGTGTTTCATCGGTGCTCAGCACCTATGTTTTCCCTTTTAGTGTCTCTACCATTGAACTATGTCTCATGATCAGTGGCGGGCAGAGTCAAATTCCCATCACAGCACTGCTTCTTTCTTAGTAATATATAAATGCTGGTGGGGGCCGTTGGTGTGATGGGTGACAGTCGTAAATGGCAAGGAGGCAGCATCACCTGAAGCTGAGACTCCAAAGACAGTGTGTTGGTTTCCGCTTGGAACTGTGCAGGCAGCAACATCCCTGCCCTGGGATCGGTGCACTCTATTTGGGGCCCGTGGTGACTGCCCGGCTGGTACACCGCTAGTGTCCCAGGAAAAAGGCACGTCTCACCTGCCTGCCTACCCCGGATATCCCACGGCCCTCTTAGATGCCCCCCGAAGCTGCCCCAGTGCAGGGAGAGCCAGGGAAGGCAGGACAAAACAACAACAAAAGTGACACGCCCAAGGAGCAGGGTCGCAAGGCAGACACTCCTAGTACTTTGCCACACCACCTGTGCTGACCGCAGTGCCTGTGGCCACGACCCCTCCGCTCTCCTTTTTTAAGAGGACTTTAAGCCTCCATGGTGTAACGCTGGCACAGGGTTCCTCTAAGCAAAGAGCCCGTGTGATTGCCCCGGGTGGCACACCCTCGTTCCCTGACCCTCAGGCAGTGAGGAGCAGTCGGGCCATTACCTCGGACATCAGGCCGTGCTTCTGGCAGAAGGTCTGTACTACGGGGTAGGCGGTGCTCTGTAGGGCTTCCCTCTCTGCATCCGTATCTGCAAGGAGTGGCAGGGAGGATATGAATAGGAAGAACCCAGAACTCTTCCCTGCCCCACGGCTCTGCTTTTAGCCTCATTTGCTCCCACCAAGGCTGGGACCCTTCACAGTGAATCAAAAGATACAAAAAACAGGGGGTAAACCAGAAAGACCAACTACGCCTGGGACTTTCCTGTTGTTAGTGTAAAAATCTCACATCCCAGGAAACCTCTCAGTCCCAGCTAACCAGGATGGTTGGTCACCTTAGGTTAGAATTGCCAGATAAAATACAGGACACCCAGTTGATTTACATTTCAGATAAACAATGAAAAACTTGATAGCATAAGTATAGCCCACTCCATAGATCCCAGAATTTGCATTTCTGATAAGCCCTGTTCAACTTGCACTCGGGATAAACACCAAATCATTTATTCGCATAAGTATGCCCCTCTCTGCACACTATTTGGGATATACTTATACTTAAAAGATTGTTGGTTGTTTATCTCAAATGCAAATTGAACTGGGTGCCCTGGTTTTGTTACTGGTGGTGGCGGTTTGGTTTTTTATTTTTGCTAACTCTGGCAGCCCTACCTAGGGTAAACCTGGATTCTAAGACTTTTTCCACCACTTGACTTCACTGTGTGGCCTTGTGCCAAGTGTCAGGCTATCCTCGGTTTCCCCCTCTGTAAAATGGGGGTGATGTCTCTACTTTGAAGGGCTGCAAGCTCCCCAAAGTCAAGAACCTCTGCCTGTCTAGGTCACTGATAATTTCTCAGCCCTCAACCCAGGGGCTCAATAAATGTTGTTTTTGGTATAAATCAGGTGTTTTTGGTTTTGTTTTAATATCTGGAGAAGAGGTTATTAAACATTTGTCAGCACACACCACGCAGTCTTTGCCTTCATGGAGGTGACAGCCTGGTTGGAGGAGTCAGACATTAAATAAACACATAACTTGAATAACTACAGCTTATGGGGCCTGGGGCTTCATGGGTTCCAGGACCTGCTGCAGCCCAGTATGACTACAACACATGGGCGAAGTGAGGATCAAACCAGATATAGCTGAGGAATGAACAGGGTCCCCTTCATGCAGAGCCTTGTAGCTATGGGAAGTTTCAGGCACTTTTTAAGCCTAGAGTGTAGAATGTTCATCGTTAATATTCGTTGCAATATCATTTGCTACTCAGAGTAACTCTGTCAAGTCAGGCTCTGAGCCTGGCTTATGGAGGAGGAAACAGAGGGTCAGGGAGGCTCTCCCTCACCGGTTCCTACGTGGGTCACTGACCCGGCTGCATTCACAACCAGGTCTCTTAGAGGACCCTGCGAGACATGCCCATTGCCCTGGTGTCGCCTGAGCTCCCAGCCCTGCCCTGTCCCTTACCTGAGACCGTAGAGCTGATGAAGATGGCCACACTGCTGGATGGAAGTGCCGGGAGGGGGCCTGACTGACCCTGGAGAGGCCGCCGGCGGGTGCCCGGGCTGAGGGGCCTGACGTTCGTGCTGCCCGCCCACCTGGACAGTCCTTCCCCAGGAAAGGGCCTGGGCCTCAGAGACCTCACACCAGTGGCCAGATGGCCTTCCTAGGAGGCCAGCCAGGCAGGGCCATCTGGAGCGGGGCTCCCATCTCACTCTCTCAGGTCCCCTCGGCTACCTGCAGTCTCTGTCACCTCCAGCGCCCCCTGGGGGCTGAACCAGTGGCTCTCCACTGCTCTGCTTGGTCTGCGAGCGCTAATGGGGGAATGTTGGACAGCGGCCTCCCAGCCAAGGCCCCTGGATGTTGACTCCCCCAGGCACCGGAGCCTTTTGCCCCTCAACCAATAGCTCCTCACCCCGGGAGCTCAGCGGTCACCATAGCAACTGCGGTTTCCTGGCGCTTGGTGTTGGGGCCCAGGGACCAGCCAGCCTCCCAAACACCTGGGTCTCTTGGGGCTCCATGAAAGTTGAGCCTGGGCCCAGGTGTGCAGATGGAGGCCGTGCGATGCTGGGAGCCGTGCCCAGTCTTGGCAGGACAGGCGAGAAGGACAAACTCAGTGGAGCCCCCCCCCCCCACCCCATCCTGTGCTCACTGATGAAGCACAAGTGCCAGGTGTACTATTTAAGCCAGCAGTTCTCAACTGGGGGCCATTCTGCCCCCCCTAGGGGACGCTGCAATGTCTGGAGACATTTTTGGTTGTCACGACTGGGAGACGGGGCGCTACTGGTATCTAGTGGGCGGAGCCCAGGGATGCTTCTCAACACCCCACAATGCACAGGATGGTGCGACCAGCCTGCAAATGTCAGCAGCGCTGAGAAACTGAGCAACCAGCTTTAAATCAACCCTAGCTGAATCTCTCTGCCTGCAGGAAGTGTGGAGCCTGAGGACCGCTCTCCTCGGTAAGAAGGGAGATGAGCGAGTCTCCAGAGGGGCAGTTAAGGACCTACCCATATGAAACTGAGACGTGTTCTTTGAAATAATCAAAAACACCACTTGAACAACATGGATGGATCTTGAGGGCATTATGCTAAGTGAAATTAAGTCAGAGAAAGACAAATACTGTATGATCTCACTTATATGTGAAATCTAACAAAAGCCCAACTTAGAACAGAGAGTAGAATGGTGGTTGCCAGGGACAGTAGGGTGGGAGAAATGGGGATACGTTAGCCAAAGGGTACAAACTTCCAGTTATGAGATGAATAAGTCTGGGGATCTAATGTATAGCATGGAGATTATAATTAATGATACTGTATTATACACTCAAAAGTTGCTAAGAGAGTTAAATGTTCCCACCACAAAAATGAAATGGTAATTATGTGACACAATGGAGTCATGTTAGCTAATGCTGTGGTGGTAACCAGCCTGCAGTACATAAGTGCATCAAATCGACACATGATATACCCTAAACTTACACAATGGTATATGTCAATTATATCTCAATAGAGCTGGGGGAAAAATAATCAAAAACATGATCAGGGAAAGACTTTCTCAGGATTTGACTTTATTGAAAATGCTTTGGTGATCTTAGTCCTGCCCACCCACCTCTCAGTGTTAATAAACCACAGACAGGAGAAGTGGATACCTTGGCATCCATGGGTTGCTTGGAGTGCCGGCACCTCCATCACCTTCTTGGAGGACTTAAGCAAACAGCCTCTCTCCCGGGACGTCAGCTGCATCTTCTGTGAAATGGGAGTGAGAACAACTCAGGGGTGGGCTAGGGTGAGGAGAGAGAGGCATTCATCTCAGGATCAACACATAAGGAAGCACAATGTGCCCGAAAATCAAAATAAATGCCAAAAGGTCTGTGATGAACAAAATGTGAACGAGGTATTTGGGAGAAAGGTATGTAATGTCTCCACTTTACATACGGGCACTCAATAAATAGTGTTATCAGTTCTACCTAAAAGTCTGAACTTTTTCATACCTTTTCCTTCTCTGCCTCAACTTCCCTTCCCTGCCTGCCCACCCAGCAAAGACTCTGCTGTTCAGGGGTCACCAGGACCACCCTAGGTTTGGAGGATTCACTAGAAGGACTTGCAGAATTCACAAAAGCTGTTTTACTCACCGTGATGGTTTATTACAGTGAAAGGATACAGGTTCGGACTTCCCTGGTGGTTAAGACTTCGGGCTTCCACTGCAGGGGGCGTAGGTTCAATTCCTGGTTTGGGAAACTAAGACCCCACATGGTGCGGCCAAAAAAAAAAAAAAGGATACAGATTAACAGTGGCTGCCTTTGGGCAGAGAGTTTAAAGGCCTTGATTGGAAGGGAAACTGACTTCTCATGATGTAAGCTTTTATACAACTTAAGGTTGATTTTAAATATTGCATTTTCCATTTTAAATGATAGTAAATAACAGAAAGGATGCCATCCTGGTAGTCTTTCAGAGCTCCAAAATGCCTCTTCTAAATGAGAGAAAAACAGTTGCACTTGATGTCTCTTTGATGCCGCCTTATTTTTGTAAATGTTTTATTGCTAAAACTGTGAGCTGAAAGGAGATTGTGAATGTAAGAATATTGGTCCTGTGAAAAAGATTAACAAGCAAGTTTTACTTGAGATTGGGTAGTTAATGAGGACCTCTTTGAGAAAGTCACCAAAAAAAAAAAAAAGATGCAGATGAAAACAGCCAAAGGAAGAGGAGGTGCATAAGGCAGCATCCAGGAAAAAAACAGTGTTGAGCTTCCAATTGTCCCCTCCCAGTGGAGTCATGTGGGCAGCCTTTAATTCTCACAGCAACAGTGTGTGACAACATGCATGGTGTACTGCCAACCACAGAAACTTACCTTAGCCTGTTGTCCAGGGTTTTCTCTGGGTGTTGGTCACATAGACATGGCTGACCTCAGTTTCCAGCCCCTCCAGAGGTCCAGCTGATACTACTTGGCCCAAGTCCCCAACTATAAGTCACATTGTTAGCATAGGTTATCTGGCATATCCCAAGGTCCCCAGGTAAACCAAGACACTTTTATCAGGCAGGACATTCCAAGGACTTAGAGATCACCTCCCAGGACCTGGGCAAGGGCCAAATCTTTCACTTTCAGAGTGTGGACAACCCAGGCCTGCTGAGTTAATTCTTTGCTGCACAGACTCAATAAATATTGTGACACTGAGTTGACTGTCACCATTTTATGGATAAGGAAACTGAGGCTCAGAGTGAGAACTTTCACTAGCCTGGAAGGGCAGAGTCAGTGAGCGAGTGCTGGCCTGGGACCCTGTCCTCCAGGGAACACCCAAGGCCAGCCTGGCCATCCAGCCACCTTCCCAAAACCCACTGGACCCTCTGATTCAGGTGCACCCTGCTGAGCTCACCCAAGCCCCAGCTCTGGACTCCAATGTTGGTTTAGGCTTTCTCTTAGCCCCTCCTCACAAGTCTCCTGACCTTGAATTTTCATCCCACAAATCTCTGTTCCTTCCCCCATTTCCCTGGGTCCCCAGTAGGCCCCTTGGACCAGACCTCACTCCAGTGTATGGCCACGTTCTCTTGGTTACCACCTCCTGTCTAGGAAGATTGGAAGGTTTTGACCTTGACACACATGCTAGGCTTTTTTTCTATTCCTCTAGCCCAGACTTTTCCAATCTCAGCACTGTTAACATTTGGGACCAGGTCATTCTTTGGAGTGGAGGCCATGTTGTGCATTGTAAGATATTGAGGAGCATCTTGGCCTTGACTCACTGGATGCCAGTAGCAGACACCCCCATACACACACACACACACACACATGCGCATGTGCACACACACACACACACACACACACCAAGTTGTGACAAAAATCTCTGCAGACATTGCCAATGTCTACCAGGGGCAGAATCTTGCCTGATTGAGAATCCCTGGTCTACACTGGCCAATTTATTTCAGTCTCAGTGCCTTTGCACGTGCCATACCTGAACTATCCGTCCCGAGTTCTTTCATGTCACTCACATTTTCAGCTTAAAAGCCACCTCCTGAGAGGCTCTCCCTGATCATCCCATTACTCAATGACCTCCCAAGTCACTCCCTATTTTAATTCTCTGCACAATACTCACCACCAGCTGAATTTTCTTCTTTGCTTGTTTACTGTTTGTCTCTCCTGTGAGAACATGCCTTCCATGTCTGCCAGGGTCGGTGTGCCTGGCACATAGTAGGTGCTGAGTTAATAAATATCACATCGGCAGGCTCATCCACAATTATCCATCTTTCTCAACTCCTGTTCGTCACTGCAGACAACTAAGCAAGCCTGGATTCCCCAGGAAGGACAGAGGTTTTCCTTGGGGACTCCAGCCTCCCTCTTGGTTCCTGCTGGTGGTGGAAGGGTCAATTTAGAATCTTCTGGGGAAGTAGGTTGGAGAAGTAAGTTTTCTGGGTTTGGCGCTGCTTGGAAGGCGTGCCCCCAGCAATCCTAGTAACTTTTGTCTTAGGTACTTCACAGGTCTCTCCCGGCCAATTCTCCCAGCAACTGGGGTAATGAAAGAAATTGTTTGGCTCTCCAGCCTCGGCTTAGCTGGGCGCTTAGCCAGAATTGGTCACTAACTCTTGTGTGCCGGGCTACTGAACTCATCCTAGCAGATGCCCTTTGTGGAGGGCAGTCCTCACAACAATCTGGAGAGGCGGACATCATGATCCCGTCCCACGAATGAAGGAAATGAGGTCCAAAGAAATGAAGCCCCTTGTGCAGGCCACTTGGCCTCCCTGCGCTTAAGTTTTCTCAACCACCTCCTGGGTGGGTAAGAGAATGAAATGCACTTATAGAGAGTGTGAGGCTAGCACCATGCCTGGTTCATGCAAAAGACCCGTGAAATGTTGGCTGTAATTAATTACTATTTTTTACTGCTACCAGGTCCACCCAACTAGTAGCAGAGTCAGGAATCAAAGGCTCCGATGTCAGTGTTTCAGCAAGTGTTAATGGACTCTAAGTCTCTAGAACAGAGCTTCTCAGCCTTGGCCCTGCTGACCTTTGGGACCAGATCACTCTGTTGGGGAGCCGTCCTGTGCACTGTGGGATGTTCAACAGCATCCCTGGTCTCCACCCACTAGATGCCCGTAGCCCCACCCCTCCCAGTCTCGACAACCAAAAACATCCCCGATGTGGCCAAGTATCCCCTGGGGGGCAGAGTCCCCACCTCCCCATGCCTGAGTGAGAACTGCACACTGACCTCGGCAGACATGGAAGTCATGTTCTCGCAGGAGAGACAAACAGTAAACAAGCAAAGAAGAAAATTTAGCTGGTGGTGAGTATTGTGCAGAGAATTAAAATAGGGAGTGACTTGGGAGGTCATTGAGTAACGGGATGATCAGGGAGAGCCTCTCAGGAGGTGGCTTTTAAGCTGAAAATGTGAATGACATGAAAGGACTCGGGGAGGATAGTTCAGGTATGGCACGTGCAACACATGAATACAGTGTTACTATATTCATGTCACGATAATCATATTATTTATTTTTTGAAATTATTTTTTGTCTTTTTAAAAAAATGTTTTATTGGAGTATAGTTGATTTACAATGTTGTGTTAGTTTCTGCTGTACAGCAAAGTGAATCAGTTATACATATACACACATCCACTCTTTTTTAGATTCTTTTCCCATATAGGTCATTACAGAGTATGAGTAGAGTTCCCTGTGCTATACAGTACGTCTTATTAGTTATCTATTTTATCTATAGTAGTGTGTATATGTCAATCCCAATCTCCCAATTTATCCCTCCCCCACACCTCTTTCCCCCCCCACCCCGGTAACCGTAAATTTGTTTTCTACATCTGTGCGTAGTCATACTATTATATTTCGAGGGACTCTGAAGTTGCAGGTGCTAATACACATATTGTCTCCAATATTCCCAGGGACCTGGGGACTTCAGTTTGCTACCCTGGTTTCCTGATGAGGAAAATAAACTTCAGGGAAATTCAAGAATTTGCCCAAGTTCTCTTGGCAAGGAAATGACAGAGCTGAGAGGCAAACCCCATTTGTTGGCTACATCGGAATCTGTGGGTATTAAAGAATTCTTGCCAAAGTTTTTAAAGCATGATAATGGTATTGTGGTTAGTTTTTTTTTTTTCCAAGTCTTTACCTTTTAGAGACTCAGAACAAAATATTTACAGAATGATAAGATTTATAGAATGACTGGGATTTGCTTTGAAATAATAAACTTAGAAGGTGAGGTGGATGGAGTGCGGTTGGCCAGAGGGTAATGGTGGTCAGGGCTGGGGCTGGAGGCTCATTTTACCACTCTGCCTACTTTTGTGTTTCCAATTCTCTGCAGTAAAACTGTAAAATATTCTTACATCTTGCTCTTAGGAAATAGTCATGATTATCATTATGTATTGAGTAGGGGCTGAGCCCTAGGCAGATTTCCAAACCTCCTCTGCCATCCCGTAAGCCTAATGTTATCATTCCCACCTTACAGAAGAAGAATCTTGGCTAGGAGATGTTAATAAACTGAATCAAGCTCTTAGCCTGGAAGGAGGTTCCGGGGTTGAGCATGAGTGGGGAAGCAGCGCCCCCTGGAGGCCATCGGTGGGCCTGGCTCGTGAGCGTGGACCCCGTGCGGAGAAGGAGGGAGATGCAGGAGAGGTGCTGGCTGGCCTGGGGTGCAATATTTGGGCGGGGTGCCAAAACAACACAGCAGTAGAGATAAATAATATTTTTTAATTTTTTTATTGTTGTAAAAGGATAAATAATATTTCAATGCAATATTTTAAAAAACATCAAAATCAATGAAGAAAACTCCACCTCAATTAAATATCACAATTTAAAATACAGTGAAGTGGGAATTCCCTGGCGGTCCAGTGGTTAAGACTTGGCGCTTTCACTGCCCTGCACCCAGGTTTGATCCTGGTTGGGGAATTAAGATCCCACTAGCTGAGGAGCACGACCAAAAAAAAAAAAAAAAAAAATACAGTGAGGTGAGTGAGATGAGTATACAAATGCAGGATCCTGTTTTTATTAAGATTTTGGTTATCATGGATTTTTGTTTGCATTGAGTCTCATTTTTTTAAAATTACTTTAAAATATTATTTATTTGCAAATCAAAACCACAATGAGATACCACCTCACACCCACTGGGACAGATATCATCAAAACAGTAGAAAGTAACAAGTGTTAGTGAGGATGTGGGAAAATTGGAGCCCTCACGAGCTCTGCCTAGTGACAATGTAAAATGCTGTAGCCGCTGTGGAGAACAGCTTGACTTCATTAAAAAGTTAAACACATGGGACTTCCCTGGTTGTGCAGTGGATGACTCCGTGCTCCCAATGCAGGGGGTCTGGGTTCCATCCCTGGTCAGGGAACTAGATCCCACATGCCACAACTAAGGATACAGCCTGCTGCAACTAAGACCTGGTGCAACCAAATAAATAAATAAATAAATATTAAAAAAAAAAGTTAAACACAGAATTACCATATGATCTTGCAATTCCATTCCTGTATATACCCAAGAGAATTGAAACAGATGTTCAAACAAATCCTTGTACACACTTATTCTTAGCAGCACTAGTCACAATAGCCAAAAGGTGAAAACAACCCAAATGTCCATCAACTGGTGAATAAACGAAATATGGTAAATTCATACAACAGAATATTATTCAGCCATAGACAGGAATGAAGCACTGTTACATGATACAAAGCTGATGAACCTCAGAAGCATTACGCTGGGTGAAAGAAGCCAGACACTAAAGGTCAAATAGTGTACTATTCAGTTTATATAAAACGTCTGGAACAGGCAAATTCACAGAGACAGAAAGGAGATTAGCGGAGCTGGGGGAGAGGGGATGGAGGGTGACTGATAATGGGCAGGGGGTTTCCCTTTGGGGGTGATGGAAATGTTCTGGAACGAGACAGAGGTGATGGTTGCACAACATTGTGAATGTACTGATGCTTAATGCACAAAACTGTACGTGTCAAAATGATTAATTTTGATATTTTGATATATACCTCAATTAAAAAAATAGATTTAAATAGAAAAAAATATTGAGGGGTGGAGTCAAGATGGCAGCGTGGGAAGACGTGGAGTTCCAGTCTCCCCAGAACTAGGGTGCCTGCAGGCCCTGGTGGGGGACCTCAATGCCCAAGGAGACCGGAGGAACCCCCAAGCGAACCCGTAGGACGTGTGGGGAGAGAGGGGGGAGGAAAAGGGGAGGACAGGACCGGCGCCCCTGAGGGCGAGGGGGGTTCCCACTCCTGGAGGGACCCTCAGAGGCTCGGATCAGTGGGTAGTGCGTGGAGTGTTTCTCCTGCCCAATTGGCAGGGGAAGTCTGCCCGGCTCTCGGGCCGGGTCCTACGCCCTCAGAGGCCCCTTTCAGGCTGCATTGGTCCTGGGGGCATAGGAGGGAGGTGGGGGAGAACAGAAGAGGCAGGCGGGAGGGGCCCTCCAGGACCGCAGTAGAGGAGTGGGGGCCGTTTGCCCTGCTCACTTGGCTTCAGAAGCCTGCTGCGCTCCCAGGCGACATGCCCCACCCTCTGAGACCAGAGGCTCGCCTGGGCCTCTTCTGTTCCACTGAGCCTAAGCTCGCCATACACACCCCCAAGGGCCTTTTCCAGCCCTGTGGGTCCTAAGCATAGCCCCTGCCCACCGCCCAAACCCCACCCCTGCTTAGGCCCCACCCTCCACAGCCAAGGCCTTTTCCACCTTTTTTTTTTTTCTTCTCCTCTTTCTTACTACTGTGGCTCTATTTTACCTTCCAGTTGTTGTTTCAGCTATATTTTTATTCTTATATTCTTTCTAACATATCTGTTAGTTTCCTAGTCTAATTTTATTTTTTACTCTTTGTTATTGTTCTCCTTTTTATTTATTTTTTTTGCCAACCCACATGGCTTGTGCGATCTTGGTTCATGAGCTGGGGGGTCGGGCCGAAGCTCCTGCAGTGGGAGCTCTGAGTCAAAACCACTGGACTAATAGAGAACCTCAGACCCCAGGGAGTATTCATCAGAGTGAGGTCTCCTGGAGGTCCTCATCTTGGCACCAAGACCCAGCTCTAGCCAATGGCCTACAAACTCCAGTGTTGGAAGCCTCAGGCCAAACAACCAGTAAGATAGGAACACAATCCCACCCATCAAAGAAAAAAAAATAATGAGACAGCAAAAAAATATGTCACAGATGAAGGAGCAAGGTAAAAACCTACCAGACCAAATAAATGAAGAGGAAATAGCAATGTACCTGAAAAAAGAATTCAGAGTAATGATAGTAAACATGATCCAGAATCTTGGAAATAGAATGGAGGCACGGATTGAGAAAATACAAGAAATGTTTAACAAAGATCTAGAAGAACTAAAGAACAGACAGAGATGAACAGCACAATAACTGAAATGAAAAATACTAGAAGTAATCAATAACAGAATAACTGAGGCAGAAGCACGAATAAGTAAGCTGGAAGACAAAACGGTGGAAATAATTGCTGAGGAGCAGAATAAAGAGAAAAGAATGAAAAGAATTGAAGACAATCTCAGAGACCTCTGGGACAACACTAAACGCACCAACATTCGAATTATAGGGGTCCCAGAAGAAGAAGAGAAAAAGAAAGGGTCTGAGAAAATATTTGAAGAGATTATAGTGGAAAACTTCCCTAACATGGGAAAGGAAATAGTCACCTAAGGCGAGGAAGCACAGAGTCCCATACAGGATAAACCCCAGGAGAAACACACCAAGACACATACTAATCAAACTAACAAAAATTAAATTCAAAGAAAAAATATTAAAAGCAGCAAGGGAAAAACAAAAAATAACATACAAAGGAATCCCCATAAGGTTATCAGCTGATTTTTCAGCAGAAACTCTGCAGGGCAGAAGGGAGTGGCAGGATATACTTAAAGTGTTGAAAGAGAAAAACCTACAACCAAGATTAGTCTACCCAGCAAGGATCTCATTCGGATTCAACAGAGAAATCTAAATCTTTTCAGACAAGAAAAAGCTAAGAGAATTCAGCACCACAAAACCAGCTTTACAACAAATGCTATAGAAACTTCTCTAGGTGGGAAACACAAGAGAAGAAAAAGACCCACAAAAACAAACCCAAAACAATTAAGAAAATGGTAATAGGAACACACATATCGATAATAACCTTGAATGTAAATGGATTAAATGCCCCAACCAAAAGACACAGACCTGCTGAATGGATACAAAAACAAGACCCATATATATGCTGTCTACAAGAGACCCACTTCAGACCTAGGGACACATAAAGACTGAAAGTGAAGGGATGGAAAAAGATATTCCATGCAAATGGAAATCAAAAGAAAGCTGGAGTAGCAATTCCCATATCAGACATAAAGACAATTACAAGAGACAAAGAAGGACACTACATAATGATCAAGGGATCAATCCAAGAAGAAGATATAACAATTGTAAATATTTATGTACCCAACATGGGAGTACCTCAATACATAAGGCAAATGCTAACAGCCATAAAAGGGGAAATTGACAGTAACACAATCATAGTAGGGGAATTTAGCACCCCACTTTCACCAATGGACAGATCATCCAAAATGAAAATAAATAAGTAAAAACAAGCTTTAAATGATACATTAAACAAAATGGACGTAATTGATATTTATAGGGCATTCCATCCAAAAACAACAGAATATACTTTCTTCTCAAGTGCTCATGGAACATTCTCCAGAATAGATCATATCTTGCGTCACAAATTGAGCCTTGGTAAATTTAAGAAAATTGAAATCATATCAAGTATCTTTTCCGACCACAACGCTATGAGACTAGATATCAATTACAGGAAAAAATCTGCAAAAAATACAAATACAGGGAGGCTAAACAATACACTACTAAATAACCAGGAGATCACTGAAGAAATCAAAGAGGAAATCAAAAAATAGAAACAAATGACAATGAAAACACGATGACCCAAAACCTATGGGATGCAGCAAAAGCAGTTCTAAGAGGGAGGTCTATAGAAATACAATCCTACCTGAAAAAACAAGAAGCATCTCAAATAAACAACCTAACCTTACACCCAGAGCAATTAGAGAAAGAAGAACAAAAAAATCCCCAAAGTTAGCAGAATGAAAGAAATCATAAAGATCAGATCAGAAATAAATGAAAAACAAATGAAGGAAATGACAGCAAAGGTCAATAAAACTAAAAGCTGGTTCTTTGAGAAGATAAAATTGATAAACCATTAGCCAGACTCATCAAGAAAAAAAGGGAGAAGACTCAAATCAATAGAATTAGAAATGAAAAAGGAGAAGTAACAACTGACATGGCAGAAATACAAAAGATCATGAGAGATTACTACAAGCAACTATATGCCAATAAAATGGACAACCTGGAAGGAATGGACAAATTCTTAGAAAAGCACAACCTTCTGAGACTGAACCAGGAAGAAACAGAAAATATAAACAGACTAATCACCAGCACTGAAATTGAGACTGTGATTAAAAATCTTCCAACAAACAAAAGTCCAGGACCAGATGGCTTCACAGGAGAATTCTATCAAACATTTAGAGAAGAGCTAACACCTATCCTTCTCAAACTCTTCCAAAATATAGCAGAGGGAGGAACACTACCCAACTCATTCTGTGAGGCCACCATCACCCTGATACCAAAACCAGACAAAGATGTCACAAAGAAAGAAAACTACAGGCCAATATCACTGATGAACATAGATGCAAAAATCCTCAACAAAATACTCAGCAAACAGAATCCAACAGCACATTAAAAGGATCATACACCATGAACAAGTGGGGTTTATCCCAGGAATGCAAGGATTCTTCAATACATGCAAATCAATCAATGTGATACACCATATTAACAAATTGAAGGATAAAAACAATTTGATCATCTCAATAGATGCAGAAAAAGCTTTCGACAAAATTCAACATCCATTTATGATAAAAAAAAAACTCTCTAGAAAGTAGGCATAGATGGAACCTACCTCAACATAATAAAGGGCATATATAACAAACCCACAGCCAACATCGTTCTCAATGATGAAAAACTGAAACCATTTCCTCTAAGATCAGAAAGAAGACAAGGTTGCCCACTCTCACCACTATTATTCAACATAGTTCTGGAGGTTTTAGCCACAGCAATCAGAGAAGAAAAAGAAATAAAAGGAATCCAAGTCGGAAAAGAAGAAGTAAAACTGTCACTGTTTGCAGATGACATAATACTATACATAGAGAATCCTTAAGATGTTACCAGAAAACTACTAGCGCTAATCAATGAATTTAGTAAAGTAACAGGATACAAAATTAATGCACAGGAATCTCTTGCATTCCTATACACTAATGATGAAAAATCTGAAAGAGAAATTAAGGAAACACTCTCATTTACCATTGCAGCAAAAAGAAAAAATACCTAGGAATAAACCTACCTAAGGAGACAAAAGACCTGTATGCAGAAAACTATAAGACATTGATGAAAGAAATTAAAGGTGATACAAATAGATGGAGAGATATACCATGTTCTTGGATTGGAAGAATCAACATTGTGAAAATGACTATACTACCCAAAGCAATCTACAGATTCAATGCAATCCCCATCAAACTACCAGTGGCATTTTTCACAGAACTAGAACAAAAAATTTCACAATTTGTATGGAAACACAAAAGACCCTGAATAGCCAAAGCAATCTTGAGAAAGAAAAGCGGAGCTGGAGGAATCAGGCTCCCTGACTTCAGACTATACCACAAAGCCACAGTCATCAAGACAGTATGGTACTGGCACAAAAACAGAAATATAGATCAATGGGACAGGATAGAAAGCCCAGAGATAAACCCACGCACATACGGTCACTTTACCTTTGATAAAGGAGGCAAGAATATACAATGGAGAAAAGACAGTCTCTTCAATAAGTGGTGCTGGGAAAACTGGACAGCTACATGTAAAAGAATGAAACTAGAACACTTCCTAACACCATACACAAAAATAAACTCAAAATGGATTAAAGACCTAAATGTAAGACAAGACACTATAAAACTCTTAGAGGAAAACCTAGGCAGAATGCTCTATGACATAAATCACAGTAAGATCCTTTTTGACCCACCTCGTAGAGAAATGGAAATAAAAATGAAAATAAACAAATGGGACCTAATGAAACTTAAAAGCTTTTGCACAGTAAAGGAAACCATAAACAAGATGAAAAGACAACCCTCAGAATGGGAGAAAATATTTGCAAACAAGGCAACTGACAAAGGATTAATCTCCAAAATATACAAGCAGCTCAATATCAAAAAAACAAACAACCCAATCCAAAAATGGGCAGAAGACCTAAATAGACATTTCTCCAAAGAAGATATACAGATTGCCAACAAACACATGAAAGGATGCTCAATATCACTAATCATTAGAGAAATGCAAATCAAAACTACAGTGAGGTGTCACTTCACACCGGTCAGAATGGCCATCATCAAAAAAATCTACAAAGAGTAAATGCTGGAGAGGGTATGGAGAAAAGGGGACTCTCTTGCACTGTTGGTAGAAATGTAAATTGATACACCCACTATGGAGAACAGGATGGACGTTCCTTAAAAAACTAAAAATAGAACTACCATATGACCCAGCAATCCCACTACTAGGCATATATCCTGAGAAAACCATAATTTCAAAACAGTCATGTACCACAATGTTCATTGCAGCACTATTTACAATAGCCAGTACATGGTAGCAACCTAAGTGTCCATCAACAGATGAATGGATAAAGAAGATGTGGCACATATATACAATGGAATATTACTCAGCCATAAAAAGAAATGAAACTGAGTTCTTTGTAGGGAGGTGGATGGACCTAGAGTCTGTCATACAGAGTGAAGTGAGTCAGAAAGAGAGAAACAAATACCGTATCCTAACACATATACATGGAATCTAAAAAAAAAAAAAAACAAGGTTCTGACGAACTTAGGGGCAGGACAGGAATAAAGACACAGATGTAGAGAATGGACTTGAGGACCCGGGGAGGGGGAAGGGTAAGCTGGGACAAAGTGAGAGAGTAGTATTGACATATATACACTACCAAATGTAAAATAGATAGCTAGTGGGAGCAGCTGCATAGCACAGGGAGATCAGCTTGGTGCTTTGTGGCCACCTAGAGGGGTGGGATAGGGAGGGTGGGAGGGAGACACACGAGGGAGGTGATATGGGGATATATGTATATGTATAGCTGATTCACTGTGTTATACATCAGAAACTAACATAACATTGTAAAGCAATTTTACTCCAATAAAGATGTTAAAAAATTTATTGAAGTATAGTTAATTTACAATGTTGTGTTAGTTTCAAGTGTACAGCAAAGTGATTCACTTATACATATTGTATTACTTCTATAATTTAAAAAAATCTGAAAAAGTGCACAAACAGAAGCTTGTGCCTTTATATGGTCTGGAAAGAAGTGCATCCCTTCAGGAAACAGTCTAGAATGTTTGGTGAAGAAAATTGTGTGACTGCCCACTGACAAGTTCCCATCTTGCATCCAGGCAGAAGATGCCTTGTCATTCACTCATCTAGTTGCAATTTTGTTCCAGGGTCATTGTTTGGGGAGAGGGTCCTCTTAGCATTTTGTTTAATGGGTGTATTAGTTTGCTGAGGCTACCATAACAAATTACCCAAGAATGCTGATGTCCAAGGGCAGGAGAAGACAGATATCTCAGCTCAAGCAGAGAGGGGAAATCTACCCTTCCTCTATCTCTTTGCTCTACTCAGGGCCTCAGCTGATTGGAAAGACCCACCTATGTTGGAGAGGGCCATCTGCTTTACTCAGTTCACCAATTCAAATGCTCATCTCTTCCGGAAACACCCTCGTAGACACACCCTCTTTCTCCAGCTATCTGGGCATCCCTCAAACCAATTAAGTTGACACACAAAATTAACCATCTCAGTGATCGTATTTGGAGATGGAGCCTTTGGGAGGTGATTAGGTTTAGATGTTTGGGTCAAAGGGGTGGGCCCCTCATGATAAGATTAGTGTCCTTATAAGAAGTGGAAGCCCGAGAAGAAAGGTCATGTGAGGACACAGCAAAAAGGCAACTGTCTACAAGTCAGGAATTGGGGTCTCACCAGACACCAAATCTGCCAGCACCTTGATCTTGGAATTCCAGCCTCTACACTGTGAGAAATAAATGTCTGTTATTTAAGCCACTCAGTCTGTTGTATTTTGTTATAGCAGCATGAGCAGACTGAGACGGAGCTTGCTGCATACCAGGTCACATCATGGTGGAGCCAGTCAGGTGGATTGGATTCCTGGGGATGTTATAACAAACAAGGTGGCTTAAAACAACAGAAATGTATTCTTTTACAATTCTAGAGGCCAGAACTAACAGGGTTAGTTCCACTGAGAAAGGGAATTGTCAATTTTATGCAAGTGTCATCCATTTAAATTTAAATGGCTACCAGCTACCAAACTGGACAGTGCCACTGTGTAGCATCGTGGACAACGTCTTAGGATAACATATTAGGTGAAAAGAGCCAGGTCCAGAAGTGGAGGTAGGATTTGGAGGATATTATGTTAAAAAAAAAAAACAGCTAGAAGTACCAGGGAGAAAAATGACAAGAAATAGACCAAAATACAACCCACAGCTGGAATTGGGGATTATTGTTCTTTCTCCAAATGTTCTGTAATGAGTTTACATTATTTTTAGAAATATATGTATATATTATTCTCTCTATATAGCACATTATATATGACAATGTATATAGTATAGTAAATTATATATAGCACATTAAATTAATGTAAATTACTATATGTTATGCTATAGTATATAGTAAATTAAATCACATATATTTTTGTATGCTATATGATAGCACATAGAAAATTAAATGACATATATTGATACTATATTAATTTATCATATGCTATTATAGTACATAATAAATCAAATTATATATAGTATATTAATTTACTATATGCTGTTACAGTACATAGTAAATTAAATGACATATAGTACATTAACGTACTATATGCTATTTTATAGTACATATGAAATCATATTACATATAATATATTAATTTGCTTATACTATATCATAGTATACTGTTATACTAATGATATTAAATATAAAATTATATATTCAATATAATTTAGATATCCTAAGTTATTCGATGCCTCCTGAGTTTTGCAAGTGCTGGACGGTTCAGCTCCCTGGACAGATGCACCTACTCTGTGTCTGGCAGTCCAGTGTTAAAGCCTCTTCCTGTCCTTCTCGGATAAGCGAATTTACCTCTCTGAATGTTAGTTCCTCACCTGCAAAATAGGAAGGTCATCGTGCCTCCCACGTGCTAGAAACCGCTTCTCCAAATGTGCTCAGCGCACCCATGTGGTTCCCGAAATCCTTTCCAGGATCTACAAGGTCAGACCCCTGACCATGACATTAATACTACGTCATTTGCCTTCTTCTCTGGGTTGGCATCTGCCCTGATGGTACACTAGCAACCTGCTGGTGCCTCAGCAGGAATCAAGACAGCAGCACCAAGGGTACAAGGAGTTCTGAACAGTACAAGGGTACTGTTCACCACAGCGCATGCGCAGAAAAAGCAAAAAGCGGGGTGGGGTGGGGAGCCAGTGTCACTTGATGTTATTACTGAAGCTTGGTGAAACAGTAAAAATTACTAATTTTAAAAAATTTCAAGCCTTGAGTATGTTTTTCCCCCTCATTCACGTTCTCATGTTATTTTATAATTCACATACGATAAAATTGACTCTTCTTTTTGATGTGAAGGGTAGCAGATTTTAGCACGCGTGCAATTCATGTAACGGCTGCCACAATCAGGATGCTGACCCGAAGAGCTTTATCAGCCCTCAAAACTCCCTTAGGCTGTCCCATTGGACATCCCTCCCCAACTCCTGGCACCTCCCCGTTTCTCTGTCAAGGTAAGTTCTTCTTCTGGAGAATGTCACATGATGGAATCATACGGTAGGTAACTTTCTGAGGCTTCTTTTCACTCAGCATAATGCCTTTCAGAGTCGTACATATTGTCACATGTATCAAAAGCTCTCTCTTTTTCATCACTGGGCAGTATTCCATTGTACGCATGTATCAGTCTCTACTCAGGATATTTGGGTGATGGATAGTGTCTTGGGGCTGCCGTGACAAAGCACCACAAACTGGGGGGCTTAGAACAACACAGATTTATTCTCTCAGGGTTCTGGAGGACGGAAGTTCAAAATCAAGGCATTAGCAGGGCCATACTTCCTCCCAAGGCTCCAGGGGAGGATCCTTCTTTGCCTTTTCCAGCATCTGGGAAATACACATAAAGCCCTCCTAATGAGCGTTAAGTTCAGTGGTCATCTCTAAAAAAAGCACTAGAACAAATTTTCGAGTCCAACTGGCATCTTTTTTCAGGGAACACTATTTTTATTTGAAATATCTGACAAACTATGGTTCAGACTTGGCTGTTTGGCAGACGTTTTCTCAAAAACAAACAAAAGGAGCCTGTTACTTCAAGGAGAACAACACAGTTCTGTTGCCAACATAAGATTTAAGCTTTCAAGGGAAAATCAAAATTTTGGAAATCCCATGTCTGCCACTGTCTGACCACTTTCTGACACATTTTTTAAATTTTTATTTATTTATTTTTGGCTGCGTTGGGTCTTCATTGCTGTGCGCGGGCTTTCTCTAGTTGCAGCGAGCAATGGCTACTCTTCATTGCGGTGCGGGGGCTTCTCATTGCAGTGGCTTCTCTTGCTGAGGAGCACGGGCTCTAGGCACGCGGGCTTCAGTTATTGTGGCTTAGCTGCTCTGCGGCATGTGAGATCTTCCTGGACCAGGGCTCGAATCCGTGTCCCCTGCATTGGCATGTGGATTCTTAACCACTGTGCCATCAGGGAAGCCCTCTGACCCTTTTAAAAGGCTTTTCTCATGAGACAGAATGGTGGTGATATTAACAAATGTAGTTTTCTGATATTGAACAATAAAATGTGACAACCTCTGCATAACCCAGGGAACCAATACTTTCCAAATGATCGATGTTACAATCATCACAGGAGATGGCATTCAGAGCGCAAGGCAGATCAATAGATTTTATTTTATTTTATTTAGTTGTGCCAGGTCTTAGCTGCAGCAGGCGGGCTCCTTAGTTGTGGCATGCAAACTCTTAGTTGCGGCATGCATGAGGGATCTAGTTCCCTAACCAGGGATCGAACCTGGGCTCCCTGCATTGGGAACATGGAGTCTTATCCACTGTGCCACCAGGGAAGTCCCAGATCAATAGATTTTAATGTAGCCAAGCCTAGTGAGTTGAATGGGGGCTGCCAAAAACATATTCATGCTCTAACTGCCAGCATGTGAATGTGACCTTAGTTGGCAAAAGAGTCTTTGCAGATGTAAGTAAGGTAAGGATCTCAAGATGAGATCATCCTGGATTACCCGGATGGACCCTAAATCCAATGACAAGTGCCTTTATAAAAGACAGAAGAGGAGAAGACATAGACACAGAGGAGAAGGCTACATGGTGATAGAGACAGGGATTGGAGTGAGGCAGCCCCAGCTGAGGAATGCCTGGAGCCACCAGAAGCTAGAATAAGCAAAGAAGGATTCTCCCCTTGAGGATGGCACGTGCAAATGCTCTGGGGTGAGAGAGAGTGTGGCATGTTCTAAGAATTGCATAGTTTGGAGAGGCTCCATATTAGACATAAGATATAACAAACTTAGATATAAGCCATGAGAAGTAACAAAATAGACACTTTTTCTATTAAAGTCCAGATGGTAAATATTTTCAGCTTTGCAGGTTAGATGGTCTATGGCTCAACTATTCAGCTCTATCATTGTTGCTTGAAAGCAGCCATAGACAATACATAAACAGATGGGCATGAATGTGTGCCGATAAGACTTTATTTCTGCATGGAAGCAACCTAAGTGTCCATCGACAGATGAATGGATAAAGAAGATGTGGCACATATATACAATGGACTATTACTCAGCCATAAAAACAAACAGAACTGAGTTATTTGTAGTGAGGTGGATGGACTTAGAGTCTGTCATACAGAGTGAAGTAAGTCAGAAAGAGAAAAACAAATACTGTATGTTAACACATATATATGGAATCTAAAAATAAAAATGGTTCTGAAGAACCTAGGGGCAGGACAGGAATAAAGACGCAGATTCAGAGAATGGACTTGAGGACATGGGGAGCAGGAAGGATAAGCTGGGACAAAGTGAGAGAGTGGCATGGACTTATATATATTACTAAAAATAGATAACTAGTGGGAAGCAGCTGCATAGCATAGGGAGATCAGCTCAGTGCTTGATGACCACCTAGAAGGGTGGGATAGGGAGCGTGGGAGGGAGACGCAAGGAGGAGATATGGGGATATATGTATATGTATAGCTGATTCACTTTGTTATACAGCAGAAACTAAGACACCACTGTAAAGCAATTATACTCCAATAAAGATGTTAAATAAATAAATAAATAATGAATGCACACACACACACACACACACACACACACACACACACAAAAGACTTTATTTCTGGACACACATGATTTGAATTTCATATAATTTTCATGTCATGACACAATTGTCCTCTCTTTTCCCCCCAATCATTAAACAAATGTAAAATCCATTCTTAGCTCTAGGGTTGTACAAAATCAGGCAACCCTGAACTAGCTTAAAAAATAGAACATTTCCAATACTTGAAAGTTCCCTGCACCTCACCCAGTTGTTCCCAGCCATGATCTTGCATCTCGGCACCCCACCCAGTCATGTTCCCAGCCATGAACTTGCATCTCATGTTCATCATTCTCTTCATTTGTGTGACCGTTTTGTTACCAAACCAAGCTTAAGTACACTCACCAGCACACAGTAAAGTCAATCTACTGACAACAGATTGTGTTAAAGGAAAGTACAGCATTTATTGCAGGCACCAAACGAGGAGTCCAGGCAACTAATGCTCAAAAGACCTGAACTCCCTGATGTCTTTCAGGGAAAGGTTTTTAAGGACAGGATGAGGGAGAGGCTTGCAAGGTGCATGATCAGTTCACAAACATTCTTCTGATTGGCTGGTGGTGAGGTAATCAGGAGTCAACATCATCAACCTTCTGGTTCCAACTGGTCTGGGATCTATGTGTTTGTGGTCAACATACAGTTAACTTCTTCCACCTGAATTGGGTTTTCAGTATCTGCAAAATAGCTCAAGAATATGGCTCAGAATATTATCTATAGCCCTTGAGGAGGAACTAAAGGTCTTTGATTTTGTTTAATGGCTAAACTATTATTATTTTGTCTTGCTTGACTGTTTTTCTTTGGATCTGCACTTTCTCACTTCTCTAAATTTATTCTTTGGAACTTGGGGAAGGCCTAGGAGGCTAAGGTTTTTCTACAAACAAGAGGCAGGCAGAGGACATGGTGGGTGGATCTCTCTCTGCTCTCTGCCATGTGAAGATATGAAGAGAAGACAGCTATTCACAAACCAGGAAGAGAGCCCTCACCAGACACGATCTGCTGACAACTTGATCTTGGACTTCCCAGCCTCCAGAACTGTGAGAAGTAAACGTTGTTTAAGGAGCCCAGTCTGTGGTAATTTGTTATAGCAGTCTGACCTAAGATACCTAATTATGGTAGGTTTTTATGAGGAAACGTGGATACTTGAGGGATGGTGAGATGCCCATTTTTGGGGTGGCACAGAGTTTGATACGACTGCCTTGGTTTTACCTAGTTAATTGTACTGTTCATTTCTTCCATTAATTATCAGATTTTTAGAGTTAGAGTCTTAAAAATCTTCCAGTTCAGGGCTGGCAAACTTTTCCTTCAAAAGGCTAGACAGTCAATATTTTCAGCTGCACAGGCCAGTCTCTGTTGAAATGACTCCACTCTGCTGTTATAGCTTGAGAGGGGCCATAACAATGTGTAAACAAATGAGCGTGGCTCTGTGCCAATAAAAGTTAATTGACAAACACAGGCAGTGGGCCGGATTTGGCCTATGTGCTATAGTTTACCTACCCTTGACCTGGTCCAACATTTTCATTTAATAAGGAGGAATTCGCCTGGGTCCAGCATTTTCATTTAATAAGGAGGAATTCACCCGGGTCCAACATTTTCATTTAATAAGGAGGAATTCGCCCGGGATCAATAAGAAGGTGAGAAGCACTCACTCTCAGAACTCAGTCTCAGGCTTGCCAACATCCTGTCTTGGTGCCTTCACTTTGACCTCTCAGCTGGCTTCTATGGGCTCAGTTAGGTGGTTGTATCCTCCGCTGATTAAGCTAGGACTTTTCCCAGATGCCTCCAGGCAGGTACCAATCAGAAAGTGCAAAATAAACACAGTTATAACCGCCCACGTCTGTGGTAACCTTTGGATGATGGTCTTACCTTTGCTAAACACCTGCTCAGCGTCAGAGACTCTGCCAAACTCTTCCCACACGTGTATCTTATGCTTCCTTAAAGAAAACCAGAGAAGTGAGGCGTAAAGGAAGAAGCCTATCTCTTGGAATGAGATAGGTGTGGATTTCAATTCTGCCCCACTGTCAGCTCTGTGTGACTGATGTCGAGTCACTTGGCCACTGAGACTAAATTTTTTCCCTTAGAGTGTAACAACCCACTTCAAAGACATACTGTTTAGAAAATACCTGCTTATGTGCTTGGCATGTTTTGAGTGCTTAATAGAAATTTCTAGCTGGAACTGTGGTCTGGATTTGCTTATGAGAAATAGTGGGCAGCTTCTAATGGGGCCCCTGTGGGTCCCTGCACCTGGTGCCCACAGCTTTGTATAATCCCTACCCTTGATTGTAGCATACTTGGAATTTGCTTTGAATGAACATAAATCAACAACTGATTGAATGTGATTCCTCAAAAAATTAAATATAGAATTACCATATGACCCAGAAATTCTGCTTCTTGGCATATATCCAAAAGAATACAGAATAAAACTTTGTAGGTGATGAAAATGTTCCATATCTTAATTATGGTGGTGATTATGTGGGCATATTCATTTTGCAAAACTGATTAAATTGTACACTTGAAGTGGGGATGAGAAGTGATGAAATGTCACTTCCAAGATTAGGTTGTAAAAAATATATGACCCAGAAATTCCACTCTAAGGTATATAACCCAAAGATATGAAAACAGGTATTCAAACAAATGTTTATAGCAGCACTATCTACAATAGCCAAAGGGTGGAAACAACCCAAATGTCCATCAATGGATGAATGAGAAACAACATGTGGAATATTATGTAGCCGTAAAAAGGAATAAAGTTTCACTATATGTTACAAAGTGGATGAAGCTCAAAACCATTATAAAAACATTATGCTAAGTGAAAGAAGCCAGACACAAAAGGTCACGTACTGTATGATTCCATTTGTATGAAATGTCCAGAATAGATAAATCCATTGAGACAGAAAACAGATTGGTGGTTGCCTGGAGCTGCAGAAGCGGGTATGAGGAATGACTGCTACTGGGCATGGGGTTTCCTTTTGGGGTGATGAAAATGTCTTTCAACTAAATAGAAGTGATAGTTATACAACATTATGAATGTACTAAGTGCCACTGAATTGCTCACTTTAAAAAGGTTAGTTTTATGTTATGTGAATTTCACCTCACTTTAAAAAAAAAAACAAAACTGTGACTTCCATTTTGCTAACAGGAAAGATATTTCTTGCTGGCTTTGATGAATTTGCCGTGTTGAAGAGGCCCCCATGGCAAGAAATCGAGGGCAACTTCCTGCCAACAGCCCGTAAAAAACTGAGTCCTCAGTTCAACAGGCCACAAGAATCAAAACTCTGCCAACAACCATGTGAACTTGGAAAGCAGATTCTTCCCCAGTCAAGCCTCAAGATGAGACCACAGCCTCACTGCTCTTAGTTAATCCTTGAAATAGCCCATTGTAGAGGCAAGATGCTTGAATTTCAAGAGGTAAAGTCACCTGCTCCAGGTCACTTTTTTTTTTTTTAAAGATTGTATTGCCAACTAGATGGATATTTTCTTTTTTTTTTTTATTTTATTTATTTATTTATTTATGGCTGTGTTGGGTCTTCGTTTCTGTGCGAGGGTTTTCTCTAGTTGCGGCAAATGGGGGCCACTCTTCATCGCGGTGCGCGGGCCTCTCACTACCGTGGCCTCTGTTGTTGTAGAGCACAGGTTCCAGACGCGCAGGCTTAGTAGTTGTGGCTCACGGGCCCAGTCGCTCCGCGACACGTGGGATCCTCCCAGACCAGGGCTCGAACCCGTGTCCCCTGCATTGGCAGGCAGACTCTCAACCACTGCGCCACCAGGGAAGCCCCAGGTCACATTTTTAATAAGTTTACCTGAGACTGAGCCCCTGCTCATGTCACCAGCTCTGTGGCCTCCTATGGCTAACATCTGTAAGAGATGCAAATACCTAATGTACAGTAGTTTGCTTGATAAATATTCTTTTGCTTCCTCGTTCCCTTTCTTAGGTGGAGAGTAGGAAGAGGCATCACTTAATGGTTAAAAGAAAAGACATTGCAGATTTCTCCCTACTGGAGAAGACTACAACATACCCTGTGTTGCTGAGCATTTTTTACAAATTGAAGATTTGTGGCAACCTTGTGTAGAGCAAGTTTATCAGCACCATTTTAACAACAGCATTTGCTCACTTCATGTCTCTGTCACATTTTGGTAATTCTTGTAATATTTCAAACTTTTTCATTATTATTATATTTTTCACGGTGATCTATGACCAGTGATCTCTGACGGTACTGCTGTAATTGTCTTGGGTGCCATGAACCGCATGCCCATGTAAGACGGCGAACTTAACTGATAAATGTTGTGTATGTTCTGACTGCTCCACTGACTGGCCATTCCCCCATCTCTCTCCCTCTCCTCAGCCTCCCTATTCTCTGAGACACAACAATATTGAAATTAGGCCAGTTAATAATCCTACAAGGTAAAAAAAATAAAAAATAAAAAATAATCCTACAAGGGTCTCTAAGTGTTGAAGTGAAAGGAAGAGTCACGTGTCTCTCACTTTAGCTCAAAAGCTAGAAATGACTAAGCTTAGACATGTCAAAAGCTGAGACAGGCCAAAAGCTAAGCCTCTTGTGCCAAACAGCCAAGTTGTAAATGCAAAGGAAAAGTTCTTGGAGGAAATTAACAGTGTTACTCCAGTGAACACATGAATGATAAGAAAGCGAAACAGCCTTATTGCTGATACAGAGAAAATTTTAGTGGTAAGGGTAGATCAAACCAGCCACAATATTCCCTTAAGCCAAAGCCTAATCCAGGACAAGGCCCTGACTTTCTTAAATCCTATGAAGGCTGAGAGAGGTGAGGAAGTTGCAGAAGAAAAGTTTGAAGCAAGCAGAGGTTGGTTCATGAGGTTTAAGGAAAGAAGCCATCTCCATAACATAAAAGTATACGGTGAAGCAACAAGTTATCCAGAAAATCTAGCTAAGATAATTAACGAAGGTGACTACACTACACGACAGATTTTCAGTGTAGACCAAATATCCTTATATTGGAAGAAGATGCCATCTAGGACTTCCCATAGCTAGAGAACAGAAGTCAATGCCTGACTTCAAAGATTCAAAGAACAGTCTGACTCTTATTAGAGGCTAATGCAGCTGGTGACTTCAAGTTGAAGCCAATGCTCATTTACCATTCTGAAAATCCTAGGGCCCTTAAGAATCATGCTAAATCTACTCTGCCTGTGTTCTATAAATGGAACAACAAAGCCTGGATGACAACACACCTGTTTACAACATGGTTTACTGGATATTTTAAGCCCACTGTTGAGACCTACTGCTCAGAAAAAAAAGGTCCCTCTCAAAATATTACTGCTCATTGACTACACACCTGGTCACCCATGAGCTCTGATGGAGATGTATAATGAGATTCATGTTGTTTTCATGCCTGCTAACACAACATCCATTCTGCAACCCATGAATCAAGGAGTAATTTTGACTTTCAAGTCTTATGTTAAGAAATACATTTTGTAAGGCTATGGCCACCATAGATAGTTATTCCTCTGATGGATCTGGGCAAAGTAAATTTAAAATCCTCTAGAAAGGATTTGCCACCATTCTAGATGCCATTAAGAACATTTGTGATTTGTAGGAAGAGGTCAAAATATCAACATTAACAGGAGTTTGGAAGAAGTTGATTCCAACCCTCATAGATGACTTGAGGGGTTCAAGACTCAAGTGGAGGAAGTAACTGCAGGCGTGGCGGAAATAGTAAGAGAACTAGAATTAGAAGTGGAGCCTGAAGATGTTACTGAATTACTGCAATATCATGATAGAACTTTAATGAATGAGGATTGCTTCCTATGGATGAGCAGAGAAAGTTGTTTCTTGAAATGGAATCTACTCCTGGTGAAGATACTGTGAAGATCATTGAAATGACAACAAGGGATTTAAAATGTTACATAAACTTAGTTGATAAAGCAGTGGCAGGGTTTGAGAAGATTGATTCCAATTCTGAAAGAAGTTCTACTGTAGGTCAAATGCTGTCAAAAACATCACATGCCACAGAGAAATTGGTCATGAAAGAAAGAGTCAATAAATACGGCAAACTTCATTGTTGTCTTAAGAAATTGCCATAGCCACCCCAACTTTTGGTAATCATCAACCTGATCAGTCAGCAGCCATCAACGCTGAGGCAAGACCCTCCACCAGCAAAAAGGTTATGGCTCACTGAAGGCTTAGATGATGGTTTGCTTTTTTTGGCAAATATGTATTTTTAAATTGAGATGTACAATTTTTAGACATAATGCTATTGCACACTTAATAGACCTCAGTATAGTGTAACTTTTATATACACTGGGAAATCAAAAATTTCATGTGACTCACTTTATTGTGATATTCACTTCATTGTGGTGGTCTGGAACTGAACCTGCAACATTTCTTAGGTGTGCCTGTATGGATGTGTGTGTCATATTCATATGCATATTTCAAAGCTCTGACCTCTGGACATGATGACTAACTGTCTCAGTTTGCCTGAGACTATCCCAGTTTTAACACTGAAATGCCCACATTCTGGGAAACCCTAGGGTGGTTGGTCATCAACTGCTGAGCTGGAACTAGAAGCAATGATATCCCAGTAGCAATGAGCACACCTCATGCACAGGTTTTAGTTTCTAAATACCATTCTCCAACAAAAGAACCAGGGCTCCTTGGAAAAATGGCTGGTTCTAGGGCTGGAACAGCAGAAGTATCTTGTGTCAGTTCCTTCCCCTCTCCGAGCCTCAGTTTCCCCATCAGTCCAGTGGTAATAACAGTTTCCCACCATAATGGGTTGAATTGTAACTACCACCACCACCTCCAAATAAATGTCTACTCAGAACCTGTGAATGTGATCGTATTTGGAATAAGAGTCTTTGCAGTAAGGATCTTGAGATAAGATCATCCTTGATTTAGAGTGGACTCTAAATCCAATGACAAGTGTCCTTATAAAAGAAAGGGAAAGAGACAGAGAGAGAAGGCCATGTGAAGATGAGGGCGGAGACTGGAGTGATGGCAGCAACAAATCAAGGAATGCTTGGAACCACCAGAAGCTGGAAGAGACAAAGAAGTATCCTCCCCTAGAGCCTTCAGAGAGAGCACAGCCCTGCCCACACCTAGATTTCAGACATCTGGCACCCAGAACTGTGAGAGAATTAATTGCTCTTGTTTTAAGTGACCAAGTTCATGGTAATTTATTACCATAGCCACAGGAAATTCATACACCCACCTTGGATTGTTGCAATGACCAAGGAAAATAAAGCATGTACAGTGCTCATTAAAGGGTGTGGCACCAAGAAAGAAAGCCCTTGGAATGTGGTCACTGTTCTCTTTCTCTGTAGGACTAGACCCTGGCACCCAGTGACTCTGCATCCACCCCATCCTTTTCACTACAACAATCTTCCTCTTAACTGAAAGCAGGGTCTCAAAGAGGTATTTGTACACCCATGTTCCAGCAGCATTTTGCAAAATAGCCAAAAGGTAGAAGCAACCCATGTTTTCATCAATGGATGAATGCATAAATAAAATGTGGTATATCCATATAAAGTAATAATATTTACCCTTAAAAAGGAAGGAAATTCTGACCCATGCTACCACATGGATGAACCTTGAGGACATTATGATGAGTAAAATAGTCCAGTCACAAAAGGACAGTTACCGTATGATCCCAGTATTGTGAAGTCCCTAGAATAGTCAAAGTCTTAGAGAAAGGAAGTAGAATGGTGGGTGCCAAGGGTTGGGGGAAGGGAAATGGGAAGTTAGTGTTTGATGAGGGTAGAGTTTCAGTTTGAGAAGATGAACAGGTTCTGGAGATGAATGGTGGTGATGGTTGCACAACACTGTGAATGTACTTAATGCCACTGAACTGTGCACTTAGTAATGGTTAAGATGGCAAATTTTATGTTGTGTATTTTACAATAATAACAATAATAATAGAACCATGTTGTGTATTTTACAATAATAATAGTAACAATAACAATAACAATAAAAGAACCTTCCTCTCAACTCAAGACCAAAGAAGCTATTGAGCGTGACACCTGCATCTAAAATTAGGCTGGACTTGAGAGCTGGCCATCAGAGTTCTCACACCTACATGGGATGGCAGGGTCAGCCTGCCCTGCCAGTCATCCCCCAACCAGCCAGTGGCTTGCCCACCCCCTTCCCAAAATAGGCTGGGAGGCTATTTTGATACAATCTGTTCTCTCATAAAATGAGATCCCAGAACATTTGTGCTGGAAGGCAGGGAGCCAGCTTATTGCCAACACCCACCAGGTGCTAGATGAGTGCAAGCAGAAGCATTCTGTGCACTCTTACAGAGCTGTCTTTGTAATCCAACTCCAGACGCTCCTGCTGGGCGTCCTAGGAGGAAAGTGAGGCTCGGAGAAGGGGGGTTTCTCGCCCAATGCCACACACCTCGAAGGTGCAAAGACAGGATAGGAACAGGTCTGAGAAGCTTCAGAGCCTATTCTGGTTTTCCTTTTCTTTTGATTAAGGTAGAATTCTCAGCATACGGTTCTGTAAGTTTTGACCACGATCAAGATACAGAACAGTTCTGCTGCCCTCTCCCCTTGAAATTCCCCTGGCCCCTTTGAAGACAATCTCTCCTCCCACTCCTAGTACCCACTGATCTGTGTTCTGTCTCCATAATTTTTGCCTTTCCTATAACATCCTATAAAGGGAGCACACAGGATGTAACCAGAGTCTGGCTTCTTTTGAAATTCATTCACATTGCTGTGTGTGTCAAAAATTCATTCCTTTTCTTCTCTGAATAGTATTCCATTGTGTGATGGGATCATTGTATGATGTTCATCCACTCACCAGCTGATGGGCATTTGGGATGTTTCTGGGTTTTGGTGATTACCAAAACCAGCCACTATAAACATTTCTTGTGCGAACATGTGTTTGTGCTTCACTTAGAAATGGGATTGCTGCATTATATGGTCAGTGATGTTAAATTTTATATGAAATGACCCAACTCTTTTCCACTAGCAGTGCATGAGCATTCCAGTTGCTCCAAATCCTTACCAGCACCTGGCATTTTTAGTTATTTTTATTTTACTCACTCTAAATGGTATTATATTCGTTTGCTAGGGCTGCCGTAACAAAACACTACAGACTGGGTGGCTTCAACAACAGAAATTTATTTTCTGACAGTTCTGGTGGCTGGAAGTGCGAGATCAAGGTGTCAGCAGCGCATCTGGTTTCTTCTGAGACCTCTCTCCATTGCCTGTAGATGGCCATCTTCTCCCTGTGTCTTCACGTGGTCTTTTCTCTGTGTATGTCTGTATTCTAATCTCCTCTTTTATAAGGACACTAATCATACTGGATTAGGGTCCACCTTAAAGAGTTCATTTGAATTTAATCACTTCTTTAAAGACTCCAACTCCCAGAATGGGGGTCGGGGGGGTGTCACAATTCGGCCTATAACAGATACCGCAGTGGCATTTTATCGTGGATTTAATGTGTATTTCATGTGATTACTTGTCATACATCTATTCTCTTTGGTGAACTGTCTGTTCAAATCTTTTGCCCAATTTTTATCGAGTTTTTTTCTTAAGTTTTTTTTTTACAGCTTTATTGAAATACTATTGACATACAATAAACTGCACAGATTTAAAGTATACAATTTGATAAGTTGTGACATGTATATAGACCCGTGAAACCATCACCACAATCAGGAGGGTGAAGACATCCATCACCCAAAGTTTTCTTCTGCTTCTTTGCCATCCCTTCTACCCCAACACCTGTCTCTCTCTCCCCGAACACCCACTGATCAGATGTTATTACAGGTGAATTTGCCTTTTCTAGAATTTTATATGAATGGAATCATCCCATATGCATACTTTTTTTGTATGGCTCTTTTCACCCATCATGATGCATTTGAGGCTCATTCATATTATAGTTTGTTCCTTCTTATTGCTGAGTACTATTCATTCAATTTTTTTTTGGCTGCACCGCACAGCATGCAGGATATTAGTTCCCCGACCAGGGATCAAATCCCAGCCCCCTGCATTGGAAGCATGGAGTCTTAACCACTGGACTACCAGAGAAGTCCCCATTCACCTTTTGATGGACATTTGTTTGCTGTTTCTAGTTTGGGGCTATTACAAACAAAGCTGCTATGAACATCCGTGTCCATGTCTTTGTGTGGACACATATTTTCATTTCTCTTGGGCAAATACCTGAGTGGAATGTCTGGGTCATACAAAACTTTTTAAGAAACTGCCAAATTGTCTTAAGTTTTGTTTAACTTTTTAAGAAACTGCCAAACTATCTTCCAAAGTGGCTGCACTGTTTTACATTCCCACCTGCCATGTATGAGATTTCCAGTTGCTCCACATCCTCGCCAGCACTTAGTATGGTCAGTCTCTTTAATCTTAGCTCTCCTAGTGGGTGTGAAGTGGTGTCTTCCCACTCATTTCCCCAATGGCCAAGGATGTTGAGCATCTTTCATGTGCTTATTTCTATGCCATCTGTATATTCTCTATGACAAAGTGTCCACTCAAATCCTTTGCTCCTTTTTAAGTTGAGCTGTTTTCTTATTATTGAGTCTTGAGAATTCTTTACATATGCAGGATACAATCCCTTTATCAGATGTGTGATTTTCAAAGATTTTTCTCCCAGTCTGTGGCTTGACTTTCATTCTCTTAACAGGGTTTTGCACAGACTCATAGCTGCAAATCCCAACCCCTCCCATTAATCCTCCCACCTGTCTTTGAAGGGCAGTGATAATCATCATCCTCTTTTTCCCAAGAAGCAAACAGGCTTAGAGAAGGGGAAGCCCCATGACCTGTCAATGTCAGAGTGAGGATCAAACCCATTTCTGCTTAACTCCAAGCCCCACAGACTTCACCCACTGCCTCTATCTCCCACTGGTGAGCAAGGGCTGCCATGAGCCTCATTCTCCTGGAAACTCCATGCGTCTCTAAGTTCACAGGACTCCCATTGTGTCGTGAGGCCAAAAGAACAAGAATGAATCAGACAAGCCATCAGGGTTCTTTCACAACAGATTTATTTGCTGACCCTTCACGCTGAGCCTTGATGGACATGCAAGGGGAGGAATTTGGGGGCCCTACAGCCTCAGGACCCACCTAGCTCCCAGGCATCACCAGATCAAGGCACTTTCCCAATAGCTGGGCAACACCTGGAACCCCAACAATCCCACACCGCTCTGACACAGCTGCAGGCTGATGCCCTGAGCATGCTCTGAGCACCCGTGTGCAAAGGGCAGCCCCAAGCTGGGCTGGTCTGGGCCCCAACCCCATCTGAGACTAGCCATGCCCAACCCACCTACCCCTCTCAGATGTCCTGGTGACCTAGGCTGAGATGAAGATGGCCAGGAGGGGCGCTCAGCTCCCATCCCCCTCGCACACCCTGAATCAAGTTCCCAGCCTGTCTAGCAGCAGCACAAGGTTTGGCACATAGTAGGCATGTGTTTGTTGAATGACTGAGTGAGCGGCAATGAAGGATGCCAGCATGAGGGAGGTCTCATGGAGCTTCCCAGGTGCAACAGTGAGTTCTTGGAGCCCCTGGACAGAGCCAGATCTTGGAACACCTGCCCAGCCAAGCTGCATTTCTTTGGTTTAGGAACAACCTGAAGCCAAGGATCAGAACAAGTCTTCCCCACCCTCCATGCTCTCAAGTCTGGCTTAGACATGTCTACTGAAGGCCTCCTTTGTGCCAGGTAACTTGTGGGGCTCTCCAGTCCACAAACACAAAAGATCTAAAATGCAAAGCCATTTTTATGCACGATGAACATCCACCAAGGCCTCCCCTCCTAACTGCATTGTGCTTCTGAGCTTAGAAAGCTGGTTCACGTCCAGCCTCACGTCAGCCCTTGCATACAGAATGGGGTGAGGAGCCACTATATAGATGGGGCACGCAAGGCTCAGAGCAGGAGGCAACTTGCCCAGGGATGCCCAGGAGAAGTTGGCAAGAAGAGACGTGGAAACCACAGCAGCTACCTTACAGCAGACACTTAGTATAACGTTCGTCAAATGAATGAGTCTCAACATGGCTTGAAATTCTTTTGGAGTCAAGGTGTAATTTTAGAGAGGAAAGAATAGAACCAAGAACATAACTGCCAGGGTTTCCGGCTGGAGCTGCTGCTGGGATTCTGTGAACTGCCCCCTGCCAAAGCTGTAACTCCATGGGGACCTGGCAGAAAGAGAAAGGGACCCCCCCCATTCCTACAAATGCCCTTCACCCCCATATCTCATTTAACCCCCGCATCAGCCCTGGAGGGTGGGCTAATGGCTCCAATTTGTAGATGGGGAAGTAGAGGCCTGGAGAGGGGAGAACTGAGCCCAGATCCTGGGTCTGGGTCCTCTCCTTGGTGCCCTGAATGCCCCCAGGGCTGCCCTCTAATCTGCCTTCTTGGTTTTTTTCTTCCTGGAGCCCTCACTCAGCTCCTCCTTGGACTTGGTGGGCAGGGCTGAGTGCGAGGAGCCGGGCCCACTGCCGCCCTGGGATCCACCGTGGTTGTCATGGTGATGGTCGTTCCCCCAGTCCGACCCAAACAGCACAGGGCAGACGTAGCCTTCCAAAACATCAAAAGGGGAACTGTGGGAGTGAGTGGCCATCAGGAACACCTGAGGTGGTGTGGCAGAGGGACAGGAGAGGCGAGAGAGCCAGAGGGAGAATGAGGCAGAAGCAAAGTGGGGGGTTGGGGGGGAAAGAGAGAGAAGGTCAGCCAGGTCAAGGGCAGAGGGAGCTCAGACCCAGCCTTCTGGCTGCATGCGCCCCTAAGAAGGTGACCAAGTGTCCTGGGTTTTCTGGGATGTGAGATTTTGGTGCTAAAAACCCAGGCACACCAGGACAGTTGGTCACCTTTTCCCCAGGAGTATTCCCCCCCCCACACCTGGGCTCAGAGAGGAGCTCTGTTTGGCTTGGGGTCGCTCACTCCCTTCCTCTATGCGATGGCCTGTGGTCCCTTCCCAGGGAGCCAGCAGCGAAGCTCCTCAGCTCCACGGGGAGGGAAGAGTGCATGGCCCCAGAAGACCTTTCCTGGGTAGGGGGTGACCCTAACTCAAGGCCTGAGGGTCAGACCAGCACCATTCCTGGTCCAGCCCGCTCTCCATGCCCGAGGCACAAGGCCCTGATACTCCAAACAGACTCGGTACACTCCTGCCCCCATCTTGGCCTTTGCCCATGCTGGGCCCTCTGCCTGGAAGACCTTGTTCTGTTCACCGCCATCCCCACCTGCTGGACACTAATCTTCTCATACCCTTCTCCCATGCGTGAACCTACTGACAAGCTCCCCACCCCTTGACCTTAGGGCTGTCCTTTCCCCAGACACTCAAGGCTATGAGTCTAAGCTCCCTATCCTCAGCCTGGGAGGTTTGGGTCGGTGTCAGGACAGGAAGACTTACCTTACAGGATACCATGAACATGGTGAAGATGAAGATGAGGCTGGCTTTGGACACTGGGAGCCAGCGGGTCTGCTGGAGGGTGAAGAGGACGGCTCCGTACAGGCTGGCCTTGGTGGGGCTGGAGGGGTAGCTGTGGTTACTGGGAGGTTCTGCATGGCTCAGGCCTCTGCACCCCTGTCCCAGGCCCCCTTCTCTGCCCAACGCTGCTGGTCCCAGCACCCATCCCAGCTTCTCCAGAGTGCATGGTGGGAAGGTGCCCATGTGACATGGATGAGGTGGTATCCCCCTGTACAGTAAAGAGCTATCTTGGCCCCAAAAGAGGTCTCTCCTTTGCCCTGCTCCTGGAAGGTATCCATTAAGCCCCGGGAATGTCCTGTCTGATAGGAGTGTCTTTATTTACCTGGGAATTTTGGGTCATACCAGATGGTAATGGTGTGATTTAGGGTGGGGTCTTGGGCCACATGGTATCAGCTGAACCTCTGGAGGGACTGGAGACTGAGGTCAGCCACGCGGGCAGTCAGCTATGTCTGTGTGACCAAGCCCCAGTAAAGCCCCTGAACACCAGGGCTCAGGGGGGCACTACTGGTTGGCAATCTTCAGTCACACATGGATGCTGGGAGAAACAGATGCTGTCCACACAGTTCCATTGAGAGAGGACAGTGTGAAGCTTGCGCCTAGTCTCTCCCTGGATGCTGTCCCACATGTCTTTACCTTTGCCATTTTTAATCTGTAATAAACTATAATCCTAAGTGTAATGGCTTGGCCAAGTTCTATGGGTCCTTCTAGCAAATTGTCAAACCTGAGGGTGGTCTTGGGGGGACTCCTAAACAGTGCACTCCCCCAGAAGGTGGGATTACAACACACAGTTCTTCTTAATTTTCCTTTTCTTCCTTGAAGAATAGGCTTCCGATATTTTGACTTGCTGCAGAAGACAGACCAGTGACTTCTGTTTCTGATGTCTGTCGCTCACTGCGCGTACTTAATGATGATAATTCGACCTGATATTTCCAAAGCACGCACCAGGAACCAGGGTCAGAGGGGTTATGTGTGTGATGGAGCTTTCACACTCAGCTGATGAGGCAGAAATAGAATCTGAGAGGGGAAGCCACTTGCCCTCTTAGTAGCAAGGGACACAATGGTCTGAGCCCCCATTTCCCTGTCCATGAACTGAGTGTGGGAACAGACCTTTCATGGGGATAAAATGAGATACAGTTATGTTTTCCGACATATGAAATGGGAGATAGTTTTCATTGGCATATGGGTGAGCCTTTTAATGTTGTCCTATTTTAATGGCAACAGCTTTATTGTAGATTGGGAGAAAATTTAACTAGCTTGAACCTTTAGGTCTTTTAAAAATGTATTAGGCTAAATGTCCTGTGGGGTCCTGGGTTGAGTCCTGTATGTTGCCATCTGGCCCTGCCCAGTGTTCCCCACTTAGCCCCAGCCACACTCCTCGCCCACACTCTGTGTTCTACATCCTGAATCCCTCACTTCCCACCCACAATCTGTACCCTGACCCTGCAGAACCAGGCAGAATCGTTGCTCTCTTCTGACTTGATAGTTGGCAGAGGTGCTGGCCTCTGTCCAGAAGCTCCCTCTTTGCCAGAAAACTCCTATTCACTCTTCAAAACCCAAATCAAGTGTCTCATCACCCTGCAACACTGCCTGCCCCCGCCACCTAGGTAGTGTTAGGGCTCTACCTCCGGGGTCCCCCAGCCATGGTCTCTGGAAGCTTCTGGAAGGAGAATCAGGGGCTGAGACTTCCAAGTTACCAGGAGTATCCAACCCAGGGTCAGGCCCAGGGAATAGGGAGGATGGGATACTCACAAGGACATGTGCAGAATCTCGTTGGTCTCTGGCTTCCAGACCCCTCGGAGCAGCTGCTCAAAGTTGGACATGAGGGCGACACCAGAGCCTATGGGACAGGGTACTTCTAAGCAAGCCCGCCACCTCCAGCTCCCTGTTCTTCTTGGTTGAATTCCCAAGGAAGCAACTTCTTTGCTTCTGGAGTCTCCTCCAGAGGGATACTGAGCCTGGGGTGTATGATCATCAGTTGCAGGTGGGGGAACTGAGGCCCAGAGAGGGGACAGTCTTGCTGAGGGTCACACAGCACATTTGGAGCAAAACCAGCATGAAGTAACCAAGGTCATATCCCACCTGCAAGGTATGTCTTGGACAAATCTGGGTTGTCTGCCCTGATGCTCCCAACCCAGGACCCTGAGCTGTGCATGAGGCTCCCAGAGGGTCCCCACCCCCAGCCTCTCTTCTCCTCTGGGTTCTGAGCTTTCAACCTTTCTCAAGCCACTTGCCCTCTGGAAGGCATGTCATACCCCTGGGGAATTTACTCTGTAGTACAGGCTTCCTGGAGAGAGAATGAAACCCACGTCAAGATTTCTGGTTAAATTTCTAGAAGAATCTTCCCATTTACCCCAAATGTATTGGCTAAAGAGGCTTGGACACCCACTCCAGGAGTGGTTGTGCTAACTGGGATGCCTGATATGCACCACTGGACCAGGGGTTTGCATCTTGGATGATTTTGCCGCCAAGGAAGCATTTGGCAATATCTGTAGACATTTTTGGTTGTCACAACTGGGAAGGGGGCTGCTACTGGCAACTAATGGGTTGAAGCCAGGGATGCTCCTCAACACCCTATAATGCACAGGACAGCCCCCACCACAGAGCATGATCCGGCCCTAAATGTCAGTGGTGCTGAGGATACTGTGACTCAATGGATGATGATTCTGGACCCAGGCATTTTGGGGGTACCCACTGTGGTGAACAGGAAGCAGGGATTCGGTGCCCAGTGGTGTTTAGCACCTGCTCAAGCCTTCTTTCCCTGCCTTTCTTTTACTCCTTGGTCCACCACTGCAACTATTACTGTTGAATTATCTATTTCTCCTTTAACTTCCCTCGATTTTTGCTTTATGTATTTTGGTGCTCTGTTTTTAGGTGCATATATGTTTATAATGGTTAGATCTTCTTAGTGGATTGACCCGACATTATAAACTGCCCCTCTATATTTTTAGTAATATTTTTTTGTCTCAAAGTCTATCTTGGTCTACCTCTTAGCATAAATGGAGGAGGATAAAAAGGAGGGCTCCAAAGTTGTTAGGAACGTGGATGTTGAATTCAGAGGACTTGGAGTCAAACCCACCTGTGCCCCCATAGCCATGTGACCTTGGGCATGTCATTTCATTTCCCTCCTCTGTAAAAAGAGATGATGTTAGCCTTCTCCCAAAGGAGAGTCTTAAGGATCAAATGAGAAAAGATGCACAAAGACCTCAACTCAAAACTTGCCCTGGGTCAGGGATCTTAACCTGGAGTCTATGAACCCAGACAGGAAACAGAATTACATCTTCATTTTCACATCCCTCGCTGAGATCCAGCCTTTCCTTCCATCATGAAGGGAGGCAGTTACCTCAGCAGGATTTGCAAGTCTGTGATTCTGTCACCAACAGAATTCATGGATGTTTTTCTTTTCACATTCCCATTGTTGCAGATGGTGGTTTCAAAATATCATTTGTGCTCAACACCACTTCAAAAGTCTGAGAGTTATTAGGAGCCAGTGTAAGGTCTGCTATTTAATCACTAGTAAAGATGGATAAAGCTACTACAGCATATTTTTAAAAAAATTTTATAACTACTTTAAAATAATAGGCTTCCTTTATTCTCCTATAAATTTTACTTTATGCATTTAAAAAACATAAAAGGGTCTGTAGGCTTTACTGGGCTGATAAAAGGGCTGTAGTCCACAAAGCTTAAGAACCTCTGTAGTTACAGGGGTATGATTTCCTCTCTAGGAGGCATTTGGCAATGTCTGGAGACATTTTAGGCTGTCACACTGGTAGGTGCTACAGGCATCTACTGGGTGGAGGCCAGGGACGCTGCTCAACATCCTACGATGCACAGGACGGTCCCCACCACAGAGCATGATCCAGCCCCAGACGTCAGTAGGGCCACAGTTGAGAAATCCTGCTCTAGAGACATCAGCTATCATTGCTTCGTTGTCCTATTTACCTTTGATAGTTAAATTTCTGGAAGAATCTTCTCATTTACCCTAAAGGTGTCTGCTGATGAGGAGGTTGGACTCCTGCAGCCGTCCTGACATCCCTTAGCCCAGAACAATGGCTGTGCCAGCTGGGGTGCCCGATACGTCCCACTGAGCAGGGGTTCTCAACTGGGGTGCTTTTCCATTGTTCTCATCATGGTCCTGTTTACCTTTGACCCAGCCAGTGGCGATCATGACGAACCACCCGTGGTGGTAGTGGTGATGCGCGTGATGGATGCCCACGGCGATCTTGCGGACTCTCACCACCTCCTTCATGGCCACGAAGATGAGTTTCACCGGCAGGAAGCAGACACACTTGTAAAAGAGGTCCAAGGGGCAGAAGAAAATCAAGTACCTTTGGGGAGAGAATGCCAAGCCTCAGGGGGAGACAGAGCCTGGGGCCCCTCGGAGATGAGGTTGTGTCCAGACCCTCGCTCTCACTTGCCAGGCTCAGGACAGCTGGGCAGCGGAAAGTGGTGGGTCAGGACCACTGTGGAGGTTGTGCTGGTGGGTCCTAGTTCCTCCAACCTCCCGCCTCCCCGCTCCCAGGTGGCAGGGTCACCCTGCCCGCCTGCTCTGCTCTCCCACATCCCGCCAGACGAGTGGTGCTTACCAGACTGCGGAGGCCAGCAGGATGCTGGAGTTGTTGCTGAAGTAGTCGACCAGGGGCTCCCCGAGGAGCAGATCAGCCAGGATGTAACTCCCAAAGCAATGCAGCATGGCACACAGCCAGGATGCCATGGGGTGGCGCCGGGACAGCTCGACTGCTCCTGAGGGGCATGGGGCATCCCCCACCATCACCAGGGCATCTGGGACATGCTTCACCCTTTATGCCCTCTGTTCAGCCCATCCTAGTTCAGCTGCCTTCACAGACTGCCCACCCAATGCCTTGCAGTTTGCCCATTTCAGAGGAAGAACCAAGGCTCAGAGAGGGTTGCACACATGTCTGAGGTCACACAGAGAGAAGGCAGAACCAGGCTGGGGCTCTTTCCTCCGAGCTCAGAGAGGTGGCAATAACAATAACACCAGCTCACATTTAGCAAGCATTCCCAGGTCTCAGACACTGGGTTTAGCATTTATAGGAAGGACGTTAAATCTTCATTGATAACTGCAGCCAAGTGATCACTCTTATTATCCCCATGAGGAGACTGAAGCTTGAAGAGAGAGGACAACATGCAGTTGGGAGAGCTTTGACGCAGCTACTCCTGCCTTGGGCTGATGCCAAGATCCTTATAAGCTTACACCTGTACTTTTGGTCTCTCCTTATTTAAAAAAATTTTTGTGTGCGTGGTAAAATATACATAAAATGTACCACTCTAACCATTTTAAGTGTACAGTTCAGTGGCATTAAGGACATTCATGCTATTGTGAAACCATCCCCATCATCCATCTCCAGAGCTTTACACCTTGCAAAACTGAAACTCTGTCCCCATTAAACACTAACTCAGACTTCCCTGGTGGCGCAGTGGTTAAGAACCCGCCTGCCAATGCAGGGGACACAGGTTCAAGCACCGGTCTGGGAAGATCCCACATGCCATGGAGCAACTAAGCCCGTGAACCACAACTACTGAGCCTGCGCTCTAGAGCCCGTGAGCCACAACTACTGAGCCCATGTGCCACAACTACTGAAGCCCATGCACCTAGAGCCGGTGCTCTGCAACAAGAGAAGCCACCGCAATGAGAAGCCCGCGCACTGAAACGAAGAGTAGTCCCCGCTCGCTGCAACTAGAGGTAGCCCACGTGCAGCAATGAAGACCCAACGCAGCCAAAAAAAACACTAACTCTCCATTCCTCCCTCATTCCAGTCCCTGACGCCTACTTTCTGTCTCTATGAACTTGACTACTTTATAGACCTCATGTAAGTGGAATCATACAGTATTTGTTGTTTTGTGACTGGATTCTTTCACTTAGCATAATGTCCTCAAAGTTCATCCACGTCATAAGATGTGTCAGAATTTTCTCCTTTTTAAGGCTGAATAATATTCCATTGGATGGATCTACCACATTCTACATATCCATTCATCCATCAGTGGACATTTGGGTTGCTTACACCTTTTGGTTATTGAGAATAGTGCTGCTAAGAACACGAACGTACAAATATCTGTACGAGTTCCTGCTTTCAATTCTTTTGGGTATATTCCAGATGTGGAATTGCTGGATCAAATGTTAATTCCATTTTTAATTTTTTGAGAAACTTCCATACTGTTTTCCACAGCAACTGCCCCATTTTACATTCCCATCAGTAACGTACAAGTGTTCCAATCTTTCCACCTCCTCAGCAATACTTGTTGTTTTCTGTTTTTTAGGAATAACTATGCTGATTGGTATGAGGTGATATCTCATTGTGGTTTTGATTTGCATTTCCCTAGTGATTAGTGGTATTCAATACTTTTTCATGTGCTTATTGGTCATTCCTATATTTTCTTTGGAGAAATGTGTATTCAAGTCTTTTGTGTATTTTTTTAGAAATTGGGTTGTCGTTCTGTTGTTAAGTTGTGCTCTTATGGAGAATGTTCATTTGCTGGGTAAAGAGCTTTGATTGGCCCCAGATAGGAAGGCACAGAAGAAATTTGAAAGGTGGAGCTGAATAGCTCTGGAGCCCTATCTTGCTGGGGGAGAGCCATCAGTGCAGAGGGAAGTCACCAGGTATTGGTACCGAAGGGGACAGTGCAGGGCATGCCCACATGTGAGGAATGGTGTAGAAAGAGCAATGAGCAAAGCTGGATAATGGAGTCCTTGAAGGCAGAATTATACTAACAGTGTGAGGAGGGAGAGAGTGCATCCCATGCTCGCAGCATGGAAGGAACAAAGACACAAGCAAAAATGGCCAAGCACAAATGCCACTTCCTCCAGGAAGGCTTCCTTGCTCTACTGAGCCAGTCACTCCCGACTCTGGGCTCCCACCACCCCGTGGACTCCACCCCATTTTGGGTCTTGGTACTTTATTCAATTTTTCACATAGAATAACAGAAAGTAGATTAGTTGTTGCTTAGGGCTGGAGGGGATGCGGGAGATGGGAGGGTAAAAGCTAGAAGATCCAGCTTGGAGGAGATAGTTGCACAATTCTGTGAATATACTAAAAACCAGTGAATGGGATGATTTAAATGGGTGAATTGGGTGGTATATGAATTAAATCTCCATAAAGCTGTTAAAAAATAAAGGATAACAAAGAAAAAAAATGTAACAGTTCACAGTTTCTGCAACTGAAGATAAACATTCATAAATGATACTAAAGTGAGTCTTCTTGTAAACCCAAGGCAAGAAAATGCAAAAGACTGGACTAACTTAGCGAATAGAAATAGGGACCCCACACCTAAGGAAGATGGCTCAGTGCATTGGTTTCCAACTTGGCTGTACATCAGTTACCTGGGGACTTTACAAACACCAGATGCCTGTGCCCCACCCCAGAGGGTCTCGGTTTGTCGGTGTGGGATGTGGCTGGGCTTGTGGATTTTTAATTCTCCTAGGTGATTCCTTTGTGCAACAAAGTTGAGCACCACAGAGATAGGGGAATAAACTGGCCCATGTCCTGACATCCTGCAGCCTTGATAACCCAAGAAAGACCTCCATGGTCTGAGAGGATGGGCTCCCAAGAGCAATGGTTTTCAAACTGTGTTTCTGGGAACCGTGAGGGCTTGCAGGGGCAAAGGAGAAACCAAGCAGGTATGTCCTGGGTCTTCCCCCCTGTTTCAACCAGAGCACAACTTTGTTTACTGCTTCATCTCAGAGTTCGGCATAAGATTTTGTTTGAAAAGGAGAATCTGGTATTCACACAGTCGTGCATGCAAATATTCATAGCAGCTTTATTTGTAAACAACCCAAACGGCTTCAATGCGTGAATGGATAAACAAACCATGGTACGTCTGTACCATGGAATACTACTCAGTAACGAAAAAGGAATAAACCAGGGATACACGAAACAACCCAGACAGATCTCAACGGCGTGACGCTCAGCGAAAACTGCCAATCTCAGAAGGTTACGTACTGTATATGATTCCATTTATATAACATTCTCCAAGTGACGAAACCATAGGGATGAGTGGCAGAGAGCAGATCAGTGGTTACCAGGGGTTAGGGTTCAAAGGAAGATCTCACTACAGAGGGGCATCACAGGGGAGTTTCTTTGGAGTGTCAGAACCATTCTGTATCCTAATCGTGGTGGTGGTTACTCCAATCTACACATGTGATAAAATTTCACAGGACTATATTTTTTAAAGTCCATGTAAAAACAACTGAATAAAGTCTGTAGTTGTTGTTAATGGTATTATTCTGATGCCAATTTCCATGTTTTAATAATGAGCTACCATTAGGTAAGATGTTGTCATTGGGGGAAGCTGGGTGAAGGGGACTTGGAAACTCTTTGCTCCATTTTTGCAACTTCTGGGAATCCCCCTGGTGGTCCAGTAGTTAGGACTCAGCACTTTCACTGCCGGGGGTTCAATCCCTGGTTGGGGAATTAAGATCCTGCAAGCTGTGGCATGGCCACGGGAAAAAAAAATAAAAAAAGAACCTATTTTTGCAATTTCTTATGAGTCTTAAACTCTTGCAAGATAAACTGTATTTTAAGATCCCAAATTAAAATGAAGGCAGGAGCTCTAGTTCTTTAAAACCACGTTTACAAAAAACACTAGAGGTACAGGATTAATTTCTATTAGTCAAATCATACACTTTATACTACACACTTAAGTCTTTTGAATCTTTTTTTTTTAAACATCTTTATTAGAGTATAATTGCTTTACAATAGTGTGTTAGTTTCTGCTTTATAACAAAGTGAATCAGTTATACATATACATATGTTCCCATATCTCTTCCCTCTTGCATCTCCCTCCCTCCCACCCTCCCTATCCCACTCCTCTAGGTGGTCACAAAGCACCGAGCTGATCTCCCTGTGCTATGCGGCTGCTTCCCACTAGCTATCTATGTTACGTTTGGTAGTGTATATATGTCCATGCCACTCTCTCACTTTGTCCCAGCTTACCCTTCCCCCTCCCTGTATCCTCAAGTCCATTCTCTAGTAGGCCTGCATCTTAGGACAATAGTAGCATAAAGATAGAACCTAACTATCTCAAAAGATTCAAAAGGAAGAAATGGACAAATTCTTTTGAATCTTTTGCGATAGTTAGGTTCTATCTTTATGCTACTATTGTCCTCATCTTCTACAGCCACACCCCTGAGTTGGAACCTGGGTGTCTCCTGGTGTGACAACTTATTTCATCATCTTGATTCCTTCCCTCCCCCACTAGTTTCATTTTCCAGACAATGAATTTAGAATTAAGTCATAAGACACAGCTACTTAGCTCTCACAGCCAGAGCTAGTACCAATGACTCTATTTTTTATTTTTTAAGTTTTATTTTAAATTTTATTTTATTGAAGTATAGTTGATTTACCATATTGTGTTAATTTCTGCTATACAGCAAAGTGATTCAGTTATACATGTATAAACATTATTATTTTTCATATTCTTTCCCATTATGGTTTATCACAGGATATTGAATATACTTCCCTGTGCTATATATGCTATACAGTAGGACCTTGCTGTTTATCCATCCTATATATAACAGTTTGCATCTGTTAATCCCAAACTCCCACTCCTTCCCTCCCCCTACCCCCACCCTCCCGTCAACCACAAGTCTGTTCTCTACGTCTGTTTTTTTCTGTTTTGTAGATAAGCTCACTTGTGTCATATTTTAGATTCTACATATAAGCGATATCATATGGTATTTGTCTTTCTCATTCTGACTTACTTCACTTAGTGTGATCATCTCTAGGTCCATCCATGTTGCTGAAAATGGCATTACTTCATTCTTTCTTATGGCCAAGTAGTATTCCCCAATGCCTCTCTTTAATAAACAATTTACTTAATCCAGTAAAAACTCTACTCAATGTGGATGTGAGATGACAAGCTTACAATATGTAATCTATTAGTCAAAAGGCTAATCAAAAGAAATAATTAGTTCAGGTTTTGGGAGTTTGGGGGGAAAGTTTCTCTTTGTTTCTAGAGATTGGATGCCTTTTGTCTCTAAATTGTCAAATCTGAATGCTTGGCCTCTTTATGCTGTGTACTAAGTGTGAAGCTATTGACATAAATACCTGTATATACTATTGATACACTCAACAAGTTGACTTGATCGTAATCCTTCGGTGAGTACAGGGACCTTATCAGTCTTATCTGCTGCTGAACCACCCCATTCCCCTGACCCGGTGTGCTCGGCACTGTGCCTGATACATGGTAGTTACTCAATAAATAATTGTTAGTGAAAGAACTGTCCACATGGAGGTTACATTCTAGCAAATGTGGACTGAACACTCCTAGGCACTGAGGTTGCGTTTGGCACTTTTGGTTACATTATAACAACAACTTCCCCTGCTCCCTTTATTTATTGCATTACTTTTTTTTTTTTAGTTGAGTTACTATTGTGTCCCAGGCAACTACATACCTTCACACCATCCTCAAGCCTTCAGCGTCAGAGCCCAGGCTTTCAACCACAGGTAATGTAGGGATCAAGATCCCTGCCTATAGTGAGTTATAGGAGGGAACCACCCCCCCAAATTCATGTCCATCAGGACCTCATTTGGAATAGGGTCTTTGCAGATGCAAATAAGGTAAGGATCTCGAGATGAGATCATCCTGGAGCATCTGGGTATGTCCTGAATCCAATGAGAGTGTTCTTATAAAAGACAAAAAAAGGAGACACAGGCACAAAGAAGAAGGTGTTGTAAGTTGAACTCACAAGAAGATATGTTTAAGTCCTAACCCTTGGTATCTGTGAATGTGACCTTATTTGGAAATAGGGTCTTTGCAGATGTAATTAAGTTAAGATGAGGTCATTAGGTGGGCCTTAATCCAATGTCTGGTGTTCCTTATAAGAGGGGACAGATCACAGGGAAGAAGGCCATATAAACAAGGAGGTAGAGACTGTAGTGATGCATCTACAAGCCATGGAACCCCAAGGATGCTAGCCACCTCCAGAAGCTAGGAAAAGGCATAGAAAGATTCCTTCCTAGAACCATCAGAGAGAACATGGCCCTGCTGACACCTTGTTTTTGGATTTCTAGCTTCCAGAAATGTGAGACAATACATTTCTGTTTTAAGCCACCCAGTTTGTGGTACTTCATTATGGCAGCCAAAGGAAATTCATACAGAAGGCCATATGAAGACAGAAGCAAAGACTGGAGTGATGTATGTATAAGCCAAGGAATGCCAAGGATTGCTGGAAGACACCAGAAACCAGGAAAGAGACATGGAAGCATCCTTCCCTAGAGCTTCCAGAAGGAACCAGACACCTTGACTTTGAACTCTGGCCTTCAGAACTGCGGAGAATAAATTTCTGTTGTCCTAAGCCCTCTAGTTTGTGGTCATTTGTTATGGCAGCCCTAGGAAATTAACATAGCATCTGACAAATGAGGCAACAGAGTCTCCCCAGTGTCAATGGCTTACCCAAGATCACCCAGGCATTCAGTGAGTATTTTTGACCTCTGACCATGTGCTGGGCTCTTGCTAGGCACTGGGGATGCAGCCATAGCAAGAGCTGGTTCAGGCATTACCTTTGTGGGGCCCATAGTGTGGTAGAGAGGCAACGTGGTTAAATAATCCCACAAATGAAGGTTAAACCTCATAAGGGAGAGACACATGGTGCTTTGAAGGGTTTAATTGGGGAACTGTCCTAGCTGAGGAGGTCAGACTTCATTTAGGAAGTGGCACTTAAGCTGAGATCTGAACAATGAGCAGGGATTTCCTAGAGGATGGGGGTGAAGGGGTGAAGATGATCCAGGCAAAGGGAGAGCATGAGAGAAGGTGGAAGGTGGAGGAGAGAGGAAACCTAAGAGCTAAGGGGCACTCAATGCAAGATACACTGGTCCGGTCAGCATGGGCTGGATATCCAGCAAAGCAAGTGACCAAGCCAGGGCCACACAAACCCCACACCTTTCAACATGGCATCCAAGCCTCTTTCCCAGGTTCAATGTCCAATGTTCTAAGCCCGTGTTGGGGAAAGAAACATGAAGTCCACTGTACTCCATAGAGGGAGCTGCTGTCTTCTCAAATCAGTCAACCTCACAGAGAAGTGGGGAGGGGACTATCTGCCCCTCCTCCAGAGGGAAAAAGTCCAGGTTTCCCTTGTACACACACAGTTGGGAGGGTCGATAGGCATAACCAGCATGGAGGCAATTTGGCAATACTGAGGAAGCCAGAAGCTGTGAGTCGCCTGTGCCCCAGCAATTCTGCTCCTCACTATTTGCTCAAAAAGAAACTAGTGCATGTGGGCAAAGAGACATGGGGAGGGGGATTTCACTGCCATACTGTTACAACAGGAGAAAAGTGGAGTCTACTGTTTCTTAGTGAGGGAGTAGAGTCACACAAAATGGAATACCGCAGAGGAGATATTTAAAAATGAATTAGATCCAGATCCGGGCTCCTCAGCCTCAGCACTGCTGATGTATGGGGCAGAATCATTCTCTGCTGCGGTGGGGGCCATCCTGTGCACTGCAGGATGTCAAGCAGCATCCCTGGCCGCCACTCATTGGAGGCTAGTAGCCCCCCCCCACCCTGGTTGTGATAACCAAAAATGTCTCCAGATATTACCAAGTATCCCCTGAGGACAAATTCCCTTCTGGCTGAGAACCCCTGCTCTAGATGTATCAACATGGATAAGTCCCATAATGTTATTGCTGAGTGAAAAGGTTAGATTGCAAAATGTTACGTTTATGTATATTTTATGTATATATGTAAAACAACACAAAATGCTCCATGCAGTTCATAGATACATAAACAGTGGTAAAGGTATACATACAGGCATGGGAAGAATATAGGCCACCTTTAGGGCAGTGGTCACATCTAGAGAGGGAGGGAGAGGAACAGATGGGGTTGGCTCTGCCTGCCACTATTTCTTTAAAAAAAGAAAAAAGAAAAACAGATCTGAAGCAAATCTACATTCACATCTGGTAAGTCTGTGTAGAGAGTATGGAAGTATCAGTGGGGATAGTTATTCTGTATGTTTGAAATATTTAATCACCAAAACTGCAAAAAAACAAGGGTCCCCTTAAAGCTGATAAGCAATAAGGACTTGGGGTGTTCTCCCACCTCATCACAATGGGCTCTACAGTCTGTACCAAGCCCCCCTCGTGGGCCCCTCACTGCCTGCCCCCTCTCTGATGGCTGTGGATGGGGGTCCAGGAACAGGAGGTCTCATAGCCTAGGGTGGGCAGCATGGTACCATGCTGTCCTATGCACAAGAACCCACCACTAGGTTCCGGAAGACTCATGCTCATGTTCACAGCAGCACTAGTCACAATTGCCAAAAGGTGGAAATAACCCAAATGTCCATCAACAGATGAATGGATAAACTAAATGTGGTCCACCCACACAATGGAATACAAGTCAGCCTTAAAGAGGAATGAAGTTCTCATACATGCTACAACATGATGAACCTCAAAAACATGCTAAGTGAAAGAAGCCAAAGACAAAAGGCCACATAATGTATGATCCCATTGTTATGAAATGTCCAGGACAGGCAAATCCATAGACAGAAAGCAGATTAGTGGTTGCCAGGGACTGGGGGAGGGGGGAATGGGGAGTGACTACTAATAGGGAGAGGGCTTCCTTTTGAAGTGATAAAAATGTTCTTGAACTTATACATTACATATAGGTGGGATCATAAGACATGGCCTTTCGCATCTAGCTTCTTTCACTGAGCACAATATTTTCAAGGGTAATATTCATTTTCACTGCTGTATAGTATTCCATCATAGGAACAGATTGCAAGTTATTTATCCATTTTCTTGCATATACATTTTATAATCAGGAAACATGTCTCATAAAAGTTGTTTCAGAGTAAGTCAGCAACACTCTTCCCTTTCTCTTTACCACCCCCATTGACTAACCACGTGTTCTTGGACAAATCATTTTTTTCTTTCTCCATCTCTTTCCTTCTGTCAGGTGGGAACCCTAATCCCTTCTTTGCCCAACTCCTAGTAGAGGTTGGAATCAAATTTTCCCTCCTCAATCTCACCCTGGAGTCACAAGCCCAAAGCGCATCTTGTCCCCGCCCTCGAGGTTATCCTGAGTCTCAACATCTACCAAGTTCCTCCATTATGAAGCCGAATGCCCTCTTCTCTCCTCTGGGGCATCTATTTAAAACGCCGCCAGCTGAGAGTTAATCCTTTCGAGCAGCTGGTGGGTCCTACAGGGGCCGGGTCAGGTGAGGCACCCATGTTTTGCAGAAATGGATACCTCTGCAACTAAAAATAACCCCCAGGGACTGAATTCTTTCCAGGGTCTTTCTTGTGCCCTCTGGGACCATAAGGCCAGGGAGGGTGGGGGTGGGGATGGGAGGCTGGGTTTTGCGGGAACAAAGTAGGCTCCTCACTATGGGTGAGGCCTGGTAGAAAAGTTACACACCTGGGTTTTGGCTCTGCTGCTCACTCTGGCGTGGCTTTGGGCAAATAACCACCGCCCCCCCTCCCCCCCAAGCCTGTTTCCTCTGTTGTCAAAGGGAGAATGAAAGCACTCCCTCCACCAAGTTATATTGATGATCCAGTGCTCTGTGTATTATCATCATTATGCATTTTTTTGTAAATTGAAGGGAATTCCCTGGTGGTCCAGTGGTTAGGACTCCGTGTTTTCACTGTCAAGGGCCCGGGTTCGATCCCTGGTTGGGGAACTAAGATCCCACAAGCTGCGTGGTATGGCCAAATAAATAAATAAAACAAAATATTGAAGTTTAGTTGACTTAACAATATTGTGTTAATTTCAAGTGTACAGCAAAGTGATTCAGTTATACGTGTGTGTGTATACTTTTTCAGATTCTTTTCCATTATAGGTTATTACAAGATATTGAATATAGTTCCCTGTGCTATACAGTAAACCCTTGTTGTTTATTTTATATACAGTAGTGTGTATCTGTTACTCTCATACTGTTATTTTATCCCTCCTCCCCTTCTCCTTGGGCAACCACAATTTTGTTTTCTACGTCTGTGAGCTTCTTTTCATTATCAATACCCTCCCGGCGACCCTACAAGGACGGGATGAGTCTCCCCATTGCTACAGATGAGAAGACTGAGGCTGGTGGGGATGTCCTGCCCCAAGGATCCACAGCAAGGCAGTGGTCAAGAAACTGCCCCCTGGCTCTTTCCCTTTACCATGCTTCTTTTTGGTTTCTCTCGCTGAGTACTTGGGGCAGCACCAAGAAGCAGGAGAACGTGGGTTTCAATTCCAGGTTTGCCACCAAAGCACTCCCCTCTCACTGGGTGAGTTTGGTTGCTCACTCCCCTATCTGGGCCTCAGTTTAGTCATGTGTAGAATGAGGATGCTGTCTAGAGTGACCAACTGTCCTGGTTTGCTTGGGGCTGAGGGGTTTCTGGGACTTTGGGTGCTTGTCTTGGGCGAACGTGGGCAAGTTGGTCACCCAGCGCTATCATTCATCTCAGAGGGCATCTGTGAAGATGAAAAGAAATTGCTTAGTGCTTAGCAATTAGATGAGAGTTATTTCTGGAACTGAACATAAATGGAAAGTACCTGTGGGTGGAAATTTTAGTGGATGGACTTATAAAAATCAGGTCTGCCTAAGGAGGAAGGAAGAAGCCCCTATCAGGACCCTAGTTCTGACCTGTGATGGGCTCCACAACATTCCCTCTCTGGGGGTCGGCGTCCTGTCTGTGGCTGGCCAGGAAGTGCTAGAAGGTTCCCCAGGGTACTTTTAGCACTGCTGCCATTCTGCGCTACTTAGTGTGAGGTCCAAACATAGGAAGTGTGTTCACAGAGTTTCTCTAAGACAAGTCACCCTCTCCCAAGCCTCTGTGCTCAGCTCTCTTCCTCAGTTTCCCCCACGGTAAAATGGAATAGCAGCCCCTCCTCAAAAGGCTGAAGGGTGAGCAGTCCCCAACCTTCAGAAAGCTTATAGTTCAAACCAGAGATCAAGGAACAGTTCTCTTTGGCTCCCACAGTATTTTTTAAATGTTCAAACTGCAACCAACATGTCTTTCAATAGGTGAATAATTAAACCGTGGAACATCCATATTGTGCAATATTATTCAGCACTAAAAAGAAATGAGCTACCAAGCCACGAAAAGACATAGGGGAGCTTTAAATGTGTCTTGCTAAGTGAAAGAAGCCAGTCTGAAAAGGCTACATACTGTATGATTCCAACTCAATGACATTCTGGAAAAGGCAGAACTATGGAGACAGTGAAAAGATCAGAGGTTGTCAGGGGTTTGGGGAGGGAAAAGGGGGGTGCGGCATGAATAGGTAGAGCTTGAGGGTAGTGAAACTATTCTGCATGATACTACAATGATGGATACATGTCATTATACACTTGTTAAAATACATAAAATGTACAACACAAAGGAACCCTTATGTCAACTGCAGAGTTTAGTTGATAATGATGTTGATAATACCTGATAATAATGGTAATATGACAATAATGGTGTTGACAACAATGTTTGTTCATGGACTATAGCAAATGTTTCCACTCTGGTGCAGAATGTTGATGGTGGCGGAGGCTGTGTGGGAGGTTGGTGTGGGTGGGTAGTCAAAGTATATGGAAACCACTTTCAGTTTAACTTTGCTGTGGATCTAAACTGCTCTAAAAAACTGTCTATTAATTTTAAAAAAGAAAAAACATGTTCAATTAGCTAACATAAAAACACAGGGAGCTACAAATCACATTTCTAGCTTCCCTTGAAAAATTAGTTCTGCTGGTTCTAGCCCCAATCAGGGAGAGATGCACATGGCTGGATCTCACCTGGGGATGGTCCTCACCTGGCTGTCTTATTGTTTTCCATATATGACCTGCCTGGCCCTTGGAAGCATTAGAGTTTGAGACTCAGTCTAGATCAAGGAGTCTTAAGTGGGGGTAAGTGTGTCCCCCCGCAGGGACACCAGCAATGTCTGGGGACATTTTTTTTCACTTTTTTCTTTTTTTTATGGCCCCACCAAATGGCTTGTGGGACCTTAGTTCCCCGACCAGGGATTGAACCCAGGCCCTCAGCAGTGAGAGTGCATAGTCCCAACCACTGGACCTCCAGGGAATTCCCTGGGGACATTTTTGATTGTCACAGCTGGGGTGTGCTCATGGCATCTAGTGGGTTGAGGCCAGGGATGCTGCAAAACATCCTGAAATTCACAGGACGGCCCCTGCCACGGAGAATGATCTGTCTCTGTCATTAGTGTTGAGGTTGGGAAACACTGGTACAGAGCCGGTTCTCATCTGGGGAACTTTAAAAAATACTGATGCTGGTACCAACCCCTGCGATTCTGATTCTAATGATGAAGGGGTGCTACCTGGACAACAAGAGTCTTAAAAGCTCCCCAGGTGACTCTAATGTGTAGCCATACTTGAGAACCACTGGTCTGGAAGGCTCTTTGCATAGGTCAGGGCTTAAGGTAGCCAGGACTGTCATTTAATCATTCATTCACTCATTCCTTCAATCATGCCGCCAGCATCCATGACTTCTTTCTTTCTTCTTGCATAGAGCTAAGGGTCCTAGAGGTGAGCCAGACCTGGCCCTCCCTGCCCTATTAAGGAGCTCCAGCCTCTTTTAGCCCATCATTTCTCAAATGTTAGTATGCTTACAGGGATCTTGTTCAAATGCAGAGTCTGTTTTAGCAGGTCTTGGTGCGGAGCCTGACATTCTGCATTTCTTAACCAGGGGCCACAGATGCTGTTCACTTGAGGACCACACTTTGTGCTTCATCCTCATTCAGGATTCTCACAAAAGCCTGACCCAGAAAATGCCTGCATCCTGGAAAACACATTGCCCCATGCCTTACAAATAATTCTACTACCTCTCACAAGTGCCTTAGATCTGACTACTGACAAAGTTCTCAATAGATCTTCACAATAGCCAGGAAAGGGAGTCCAGGATTATTTTACCAATGAGACCATTTCACAGATGAACAAACTGAAGCTCATGTAAGTAAAGCAACCAGCCTGGTGTTTACTCACTGTGAGAGGCAGAACTGACTCCCAATTTGAAGATTATTCCTTAAAGCCAGCTTGGCTCTCAGGTTCACAAAATTCTAAATTTCTGTACAAGGGGTCACACATATTCTGTAACTGGTCCTGCAATCAGCACATGGATTCTGAGAAGAAACTTTTAGAGAGGCTTAGCAGGAATACCAAACTGGGGGACTAACAGTTAAGTCCAATGCCTCCCTTTTCTAAGGGTAGGCAAGTACCCTGGAGCAATCACAGTGATTCTTGGGATCCGGGTTCGAATCCCAGGGCTGTCATCTACCAGCCATGGGACCACAGGCTCATTGTGTATGTAAATTAGCTTAGCCTCTATTTCCTATTTCCCCAGTTATGAAAGGAGGGAGTTGAATGTTGATCAGAGGAGGGGGTTCTCAACCTTGACAGCATATAGCATCCTTGGGGGAGGGGAGCTTGAAACATGAGCATGCCAGGGCCCTATCCCAGATATTCTGATTCTATTGGTCTGAAGTGGAGATGAGATGGGGGTTTAAGAACCCCCAGGAGCCTCTAATGTGCTGCTGGAGTTCAGAACCACTGAACCCTTTCAGCCGTCAGGAACCTTCAGGCTGCAGTACTTCAAGTTCAGGTGATTTACTCTGTGACTCCAGCAGAAATATCCCAACCCCCCTGCATGCTCCCAGCCAGCCCAGAGACCTCTTTCCTTCCGAGAGACTTGTGTCCTACATCCCTACTGGGCTCCTGCCCTTCACAATTTTCGATTTCCCAATGTGTAATAAGTTCTGTACTTGCCCAGGGGACTGGCCTGAGCCACCAGGAATTCATCTGCAGACAGGAAATACAGCCCCATGTTCAGGCTAAGATAATACAAAGCTTATTTTGCTTTGCAAAGTAACTGCTTTTCAGAAGAGCCTTTAAAGAAATAGACTCTGGCATGTGGACGAGCTAAAATAAAATGGAACAAAAACACTTGCCAGGCAGAGTATGATCTTATTTGCATAAGACTGCATTTACATCCGTAACTACAGGGGTATAAATGCAGAGAAGTGAGGTCTGGAAGGGTGGCCACCATGTCAACTGTAACTATCTCCTTTTTCCTTTGGGCTTTTCAGTTTGTTTGTTTGTTTTTCTTTCTTTTTTAAAAAAATATACACGAGCACCTATTTTTATCATCTTTAAAAAAGCTATTTCCAGAGAATATAGTGATAATTTACATCTAAGTGGGAGAAAAGATCACAAAGTTTCGGGTGATTGGTCTTTTTTCTAAAGCTAAATTCTACTGTCCATTTAGTTTGCTGGTGTGCTAGAATTATTAAAGTACTAGGAGATGAACAAGAAACGCTCCCTGAACCTTGTATAAAAATAGAATGCATTCTAAAGAGGCCATTTACCATCATTTAAAAAAATGGTTAGAAAAAAAAACAAACCAAAAACAAGAAGCTGGGTTTTCCCCCCAGCGATTCTCCATGAGGGTCTGGAGCTGGTGGGAGGAGGCTGACCCCAAATCACCCTGCCCTAGGGCCGGTACTGCTCAGTAAGTGGAAAGGATCCGGGCCAGACCTGGAAGAATTCCCTCTGGGCTCCGAGACCCAGCAGAGCCTTGGCCCAGGGAAAGGGAGAGGAGGTTGCCCCAGGGCCACAGCGAGGAAGGGGCACCGGTGTCACCTTCTCTGAACCTGATCACAGCCCCCAGCACTGCCGGCCCTTATATAGACACTCAGCTGCCGTTCTGGCTCCCCGCGCCAAGGGCAAGGAGGGAGGTCACGGCTGCGGGCAGCCAGGACGTCTGGCCGAGCCAGCAGAGCCGACCCGCCTGCGCCCTCACCACGACCTACGCCCCTCGCCCAAGTTCCTGCGACCGTACCCTGCTCGGACCCCTGACCTTCTCTCCCTGCATCCTCCCCAGCACCTGTTCCCCCTCCTCTGAGCAATCACGTTCCTTTCCTTTCCTCCAGCCTGCATCTGCTTCCCCTCCCCCAGCCCCACAATCTCAGGAGCTTCTCTCCTTGCCCTCTCTCGTCTCTTCCCTCTGCCCGGCCCCGTATGGGAGAACCCCATGATCCCAGCACCTGCCTGCTTCCCCAAACCGGTCCCTGGGACTGTTCCCCCACGATTCAGGCCTTTCCCCTCCTCCAGACCCCTGGGTCTACCGCCGTCCCCCTCCCCGCAATGCCAGTCCTCTCCAGCCTCCGGCCCTGGCTCACCTGGCTCATACTTGAGGTAGAGAATGGAGACGATGAAGTAGCTAAGGTCGAAGACAGGAAAGAGGGGCACCCGCGAGAAGCTGAGCGCAAGCTCGCCCAGGCTCAGCGCCGAGAGCAGCTCCATGGCGCCCGCCGGGTCCCACCCCAGCCCCCGGCCCGGTGAGTCCAGTCTCCTGCAACTGCGCCCCCCCCACTGGACCCGCCCCCGCCCGCCAGGCGCCGCCCCCAACCCTGCCTCCTCGGGAGAGGAGGGGCGACCGCTGGCTGGCCTTGGGGCGGGTGGTGGGCCCGTCCAGTCCCATGGAGCCCGGTCAGTCCAATGTCCCACACTCTGTCCCTCGGGCCATCACGACCCCATTCAACCCAGCCAGGCGGGGTGCGTGGTCCCCGTGGAGTGTGAGTTGGACAGGGGATCTGTCCTTGGAGGGGGGCGGGATCCGTTCCTCACGGAGCCCACCCAGGCGGGACGGACCATTCAGGACCGCGCCCTTGGATCCGGACCTCCATCCCCCGTGGGACCAGATCAGTTGTGAACCCCATACTCCCGTGCCCCATAGGGTCCATTCGGTCAGGAGCCCCGTCCTCTATCGAGCTGTCATGATCCCAGCCCTCTGTAAATCATGATTTCTGTGCCGCGCAAGGAATCCCGTCCTCCGAGGGAACCGCTCAGTCGGGACCCCCGCCCCGGGTAGTGCCTGCCTACTGGGGATCCCGCCTTCCGTGAGGCCCAGGAGGAGGTCCTTTTGGAGTACAACAGTCGGGACGTCCATGCCTGGTAGAGCCCACTGCATCAGGACTCATTCCCCTATGCAGTTCAATGATCAGGGGGCACCGTTTCTCCAGAAGCTGCATCCGAGAGCCCAGCCCGGCAGAAGGGAAAGCTGCTGTGCTAGTGCTCTGGCTGGCTGGTCTCTCACGCATGCGCGAAAGGCTTCCAATCCATTACCCAACCCTGCCCCCAGATGGCCCCGCCCCTTGGGTGACGTCATGTTGTCGCCCCGCCCTTTCTTGGTTACTCTCCTCAGGCCTTCATAGCAAGGAGCGGCGCTCGCTCTTTCTTTAGGGGGCTTGGCCTGCAGAAGGCGGGACCCTGCCTGCCTTGGTCTTTGATTGGTCCAGCCCTCTCCAGAGCTGCTTCGAGATTGGTCGGCTCGTGTTCCTCTCCCCTCCCTTCCCGAGGCTTCCGCTTCCTGTTCTGACGGACGCTCCGGCCGTAACAATGATCGGGGACATCCTGCTCTTTGGGTAATTAGGGGGACCAGAGGATGGGACGTGAGGGCCCGACAGGGTGGGGACGGTACAGGTAACCGCATTCTCCCTCTGCAGGACGCTGTTGATGAACGCCGGGGCGGTGCTCAACTTCAAGCTGTGAGTAGGCCGCGTTGGACCGTGGCTCCATCCGGGGGACCCGTAGCCCCGCCTTCGCGAGCGTGTGCACGCCGTACGCCGCCGGCCCCGCCCCCAGGTCCCAGCCCCAAGTTCCGCCTCCAACCGGGTCCATCCTTTTGTGACTCTCCGCGCCGCCGAGACTTGAACTGCGGACTCTCAGTTCCCGCGGGATCCCTCTGCTCGCACCCATGAGAGCCTCAGACCCATCCCCCGAGAATCTCTTAGCCCTAATCTGTACCCGCAGCCCCGCACCTGGCTCCCTCGAACCACTCTCTCCACCCCGTCGGTGGCTGCAGGCATGACTGTGATTGGCTGGGCAAGGGGTGGCCCAGGGAACATCACTGAACCGCGCGAAAGAGGTCACACAGCAAACCAACGGTAGGGCTAGAGCTCCCCTCTGAGCTGGGGATCAGGGCCCGGGGACTAAGTGGTCTGTTTGTCCTACTGAAAGTGGTCACTGTCTGCTTCTCTTTGTAGGAAAAAGAAGGACACGCAAGGCTTTGGGGAGGAGTCGAGGGAGCCCAGCACAGGTAAGGCCTCCTTTCTGTACCCTGGAATTGGTTTCAGAGAGGACAGTTCTTTTTCATCAGTTTTCTTTTGGGGGGTGGGGGGTGGGTGTGTGTGGGTGTGTGTGTGTGTGTGTGTGTGTGTGTGTGCGTGCTGTTCCTTCTACCCACCTCTGTCATCCACTGCTTTCTCCTACCAGACCTCCTTGCATAGGTCAGCACTCATATCACTTCTTACAGTTATAATTTTCTTTTATGTATGCTGTCATTTGGCTAATATCTAGCTCTCACACTTGACCTTAAGCTCCAGAGAAGAGGCTCCAGCTTGTTTTGGCTCATCTGTGTCCTTGCAGTTCCAGCATTCCAGCATGAATGAATGAATGAGTGAATGAATGAACAGCCTATTGTTTCCAGAATGCTGTAGACCTGTTTGTTTAATTTTCAATTGGATTAGCTTTCAAATAAATCAGGAGATGTCATATAAAGATTGAGATGTATGATTTTTCAAGAAAAATTGGAACATTCTACAAATTGGGGTTCAAGCAACCTTTTGACACCTGTTGAATAGGAGTTGAGAAGGAGGACCCCACTGAAGCCGGGCCTGTGGCCTGTACCTCATCCCAGCCCCCGCCCCCTTATCTTTGTATCATTTTACATGCCTGGACCCTGGAGGCCCTAGAATATATACTTCCTGCTAAATTGACACATGTGACTGTTTGGACTCTAATGGGACCTGTACATGACTATTGTATCCATTCATTCATTCGTTCACCAAACATTTATTGAACACCTACTCTGTACCAGCCACTGTGCTAGATGCTGGGGACACAGCAGGGAACAAGACAGAAGTACTTCCTGCCTTTGGGTTGTAGTCCTATGGGGTGGGACAAACAGTCCCTAAACAAGGAACAGACAGTGAAGAAGAAGATGTCGGGAGGATAGCAGTGGGGTTGCTGCTCTGGCTGGGTTGTGTGGAGGGAAGGCCCTCTGAGGAGGTGGCATTGCGGCCAAGGTGGTGGGTGCTGTGATGGAGCATTGCATGAGGACAATAGGAACCCTAAGGGGCAGCGAATCTGAAGGCAGTCTGACAGCTCCCTTTACTGGGGGCCTGCCAGGTGGTGGCTGCCTTGTTAGGTACTTCCTATGGGTGTTTCCCTCCACCTCCATTCCTAAAAGGTAAGGAGCATTTTCCCGTTTTACAGATGAGGGAACTCAGGCTCAGAGATGTGGCTCAACTTGTTTGTGGCCACACAGCAAATCAGCGACAGCACTGGGATTTGAGCCTGGGTTTTTCTGACTCCAGAGGTTGTCCTCTCAATCACTAGACTGTCCGTCTGTTCATTCATGCATTCATTCAGCAGTTGTATATGTTGCTTACCCACTACATGGAAGGCACTATTCCAGCCCCTGGGGCTGTGATCTATAGATCTGAGTTGGAGCTATGGTAGGTGGGAGATTGGCCACGTGGGCTCGAAAGTGGCGGGAGCATTGGTGACAAGGATAGTCAGAACGGTGGCTTCCCTCTGATCGGGGGCTCCCTGCTAGGCTCCTTCAGACTAGGACTCTGTGTTGGCAGTTGACCCTGTAGATCATGCTCCTCTCCCTCCATCCTCTGCCTGGCTGATCCCTAATATCACAGTGGCTTCATTTATTGAGAGTGTCCTGTAAGGCACTGTGCTGCAGCCTTCACAGTCCCGCATCATCCCCATTTACACAGGAGGAAACTGGGGCACATGTAGGCCCACGTCACCTCTGTGGAAGGTCAGTAAACTCCAGCCCATGTTTTATTTGGCTGCGTTGGGTCTTCGTTGCTGTGCGCTGGCGTTCTGTAGTTGCGGGAAGCCCGGACTACTCTTCATTGCAGTGCGTGGGCTTCTCATTGCGGTGGCTTCTCTTGTTGCGGAGCATGGGCTCTAGGCGTGCGGGCTCTAGAGCACAGCCTCAGTAGTCATGGCGCATGGGCTTAGTTGCTCCACGGCATGTCGGATCTTCCCGGACCAGGGATCAAACCTGTGTCCCCTGCATTGGCAGGCAGATTCTTAATCACTGCACCACCAGGGTGCAGCTCACGTTTAAGGTTGGAGTTCACAGTTTCCCAGTGAGACTTCTGACCCCACCCGCCTCCCGATGCATGCCAGGTCGGGTTCCCCCATTATAGCTCCCATGGCACTTGTCCTAGTGAATAATCAGGTGTGTGGTTACTTGCTTAGTATTTGTTCTCCCTGTGAGCTCCTTAGGGCAGGGACATGTGTCTCATTCCTCCCTGTATCCCCTGCACTCAGCTACTCCCTGGGATGAGTGGCCTTTAGTCAGCGTTTGTTCATGGTAAGAGAGGCTATTTTTGTGATCCTGGGCTCAGAGAAGGGCCTTGCCAAGCAGTGCCTTGAAGACATTCTGGGAACGGATCTGTCTCTGACATTTGCAGTCTGTGCTGGGCCAACACTTATATAGGGTATGCTGCTACGTGTCGCTAACCCTGTGGCATGGACAGCACTGGACTTGTCTAAACCATGTAGAGCAAGACCTTGTGCTCTTCATGCGCTTGGATGGTGCAGCAGTGCCAGGTGGCGGTCATGTTGGGTTGCTGTGGAAGTTTCTGAGCTCCTGCCCAGTGTTCCATCTCTGGTCTGTGGATGACACTTTGGGTAACACCCTTGTAGACCATCTAATCTGGATCCGTTCATTTCATTCTGGAGGCCTCAAGAGGCTGGGCAATCAACTCAGAACCCCAGAGGGAGGTCCTGGAACCCGAGTCTCTGGAGTCTTCTGTTTTAATTAATTAATTAATTAATTGCTGCGTTGGGTCTTTGTTACTGCGCACGGGCTTTCTCTAGTTGCAGCGGGGGCGGGGTACTCTTCGTTGCAGTGTGCGGGCTTCTCATTGTGGTGGCTTCTCTTGTTGCAGAACACAGGCTCTAGGTGCGTGGGCTCAGTAGTTGTGGTTCGTGGGCTCTAGAGTGCAGCCTCAGTAGTTGTGGCGCACGGGCTCAGTTGCTCCATGGCATGTGGGATCTTCCCTGACCAGGGCTCGAACCCGTGTCCCCTGCATTGGTAGGTGGATTCTTAACCACTGTGCCACCAGGGAAGTCCTTCTGGAGTCTTAATGTACCAAATTCCTTCTTCTTGGAGTGGTTTCTGTTCGTTGGCATCAGAGGGGACTAGAGTTAGTCGTCACCAAAGCATAACTCCCATTCTACTTGCCTGAATTAGTATGCTTTTTCAGTTGTAAACACTGAAAACCAGCTCAAAGTGGCTAAAGCAAATTGAAACATCGAAGGGTAGAATGGTCCTTGGGCACATGTGGATTCAGGGCTTAAACTGGCTCTCCAGCTTGTGACCCTCCCCAGCTCTCTTTTCCTCCTGGGTTGGTTTTACTATCAGGCTGGCTTGTGTTGACAAAGGTGACCCTAGAGCAGGGCTTGGCACATTTTTCTGTAGAAGGCCAGATCATGAATAGTTTAGGCTTTGTGGGCCGTAGAGTCTCTGGTGCAACAGTTCACCTCTGTAAGTTGAAAGTAGTCATGGATAATATGTAAATGAGTGGACATGGCTGTATTTTAATAAAACTTTATGGCTGTTGAAATTTGAATTTCATGTAATTTTTGTGGCTCACAAATACTTTGTTGTTGTATTTTTTAACCATTAAAAAATATAAAAAACATTCTTCGCTCATGGGCTATACAGAAATAGGTGGCAGAGGCCAGCTTTGGCCTACAGGCCATGGTTTGCACCCTGCCTTAGAGGACTGGGCTTACATCTTTGCAGTCCAGCTAGCCTGGCAGAAAGCAGGTGCCTCTTTCCCGGTAGTTCAGGCAAAAGTCCCAGGGCTGGCTCTCATTGGACAGACTGGGGTCACGTGCCCTTCCCTGAGCCAATCAGAGGCTGAGTGCTTGGTCCTCTCAGGGGGTTGGTCAGTGGCAGCTATAGCCTGAGTGCTCAGGGCTGGGGAACAGAGGTGGCCCAAATGAAAAGCCATGCTGCCATTGGAACATGGGGGCAGTGGGTGTGGGGTGGGTAGAAGCACACTGCAGCAGTGACAACAGAAATGTTAGCACTGCTTGTGAAAATGCTTTCTGACTTTCCAGGTGACAACATCCGGGAGTTCTTGCTGAGCCTCAGATATTTTCGAATCTTCATCGCCCTATGGAATGTCTTCATGATGTTCTGCATGATCGTGTAAGTCCAGCCCGCCTCTCTCTTTCGTTGTCATTATCCTCAGGGTCATTCTCTAGGATGACCCTCTGATGGTCGTGTTCTGTCCTCACAGTCTGCACTTTTGTGTCATGCTTTCTGCTTTCAAAGTAAGAACTCTCCACACTAGAGAGGAAACTGGGGTCTATAGGAATTAAACTATGTCACTGCAGTCCAGGCTGGAGCTTCGATTGGAACATGGCGTTCTTCACGTCCTGGCTGTGCCCGGTGCCTCAGCAGAGGCTGCCAAGAGATGCCTTCCCCTGAGCCCATGGCTCCATCACCTCTCGCCAGTTCTGTGGATTGTGCTTAGCCTATACTTGACGTTGACCAAAGTGGAAAATACGTCTTGAAAGGCCAGCGTGCTGCCAGGTCTTGCTCCCAGCCTGCTGGAAGCCAGCAGAAGTGTATTCAGGCTTTATTTCTGCTTTTTATGCCTATTTTATTTTCTCATTAGGCTAAAAAAATCCAATTGGATTGGTTTTCCTTTCAGTGTCAGGAGCATGCTGTTAGTGAATTATGAGACTCATAGTAAACAGACTCAGGGAAAAAAACAAGGAGAATCTGGGGTTCTGGGCCAGGCTGTGCCCATCTCCATGTGCTTCCCCTAAAGAGGAAGAGAGTGAAAAGTTGGCTGTCTTGAGTCATTGAGATGCTGAATTTGGGGTTGCTGTGCGGTCCTTGTGCCAGCCCAGTGGCTGTTTGAGGGGATGATTCCAGGACTTAGGAGATCGGGGGAGGAGGGGTTTCTGTGCTGCTGAAAAGTATTTTAGAGCCCAGAATGAGGGCTGTAATGTATGCCCAGAGAGGCCCTTTTTGGGAGCTCACATGAGGCCTGCCTAGGTACAGAGAGGGCTCATGAAGAGATCAAGGAATTCGCAGAAGAGTGTAGGAAGTATAACTAGCTCTCACAGGAAGTAGAAGTGTTGGGGGGCTCCTCCAGCCTTTGTCTCTCTAGATTCCCACCTATCCATTCATTCATTTATTTATTCAGAACTGTCTTTTGAGGGCTGTGCTCTGGGATTACAGTTGAGACCAAAACAGCCATAGTCCCTGCCTTCAGCGAATGCACAGAATAACAGGGATGTAAAATAAGCAAATAGGGGGAAAAATCAGTTGTGAGGTGGAGAATTGGAAGGGGGCTCCCAGTTTAGGAGGGTCAGGGAGAGGTTCTCTGAGAAGATGCCATTCAAATCAAGACCTACAGAACGAGAGGAAGGCTGCCATTTGCAGAGCTGGAGACAGGCACAGTAGCACCAGAAGCAGCACTGGCAAAGGTCCTGGGGCAGAGAAGAACTCGGTGTGTTTTCATCATTTTGTTCTTTTCTGTCCATTGGCTTCATTGTCCTCTCTTACCTGACTAGCTACTTTTACTGCTCTACCTGCTGGCCTGTGACCAGGATGGTAGCCTCAGGCTTTGTGACCTCCCAGCTCAGCCCAAGGCTAGCTTAGCCCGTAGCCCAGTGTCCTGATTTTGATTTCTGGGAGTATCTAGGTGTCACCCAGATCTACTTGGATTGGGGGTTCCTGCTTCCAGCCACATAGGTCAGGGGTCAGCAAACCACAGCTCATGGGCCAAATCTACCCTCTGCCTATTTTCATGAATGAAGTTTTCATGAATGGAGCCCATGTCTGTCACTGCTTTTGCACTACAATGGCAAGGTTGGGCCATTTTGGCAGGCTTACAAAGCCTGAACTACTTACTGTGCGGCTTTTTACAGATCCCTGACCTAGGCCAGCTCTTTCAGCACATGCCGTGAGTGAGGGAAGCTTCTCTGCAGAAAGGGCTCTGTCAGGGAGGCAGTGACTGGCTTTTTCAGGATATCAAAAACTGGAAATCACCTAAGTCTCCAAGAACAGGAGAAGAGTCAGGTAACTCGAAGGACACCCATACGACCAACTGACACAACACCATCATTGATAATGTGCCTGAAGGTCCTGTGTACACAGGAGAATGGTTTGAAAGTAAAGAAGGTTGGGTGTCACCTGTATGCACACTCTGGTGTCAGTTGTGACTTGCACGCAGTAAACATTGAATAAATGCTGAGTGAGTGTGTGAGGGAAATAACTTCCAGTGAGAGAGTTGGAAGAATCTACTCCAGACTGTCCACGGAGGTGACCGTGCTGTGATTGCTGACAAAGTTAGTGGGCTCAAGGGATAGTTTGCTATTCCCTGTACTCATTTCTGTATTGTTGGAGCTGAGCGCAATTGGAAATTTTAAAAAGTCATAAAAAACTTGAAATACAGGGAGAAAGGTGTCTGACGTTTAGAGACCAAGGGCACTGATATCTACGACTTTGAAACATGAAAAATAAGGTAGATGGATCAATGGATAGATACACAGTAAAGCAAAGCAGTAATTGCAGGTGGTGTGTATGTGGGTGTTTGCTGAACTGTTATAACTCTTCTATATGTTGAAATCTTCATTAAAAAAGTATGGGCGGGGAGAAGATAGGGAGAAAATGAGAGTGTCAAACCATGGAAAAGGGTTTTAATAAGTAAAAAGTGGAAGTCAGTCTTCACAATTCAGTATTTTGTAGTATTTTCATATGGTTGTGCAACCGTCACTACTCTCTAATTCTAGAATATTTCCATCCCCCCCAAAGGGAAACCCAGTACCCATTAAGCATTTCCTTCCCATTCCTCCCTCCCCCAGCCTTGGGCAACCATTGATCTCCTTTCTGTCTCTATGGATTTGCCTATTCTGGGTATTTCATGTTGATGGAATCATACAGTATATGGCTTTTTGTGTCTGGCCTCCTTCATTCAGCATAATGTCTTCTAGACTCTTCCACGTTGTAGTGTTTATCAGTATTTCATTCCTTTCTGTGGCTGAATAATAGTCCATTGTATGGATAGGCCACAGTTTGTTTATCTGCTCATCAGTTGATGGATATTTGCAATGTTTCCATTTTGAATAATGCTGATATAAACATCTGTGTACAAGTTTTTGTGCAGACTTAAGTTTTCAGTTCTCTGGTATATAACCAGGAGTGGAATTGCTGGGTCATATGGTAACTATATTTATCTTTTCGAGAAACTGCCAGACTATTTTCCAAAGTAGCTGCAGCAGTTTACATTCCCATCAGCAGGGTATTGAGGGGTCCAGTTTCCCCACATCCTTGCCAATACTTGCTATTGTCAGTTTTTTTGATTATAGCCATCCTAGTGGATGTGAAGGTTGATTTGCATTTCCCCAATGGTTAATGACATTGAGCTTTCATGTGTTCATTGGCCATTTGTATATCTTCTTTGGTGAAATGTCTTCAGATCCTTTGCCCATTTTTTAGTTAGGTTATTACTGAATTGTAGTTCTTTTTATGTTCTGGATGCCAGTACCTTATCAGATATATGATTTGCAAGTATTTCCTCCCATTCGGTGGATTATCTTTTCAGTTTTTTGATGGTGTCATTTGAAGCGCAAAATTCTACAATTTTGATTAAGTCCGATGTATCTATTTCTTTTGTTGCTTGTTCTTTTTGTGTTATAGCTAAGAAGTCATTGCCTAACCCAAGATTATAAGGATTTACCCCTAAGTTTTCTTCTAAAAGTTTTGTAGTTTTAATAGTAGGTCTGTGATCCACTTTGAGTTAATTTTTGTATATGGTGTGAGGTAGGGATGCAACTTCATTCTTTTGCATGTGGTGACCCAGTTGTTCCTGCCCCATCTGTTGTTATTTTTTCAAATAACCTTTTATTTTGGAAAGAGTTTAGATTTATAGAAATGTTGCAAAGGTAATACAGAGAGTTCCTGTATACAATTGAGCCTTGAACAACACGGGGGTTAGGGGTGCTGACCCTCCTCACAGTCGAAAATCTGAGTATAACTTTACAGTTGGCTGTCCGTGTCTGCAGTCCTGCTTCCATAGATTCAACCAACCTTGGATTGTGTAGTACTGCAGTATTTACTATTGAAAAAAATCCATGTATAACTGGGCTGGTGCTGTTCAAACCTGTGTTGTTCAAGGGCCAACTGTGTATCTTTTTAACAATTCTGTGGTTTTCCCCTGTAGGCCTGTATCATAACCTATTCCCAAACTTCATGAACATTTATACAGTTTCTAGGCCTTTTCTATTCCAGATTTTCTTCAGTTAACAGAGTTATCTCTAATAATCGTTTGTTTACTCAAAGGTCTTTTTATTTATGAAAGTCACCACTGACTTGCAGTGATAGAGAATGGGCTAAAATAAAATGTTAGATTCATATCAAGTAGATACTTTTTAAAAGAGTTACTTTTTTTTTAAGTGTACAGTTTGGCAGCGGTGTGTTCACATTGTTGTGTAACAAAGAGTTACTTACAAAATCAGAAAATGATGTAAAATAATCTTAGTGATAGTAACCAGAAAATATTTCCTGAAAGTGTTTTCAAGGCAACCGCTTCCCATCCTCATGGATGTTTCTGCCCTCTGACTTTTCCAGGCTCTTTGGCTCCTGAGCTCCAGATACAGAACCAGAAACCTTCTCAGAGTGTCTCTTCCTCCATTCCTGACGACTTCAAGAATGTTTCTGCCCAGAAAACCGGTGACCTTCCCAGAAAGTCCAAGCTTGTGGTGGGTGGAAAAAATGTTCGCCAAGATGAGCACAGTTTCCCAGCCACGTCACTGTTTTCTTTTCAAAGATATTTTCACTTTGATCTCTGCCTTGAAATGCTGTCTACTTAAAAGAGTTTGAAGGGTGTTTATGTGAGGGGCTGTGGTATCTACATTGTTTAATCAGATCAGAATCCTTCTTCTACCAAACTTTCACTGGAAACCCATTTCTGGGTATTTCTTGGTTTGTTTTTAATAACCATCCTTTTTTGGTTCAAATTATACAGATTTTTAAAAATCTTTTTTATCCAGGGATCTGAAGCAGAAAGGTTGGCTTTTAAGTTTGATGCACCCTCTTATTGGACTGCATTTGTGAGGAATGAACAAGTTCATAGTTGCTGCGTCTGTGTCCAAATTCCTTCCCCATCCCAATGGGCTCTGCTTGGCCACTCCATGCTGCTGAGGTTGTCCCCAGGGCTTGAAGGGTGAAGTGTTACGGGTTCCTGTGGAAGAGAGGTGCAGAGCAGTTGGCAGGGTGGATGGGGGTTTTATGAGAAACTTTGCCTTGCCTTGAAGCCCTCTATTAAAGTAACTTTTGGGGCCATTAATTGTATAGTTTCTAGAATGAGAGTGATTTATGTGGTGATATTGGGACTCAGTTCTGAAAGCTTGGGTTTTGGGGTCTGCTTTTCAAGTGGATGATTTCAAGGTTGAAAAACAAGCCTCATTGGAGGAAATACAGCATTTTGCATAGAAGCTTCTCTGGTTTAATCGCCAACATGACACTTGGGTGGTCAGTGCCCGGATCCTATAGGTGTTTGATTTATTTGTTGTGGTTTTTGAAATCCTAACTTGCAGGTAACCTGGTGGGAGGAATAAATAAATATGCAGGCTCTTAGAACTAAACAGTATTGAAAATAAAGCTCATTTATGAAAAGGACCTTTTGTTTATACATTTTTTAACCAAGAAGTCCTTTGTAAATTTTTTTTATTTTTGTTACTTTCATCGGGTTTTTTTTTTTTTAATTATTGAATATAGTTGATGTAAAATGTGTTAATTTCTACTGTAGAAGTTGACTTTCAGTTTGAGTTGTTTCAAATTACACTGTGGGAAACACCTAGGATTCATTTATTGTGGAGGCTGTCAAAAAGTCAGAAAAGAGGCAACGTTAGATACTCCTTTTCAGTTTTTGTTCAATAAATGTTGGGCAGGAATTGGGCAAATACGATTTTGACGGGCTGCACCTGGAAGAATCGAACGAGTTAGTGATAATGGTGGGATTTTGCTAGGCCAGGGCCAAGTCCACTTGTCCTCCTGCTCAGCTAATTCATTCTACTTCATAGCTTCTGTAATTTATTCCCTTGTCAAATCTGGGCCGAGTATCACCCCGTGGTTTGTAAGTAGCCGGGAACAGGGCTGCTGAATCGGGCTGCGCGCAGGCCGGTGTTCTTGTCAGCAGGAACGGATGTGCCAAGATCTAGGCTGGTCAGTCCTCAAGCCATATGAGTGATGTGAGCAAACCTCCCTGCCTTACTCAGACCGGCGCTGAGGTTTCAATGAGGTGAGGCGTTTGTGTGTCGTGGGGATGCATCGAGCTCGGAGAAGAGAATGCTGTCATTAAGACTTTGTTTCAATAGTTGTATTTTTCACCGAAGAACTATTTTCTCATTGTTCAGTTCTTATAAGCAGTGGAGCTGCGGGGGATGCACATCAAAGGCTGTTGTCCATTTTTAAAGTGGCAACTCATGGGTGTTTATCTTTAGGAGGCTTTTCAAGAACCCGCATTGGCACCAAAGGTTACCCAAGTTTGAATTTTGAGTGCGTAGGGTCCCACAGCTTGTAAGTGCTCATGTTCTGGGTCAGTTAGATGTGGGTTCAAATCCCATCTCTGCTTCTTGCTCATGGGGCCTTGGCTGGTTATTTCTCCTCTCTAAGCCTCAGTTTCCACATCTTTAAAACAGGCCTGAAAGTCAAACCTACTGGTGTTATTAAAAGGTTCAGTGAACTTGAAGGTGAGCCAGGTGCTTGACTGGGTGGCGCCCAGTAAGCACTCAGTACCTATGGGTGTCCTCACTGCCCGAATTTTCTCTCTTCTTGCCTACATTCATTCAAGCAGTCCACACACAGACCGTTAAAGGAGCAATCACATCATTAAAAAAAATTGGAAACAATTTCCAGCATGGAAAACCTTTTCCTGTCTTCCCATCCCTTTTCTAGCATTTTTCTTATACGTATTGGTATATTCAGCATAGTTCCAACAGCGGTAAGGCAGTTTGGGTTCTGCTGTTTTCTTTTCTTTTTTTTAAGTTAAAATATAGTTGATTTACAATGTTTCAGGTGTACAGCAAAGTGATTCGGTTATACATATATATATATATTCTTTTTCCTATTCTTTTCCATTATAGGTTTTTACAAGGTGTTGAATGTAGTTCCCTGTGCTATACAGTAGATCCTTGTTGTTTATCTATTTTATGTATAGTAGTGTATATCTGTTAATCCCAAACTCCCAATTTATTCCTTTCCCCTTTGGTGACCATAATTTTTTTTCCATGTCTGTGAGTCTCTGCTGTTTTCATTTTGACATCATTTCCTTCATATTTTCTGGGCTGCCAGAGAGGCTTCATGGGTCTCATTTTTAACTGTCGTGCAGCGTCAATAAATCTCTTTTTAACCTTGGCCCTCTCATATGTACTTTGAACTTGTACTTTATCCGCTGTTATAAATGCCACTGCGGTCACCATTGTTGTGACCTTTGCTGGCTTCCCTCACTGGTACTTCCCAGAGTACCCGGGAAGGCTACGTCGTCCTGTACCACCACTGTAGCTTTAGCGGCTTTTGTTTGTTTTATTTTGTTTTAAAGTTTCTTACTACCAATGCATGTTCATTGTAGAAAAATTATGAAGTCCAGCTTTGCTGTAAGGGAAAAAATCACCCGTAATCACTTTTCCCCAGAGAGCATCACTCTGGGTACACATTCCTCTGGCTCTTTCTCTATGCATGTGCACTGGGTATGGTAGATACCTTTTCTCTGTCCAGATGGTATCTTTGTATCTTCTGGCCTGCTTTTCTCACCTGATAATATGAGCACATTTCTGTATTTTTACCATTCTTAATAATTGCAGATAAGCCATTGTAAGGACATACCGTAATTAATTAACTAGTCCCCAGCTGATGGAGACTTGAGTTGTCTCTAGCGTTTGTCTATTATAAATAACACAGCAATGAACATCTCGGTGTATCATCCCTAATGGCTTTTTGGGGTCACTTGAAAAAAGAGAGCCCTACTCAATATCTTGTAATAACCTATAATGGAAAGGAATCTGAAAAATCTATATATAGTATGTATTTATGTATTACTGAATCACTTTGTGGTACACTTGAAACTAACACAACATTGTAAATTATATTTCAATTAAAAAAAACTGATATAAAAAGAACAGTCCACCTTAAAAAAAAGAAGGGATGGTAAAATGACTAAACTTATTAAAGAAACTTGCTTTTAAAAAAAAAAAGAGAAATCCACGTTGACAACTTTAGGCTAAGAACCCCCAGCCCCCAAAAACGCATCTTTGACAACTTACTTCTTTGTCTTTGTTTACTTAATGTTCATTCGTTCCTATGTATGTATGTTTATGCATACGTACATACATCTCAAAGACCTGGGTTCTAAGTCCATATCATCTCTGACTGGGAGCGATGTCCAGCCACTTAAGTAGATTAACTTTGCTTAATCTGTGAGTAAGGATGAGGTTTTCAGCTCCACCCAGATAACTGTTTCTTTATGACATCACACCAGCTGGCTTTCCACCTTGGCCTTGGTAGTTAAGGATCTTACCCACCATCTAAGTAATAAATAAATGCCCACTATTGCTCATCCTGGAGAACGTTACATAGAGTTGCTGCCAAGGTGAGAAGCCGCACGTGGAGAACAAAAAGAAGGTAGAAATGTGCAGCACAAGCCCTGGATGCAAACTTTGGGGTTCATATTGGATATACCCCCTTTTGCTTAGTCCACGCTTGCCGTGTTGAGGAGTGAACCCCGTCTCCTTTCTCTAGGTTTCTCATTGCACTTCAGTTCCAGATGCTCTAGAGCAGAACTCAGAAACTAGGGCCTGCCAGCCAAGTCTGGCCCACTGCTTGTTTTATTGGTACCCAGCCACACCCCTTTGGGTATGTGCTGTCTACGGTTGCTTTGGCTGCTTTCCTGCTACGGTGGTAGAGTCGCGACAGAGACTGGCCCACATAGCTGAAAGTACTGGCAGTCTGGCCCATTTACAGAACAAATTCGCCGACCCCTGAGCGAAGGGATGATGGAGAGTCTCAAGGTGCCCCTTCCTCCCAAAGCCACTCAGGTGAAATAGTCTGCATGCCTTGTGGTCTGGATTTTAATAAAGACATGTACAAACTTGATGAAAATGGAGCTGGCCATTTTCAAGTGATGTGGTTAACAGAGCAAACCCAATTTTACTTCTTTGGATAGTTAGGGAAGAAATCTCTCCGGGCTCCCTGGGATTCCTCTTAAGTAACAGTGAGAGATGTGATAATGAGATTGGCTCTCCACTGAAGTGGTTAGATTAGAAAAGTCAACGAGGCATTTCCTTTTCGTGTCAACCATTTTTATTGTCTCCTTCTTAACCAAATTTGAGTTTATGAAATATTTGACAAACCATCAGGAAAACCTGATGTTTTCCCGCATTGATGAAAGACGAGTGCTGTTTGTGTATAAAGCAAAAGGCATGCTATTAAAAAAAAAAAAAAGATGTAAATTCTACTTGGGGGTTTGTTTTCACCATTCCCTTGATTTTCATTATGCAGAGGAAGGCACTTTACCCCCTTCAAGCTCCTTTCTAGCACTTGAGAGTTCCTAGAAATGAGTTTGGTAATAGCAAGTGTTCCTGGATAAGAAATTGGGCAAAGGGATCTGTAGCAAATTGGAAATTCAAAGTCCACATTTTTCAGTAAGAAAACGGCAAGGGCTCATCATCGTCTGGCTCTGTGGCTTTCTTTTTGGCCAGTTGGGTGGTTTTGGATTAGACCAGGGGTTAGCAAGCTGCTGCCCACATCTGGCTCCCCGCCTGTCTTTTTACTGCCCACCACCTGTCTCTTCATGGCCCGGAAGGCAGAATGGTATGTTTTTAAATGGTTGAAAAACAAATCAAGATGAAAATGGAAGGAAATTCACGTTTCTTTGTCCATACGGTTTTATGGGAACTCTGTCACACCCACTTGTTTGTGTATCGTCAGTGGCTGCTTTCAAGCTGCAAGGACAGACTTGAGTCCTTGGGACAGAGACCATCTCACCCACAAAACTGTGAACATATTAACTGGCTGACTTTTCATGGAAAGATTGCCAACCCCTGGACTAGACAATTAAAAAAAAAAAAAGACATCTTATGGGTGGTTCATATTCATCTGTGTTTAGTTTGCATTATTGTGGCTGTTAGTGGTAAATATGGGCCACAAGAATATATATATATATATATATATATATATATATATATATGTGTGTGTGTATATGTATATGTATATATATACACACACATACACATACATAGAGAGAGAGAGAGAGAGACTGTGCTTGGGGAGTTTGTAGAAGTTATTTTAGAGGGAGTAAAGCTTGGGTGCATCTAATCAGAGTTTATTATGTGAATCAGGGAAAAAAGTGTAAAAGAGGGTTGTGGCGGAAAGCAAGATGGAGGTCTGGCTCAGACCTGGCCTCTGTCCCTTACAGAGTGTGACATGGGGCAGCATCTTGGCTTGTTTGTGCCTGCATATCCTTGTCTATGATACAGAGACAGCCTTGACATGTGTCTGTAACCTGCCTGATGTGGGGCAGGCACTCAAAAAGTGGTGGTCTTTTCATCAGGGTCAGTACATTTATTAAAAGACATTCTCAACAGGGTTTTGTGAGGCTTAAATGAGATGGTGTTTTAGTCTGCTCAGGCTGCCATAACAAAAATGTCACAGACTGGGTGACTTAAACAAAAGACATTTCTTTTCTCATGGTTTCTGGAGGCTGCAAGTCCAAGATCAGGGTGTCAGTAGAGTTGGTTCCTGGTGAGGCCTCTTTCCTCAGCTTGCAGATTACCACCTTCTTGCTGTGTCCTCACATGGCCTTTCCTCTGTGTGCATCCCTGGGATTGCTTTCCTTTTTTTTTTTTTTAATTTTTAAAATTTTGTTTTATTTATTTATTTTTGGCTGCGTTGGCGTCTTCGTTGCTGCGCACGGGCTTTCTCTAGTTGCATGGAGTGGCAGCTGCTCTTCGTTGTGGTGCACAGGCTTGTCATTGTGGTGGCTTCTCTTGTTGTGGCGCACGGGCTCTAGGCATGTGGGCTTCAGTAGTTGTGGCACGCGGGCTCAGTAGTTGTGGCTCGTGGGCTCTAGAGTGCAGGCTCAGTAGTTGTGGCACACAGGCTTAGTTGTTCCACGGCATGTGGGATCTTCCCGGACCAGGGATTGAACCTGTGTCCCCTGCATTGGCAGGCAGATTCTCAACCACTGTGCCACCAGGGAAGTCCAGGGGTCTCTCTTCTTATAAGGACACCAGCCATATTGGATCAGGAGCCCACCCTTATGACCTCATTTAACCTTAGTTACCTCTTTAAAGGTTCTGTCTCCACATACAGTTGAATTGGGAGTTGCAGCTTCAACATATGAATTTGGAGGGGGCACATTTCAGTCCATAATAGATGGTCAAGGGTCTGGGCTGTAGTAGGTATTCAATAGCTGTTAGTTTATCTACTTGGCTAATAGTATGCTTTGAAGCATTAAAAATTAAAAAAACAAAAAACCCCATGTGTCTAGGAAATCCGACCCTGAGAACTGCTAAGAATGGGCCTTGCCTCCTGTTGTTCCATGGTCAGTTATTTGCGTGGAAGTGAATGGTGGCTTCCACCACAGTGTCTCAGACTCTGATGTCCCCATGAATCCTCTGGGGCTCGTGGCGAAGTATGGATTCGACTTAGCAGGCTAGGGGCTCAGGCTGTGATTCTGTGTTTCTAACCAGCTCCCAGGGGAAGCCTGTGTAGCTGGTCTCTGGACCACACTCTGAGTAGCAAGGGCCTCTGCTATCTGTTCAGTAGCCACTAGCCACCTGTGGCTATTTCAGTTTCCATCTCAATGAATTAAAATGAAAAACCCAGTCCCCCAGTCACAAGTAGCTCCATTTCACATGCATTTCATGGCTGAAGGCTCTAATTGGGCAGCTCTGCATCTGAAAGAGAGGGTGGTAAGCTTTTTTAGTCAGGGGCCTGTATGAGTTTCCCTGTGGCTGCTGTGACAGATGGCCTTAGACTTCATGGCTTAAAACAATACATTTATTATCTTACAGTTCTGGAGGTCAGAAGTCCAAAACGGGTCTCAGTGGGCTAAAATCAAGGTGTTGGCAGAGCTGGTTCCTTCTAGAGGCTGTAGGGGAGAATCCGTTTCCCTGCCTTTTCTAGCTTTTAGGGGCTGCCCTCATCCTTGGTTTGTGGTCCCCTTCCTCCGTCGTCCAAGCCAGCAATGGCTGGTTGACTCTTTCTCATGACGCAATCTCTCTGATTCTGACATTTCTCCTTCCCTCTTCCCCCATTTAAGACCCCTGTGGTTACACTGGGCCCACCAGGATAATTCAGGAACATCTCTCCATCTTAAGGTCAGCAGAGTAGCAGCCTTCCTTCCATCTGCAACCTTAATTCTCCCTTGCCATCTAACACAATTTATTTACAGGTTCCGAGGATTAGGACGGGGCTATCTTTGGGGGCTGGGGCAGGGGGTGTTATTCTGCCAGACAGTAAATATTTTTGGCTTTGCAGACAACACCATCTCCAAACTACATGACTCGCATTTGCCACACACAAAACCAAGCAAACGCACAGGCCTGGCTGAGTGGTTTCTTTTCCTTTTTTCGTCTTTATCCTTCTCTTGGAAAATTTCAAACACACACAAAAGTAGACCAGTGCAGAGATTTCCATCAGGGAGTGGTTTTTCAATCTTTTTTCATACTTTGCTCTACTTGACTAATTGTCTACACTTTGCAAATATCTACTACTCGTGTAATCAGGAAAGAAAAAAGACCACAAAGAAGTAAACATCCGAGCATCCAGGAAACCTGAGGGAAAGCAACACTGCATTTTGAGGTTAAAAAGGAAAAAGATGCAAATAGAGCTTCTAGAACCTCCACCCTTTTCTGCACCTCCCTGAGCCTGGGAAGCAGGCAGAGCTCAGGGTGTTCTCAGGGTAAGTGGGCTCTCAAATCGGATAGGCTTGCATGGGTCAGACCCTTTGAATAGAATCTGCTTGCTCACGTCCCCTGACCTCTCCTCCTGAAACTGCACTAAGATAAGAGAATCTTGTCCAAGCCATTTGATACAATAATCCAGTTCTGCTTTAAGGCAAGTAAACTCTAGTTGCCTGGATGGGGGATGGGTGGTTCCCATGTCTGACCACTTTGCATCAAAATTGTACTCTCACTTGGGAGTCTGTGGGCCTCAGTGACCCTGGAGAGCACATGGAAGGTTCAGGAAAGGCCAGAAGGAATTTTGATAAATGGCTTGATCTTGTGCGTGTGTGTGTGTGTGTGTGTGTGTGTGTGTGTGTGTGTGTATTTCTGAGAAGTTCCATTGGCCAGTTTGGGGCCTTTCATCGTGGCTTCCGTCTGCTTCCGTCTGCTCCACCCTCATCACAATCTCCTCATTTGGTTTTCGACATCAGCCCCTTGGCCTTCGTCTGCTCTTTAGGGAAATGGCTTGTACCTGATTTGGTTCATGTGTTTCCCTGTGAGTCTGGGAACCCCAAGCTCTGGACCATAGTCATCATCCTGCCCCCAATCCAGCCACATGACTTTGACCAGGTCCTCTGAGGATCCAAGTCACCCAGTTGGAGAATTAGGTGACCAGTGTGACAGACAGAAGTGGAGAAAACCCACTTAGGGATGGTGAGAAATAAGACTGAGCAGGAACATGGGCAACGCATGTGTATGGCATGTATCAATGTGTGACATGTGTGGTGTGTGACAAGAGAACCTCAAAAGGCCAAGGACTTAGGCAAGATGAACTAGGAGACTACTAAATTTTTAGAGCAGAGAACAAGATTCAAACCCTGTGTCAGAAAGAGCCACCTGGAGTAGAAAAGGCCAATCACGGATAAAAGCTATGACAAATTTATCATTTATCCTGCAGTTCCTTCACTGAACTTCTTATTTTACTTCTGTAGATAAAATAAAATAAAATAAAATAATATAAAACAGTTAACTAGAGAATTAGTAGAGTGACTGTTTCTTTGCATCATGAGAGTAATTGAGAGAACATAAAACTGCAGTAAACAAAAGAATAGCTTCTGATCCAATCTAACAAGTGTTTAGATCATTCCAATTGTGATTAGGTTATTTGAGCACTTCAAATAGATTTCACACTATTTTAGCAAGATTTAAAAAAATTTTTATACAATTTTTAAAGGTTACTTTCCATTTACAAAATTATTAGCTATATTCCCTGTGTTGTACAATACATCCTTGTAGCCTATCTCACACCCAATAGTTTGTACCACCCACTCCCTCACCCCTATATTGCCCACACCCCCCACTGGTAACCATTAGTTTGTTCTCTATATCTGTGAGTCTTAGCAAGATTTTTGAGGTCTTCTTTTTAAAATGAAATAAAGCAAAAAGAATAATTTTATGACTACAAACCAAAAAGACAGACAAAATTGATTTTATAATTTCCAAAGTATGTTACCTGGTCTGCCTTCTGAAGAATTAAATATAAATTGAAAAGAGATTGATACAAGCATACCTAAAGCTCCTAGAAAAAGACTAGATGGCAGTAGAAAAGTGGAAATAAAAGAGAGATTAATCTTTTATTTCCTTCGTGTGTGTGTCTGTGTGTGTGTTAAAATTATGTGTACTGTGTTGTTTTTATATATGATTATCCTTTACACTGTACTGAAGGTTAGCATAATAAAGAAGATAATTAAAGCTTAAAAAAAAAAAAAAGAGCTGCCTGGATGTGTGCGTTCAGCAGATGAGAGAGAGAAATGGTCAGCAGGCAAGAAGATTGGGGCGGAGGAGGGAACACAGGAGACACATGGCAAACAACAAACATGAGGCAGGAGGGGTGCCGGAGCTGAGGAGTGGTAAAGACCAGAGAGCAAGGTTTGGAATCAGAAAGATCCAGCCTGGAATCCCAGCTGCATCGTTGTGGGCTAAGTGGCTGTGGGCAAGTCTCCTCATTCTTCAGCCTCAGGCTCCTCCTCGTGTGTCATTTGAGGATTACAGTAGCAACTATGTGTCAGCTAGCGCTGTGTAACGAGTGACCCCAATACTACGTGGCTTAAAACATCTATATTTAGTTACAGTTCAGTGGGCAGGAAATTGGACCAGCCCGGTGAGGCTGTCTCTGAGCTCCAAGGAGGCGGCTTGACTCATGTATCTTGGCACCTCAGCCCGGGTGGCCCAGCTGATGGGGTTAGACACGTGGGGCACAGCATTCTGTGTCTCCTGGTTCCTTATTCTCCATGGAGGCCCCAGGCCGCTCCTTCTTGCCACGTGCCCCTCCAGCACGGTCACCAGATTCTGACATGGCAACTTGGTGCTCTCAGGACTGCAAAGGCAGATGGACACTGCCAGGCTACTGCCTCCTCTTGTTTTTAACAGGTTTATTGAGATACAATTCACATACAGGTCACCTATTGAAATTGGATGATTCAGTGGTTTTTGGTGTATTTACAGAGGCAACCATCGCTACAATCTAATTCCAGAACATTTTTATGACTCCAAAAAGAAACCCCGCACCCATTAGCAACCACTGCAAATTCTCTCCCAGCCCTGGCAACCATCAATCTACTTTCTGTCTCCATGGATTTGCCTATTCTGGACATTTCATATAAACGGGATCATACAAGATGTGGTCTTTTGTGTCTGCCTTCTTTCACTCAGCATAATGTTTTTAAGGTTCATCCACATTGTGGCGTGTGTTGGCACTTCACTCCCTTTTATGGTTGAGTAATATTCCAGTGTATAGATGTACACTTCGTTTATCCAATCACCAGTTGATGGGTTTTTGGCCTTTGCATGTTGCACCTATTAAGGATAGAGCTGCTATGGACATTTACCTGTACAAGTCTGTGTCAGTGTATGTTTTCAGTTTTTTGGGGTGATTCGCAGGAGTGGAATTGCTGAGTTGTGTGGTAACTGCCAGGCCTTCTTAGAGGTTCAGTCTGGATCAGGCAGAGTGTGGCTTCTACCGCATGCTCTAGGCCAAAGTGAGTAGCAGACCCCACACAGAGTCAAGGGGAGGAGCTGATGCAAGCGTCTGACTGTCCAGAGGGCTTCATCAGGGCCCTCATGTGAAGCCCTCAGTGGAACTTGACACATAGTAGGTACTCAATATTACTCCCAGTCGTTATTCTCTTGATTACTAAAAATAATACAAAATTGGGGCCGTTGGGAAAACACAAACTGTTAGGACTTAGATTGACAACCATGAGTCAGCCTGATAGCAAACCCATCTTCAGGATTTTGGAGATTATGATTATACTTCAAATTAGCAGTACCTCAGTCAGAAGGTGAGAATTCGAGGCTTCTAGAGGTCAGAATAACACCAGCACTGGACGAGATCATCAGGAGGCATCACATATTCGTTCTAGAAAACGTGGAACTTCAGGCAAAAGTGTCAGAATAAAAATCACCTGTCAGAGATAAATGTTTTGGTTTCTTCCAGTATTTTTTTCTATGAATTATGTGCATAAGTATATATATTTTAATGCAACTAAAATTGAGATTGTAAGATATATAGTTTATATGTTGCGTTTTAGCATTTAATATTAAATTGGGAGCATTTTCCTGTATTATTCAATGCTGGTTTATAATGGCTAGATTATCTAGCTAGCCAGCTCTATATTCCTTTATTTATTTTTGAAGTTTAATCTATAGTGACATACAGCTTGGTGAATTTCTTCATGTTGCCTACATAAGACAAGACCACCACCCAAATGGAATTACAGAATCCTATGGTCCCTCCTAGTCCGTAACCATCCCATTTTCATGAACTGACTCCCAGTTTATTTATATACCCCCCTATTACTGGACACATAGGTGGCTTCCAGTCTTTTGCCCTTAGAAATGATGCTGCTGTGATCTTCCTTGTACAGGCACATTTGTCTGCATCTGATTGCTTCCTGCAGATACATTTCTAGAAGTTGTGAAATGCCGAGTCAGAGGGTGTCAATGTATGGAAACGCTCTCAGTTGAAATGCTGCCTCCATGTCAGTCATTTTTCTCTGTACTCCAGAACTCCCCTCTTTGTGCTTCTGCAACACTTTGCTTGGACAGTACAACTATGGTATTGTATTAATGAGCCCCTAACCTGTTTTCAGGTCTTGGCTTCAAAACTAGCTCCCCAGGAGCAGGCTTTGTGCATGTTTGTATCCCCACACTTAGAGACATGATAAAAATTGAGTTCACTCACCTATCTTTGAAACCCTTCCTAAAAGCAGTGACATATCAGGGGCTATTCAGAACCAGCTGAAACTGGCTTTACTTTTGAACAGGACTTGCTGCAAAGCCATGCCGAACTCTGAAACCCATCTCTAGGTGCTTCTGAGATCATTGATGTGGCTGAAGGAGTTAATACACGAGAGAGTGTTTTTTAAAAATTCCCACCAGACCGTTAAACTCAGAGCAAACATATGGGTCCAAGTCGGGTGGTGGATTTGCACACGTTTTCCTATTAATCATTGGAGTCTTCACATACCTTTTCGGGATAAGTCCAGTAACAACTTCTCCTTTAAGTTGCCCAGCTCCAGGGGTTTATGTGTCTAAAGGGGCACAGCTGCTTTTCACTTCAGGTATGTCTGCCCAGGTATGCCTGCTGTTGCTCCTCGCCACCACCTGCTGTCACTGTTGAACACTGGTCCGCTGCAGTTGTGGGAGCTGGCCTGCTCATGGCCTCCTATTTGTGATGCCCTTGCTTGTCCAGCTAGGAGGAGGAGTCCACTCCCAACCTGCCAAGCTTGGCTGAGGATGCTGGGCACTCAGGCCCCTGAAACTACCTTCCCTGCCACTTCCCATGGCAAGAGCAAGTCAGGGGTCAGAGCCACTTCCTCTCCCTTCCTCTTTGGGGGCCACCTTGCTAAGAGGTGAGGCATTCCAAGCACAAAAGATCTTGTCCTCTCAGGACAGTGGGGCTGGTGCTCTCTATCTAAATAATTTTAGGGACATATTGCCAGGGAAGAACCATTATAGCAAGAGGGTTTACTTCGAGCCCCAGCTTTGCCATTTCAAGTATCTCTTCCTCAAAGCAAAAAGTCTGCTAGGTGAACTGCATTATCTACCCTGGACCTAAGAGAACTGCTAACATTTTCAAGACTCCCATTTAGTGGCTATCTGATTTAATCTTTATAAGCACCCTTTGTATATGTTAAATGTGGAATAAGACTACATATACTATATACAGATATCTGTGTGTGCCCATGTGCATCCTCATGTGTATTTATATCTAATGAAGTACTTCATTTATTAAATATTTATTGAGCCCCCACTGTGTGCCGGATCTGTGGAACTGAACTGCATAAATACGTCTGGGTGTGTGTATACAGCTGCCATGTATTTGGATGAGACATTCATTCATTTATTTCACATATATTTAGTAAGCACTCCTCTATCTACTGGGGACACGGAATCAGTGCCCTTGTGGAGTCACAGTCATCTTAATGTTTCTTCTTAGTTTAAAAAGAGCAGGTAAATGGAATGCTTTCCAGCTCTTTCTTAAGTAACCTGACCCATGGGAAACAAATTGCTTGTTTCTAAGGAACCCTTGATTTAAAAAATAATGTATTGTATATCTGTCAGAAATGAAAAAGGGAGGCAGGACCGGAATATACTTGGGGGAGTGATTGTTTATTTTGCTTATCTGAAGTGAGATAAAGAATATCTCCAAGTGGGCTGGTTTCCAACCGGGACCGTGTACACAAAGCACCTCATTCTAGGAGGGAGAGTGAGTAAATTAAAGAGAAGTCTTTTGCCGGTATTTATTGCCTCCTACAAGTGTGATGTAAAACTTTTCCCACGTGCAGAAGCAGGCAACCACAACGACGTGCGGAAGCCGCCGTTTTTGCAAATAAAAATGCTTCCCAGAAGCATGACAAATGCAAGACTAACAGGTGTAGCACAGATCCAAGGCGCACATGTGGTTCTCATCAGCTGCCTCTGTTTTAAATCTAGGCCTTCCTGTAACAACGAAAAAAGTTATTTCTTCCGAGGCTGCGGCTAATAATCCACTCAGCCTGCTTTTCTACCCCTTCGCATAACCGTATATTTAACAGAGCTTCCAGAGAGAGAGGAGACAGCAATGAAAGAAGGCAGTGAGGGGGCGGGGGGGAAGCCCTTAGACTTGACATTTAACAATTCTGGGTTTGACCTATAACTCTGGGTGACCTTGGGCCTCCGTTTCCTCCTTTTTAAAGGAGGTTCAGAGAGTGAGGGCTTCAATTTTCCAGCATCTCCACGTAAAGCAGGGTGGAAAGGTCTTTTAAACCAGTGATTCCCAACAGGGGTCGGTTCTGCCAACCAGGGGACCTCTGGCAGTGACAGGAGACGTTTTTGGTCGTCCCCAGCGGGGAAAGGGTGCTGCTGGCATCTAGTGGGTAGAAACCAGGGATGCTGCTGAACATCCTGCAATGCACAGGACAGGCCCTACAACAACAGTGATCCGGCCCCAAATGTTACTGGTGCCCAGGTTGAAAAACCCTGGCGTGGACACAGGTTTGCAACGTTGGTGTCAGCTCATGGTTTGGGGCTTTCCCAGCTTGGGTAGCGGCTCCTCCGTGAGGCACTTTGCAGTCTCATGCTTTTGGGATCCTGGCCCTCGGCGCTGCAGACCCCCGGCTCGCATCCACGCCCTCTGGAGGGGCGGGGGCGGCAGCGTTCCTCGGCTCCTCAGTTGACCCGCGCACGGAATTACAACGTGGACGTCTGCCTCCTGGCCCCCAGGAACGCAGATAGAGAGGCTGAGGAGGACCCCCGGGCTCAGAAAACTTGGCAGCTCCTCCCACCCGCGACTCCCGTCACCTCCGTCAGAATGGGGAAAGCTTTTCTGCCCTAGGAGGGGTCCTTCCGCTGTCCTCTCCGCCCCGCTGCCCTCAGGCGGCCACCCAGAGCGCCCGGGTTCAAGGACTCGGCGCGTATCGACCGTTTCCGTCGGAAACCTCGGCCCCCGCCCAGCTTGGGTGGGGGCGGGGCATCCAGGCGGTGGCCGTTCCCCTGCCCAACCGCCTCCCAACGGCCCCTTTGGCCGGGCGGGGACAATGCGCTTGCGCGCGCATGCGTAGAGGCGCGGGGCGGGGCCCGCGTGTGGCCCCGCCCAAGTTTGGCGTCTCTGCCTGCCCCATCTCCCAACCTCCTCAGCGTGGTGCCGACGCTGCGTGCGGCGCGGGTTACCCAGAGTGCTCCGCGCGGGGGCAGCTCACTGGAGTTTGGTTCTCGAGGCGGCGGCGGCAGCAGCGGCGACGGCTCCGGCGGCTCCTCCTCCTCCTCTGGTGGCGGCGGCGCCCCGGGCCTGAGCCCCGGCCCCGGCTCCCCTCTCCGCCACCCCGCGCGCCCCCACTTCCCCCCGTGCCGCGGGGAACATGAGGCTCCGCTCCCGGAGGCAGACGAGTGAGTGACCCCGTCCCCCGCCTCAGCCCGCCCGCCCGCTGGCCCGGCCGCTCCCCCCCCGCCTCGCCCAGGCAATGACAGCGGCTCCGCCGTCTCCGCAGCAGATCAGGGACCGGCTGCTGCAGGCCATCGACCCCCAGAGCAACGTAAGTGTTCACCACACGGGCTGGGGTGGAGGCCGCGTGGGCCCGGGACCCTCCCCCTCCATAGTGCCCCTCGCCCGCAGGGCTCCGGGGAACCCACCGGACACCCACCTGCCCCCGAGGGCCGCTGCCATCCCGGCATCTCGCCCCCCGGGCCCGGGCCGGGGGCTGGTCGGGCAGCCCGGCGGCGCTCGGTACGTGAGGCCGAGGCTTTCGTGCGGCCTGGGCGGAGGGAGCAGATGGGAGCTGAGACCAGAGCTTTTTCTCCTCTCCCGGTCCAGCTCTACGACCCTTGCTGCTGCTGACGGAGCTCGCCCGCCTCGCCCTTCCCGGGGGACCCGCGACCCCCGGGAAGCCCTCCCGGCGGGGGGCAGGGGAGGGGGAAAGGCTGTGGAGCAACTGGTGTCCGGGGTATGACTCGGGGAGCCGGTGCCGGCGGTGTCTCGGTCTTCTGGGTGATCAGGGAAGTCCTCTTTCTCTTTCCTCCCGTCTGGAAGCACCTTCCTGGCTTCGGAGGGAACCCCCCTGGCCTGCTTTGCACCTAGCCGGGTGCCCAGGGCGCTTGGAGAGTCCCTTTTGGTTCTGAGAGTGGGCATGCCTTTGCCGGATCTCTCTTGGGGTCCCTGCCGACGGAAGATGATCTTGTGGAGAGTGGGATTTTTTCTGTTATCTTTCTGGGCCTAAGTACTCATTGCGTCTCAGGCCAAGCCAGAGCCCCGCTTTTTGGTAGTGAATTAAAGGTGATTGTTTGCTCTCCCATTCCACCCAGAGCCCTCCGTTGGCTGTCTACGCCCTACCTGGGGTCCTAGCCTGTTGGGTTGTGACCTAGGCCATCAGGGTTAACCCCAGGGTGTCGCTTTCTCGGGTGCTCCTCCACGGAGGCTACTGTTTGTGGAGGGATCTCCCCTGCCCCCCTCCGTGTGTGTAGGGAAAGACTCATCGCGTTCTCATATTTTTTATGAGTGGTTTACGGCCATAGGGGTCATTTACCCCTGTAGCAGGAGCAGTTCAGCAATGGGAAGATGTAGTGGCATCCAAGTATGAAGTGAGCCCCTGCATTTCCTGGGAGACCAGGAAGTGGCCATTGAAACCACTTTTTAATGTGCTGGGGTTGGAAGAAATAAACCATCTTGGACTTGGCTAGGTAACTTAGGTTTCTGTCACTATGGGGGCTTTTGCTTTTCCTTTACGTGAGTTTGGCTGATTACTTTTAGCAGTAGGCTTCAGCCTAGCATTTTGGGAATAATTCATGTTGGATTGTACAATTCTGGCAGAAATAGAGTTATTTTTGTAAGACTCTGATTTCTGTATCATAAGTAATTCTGTCATTCCTGGTCTTCAGACCCCATTAAGATAGACTTGGTGGTAATTGTCTTTAAGAAATATTGTATACATTTTTGTTATGACTTTGGGGGTGGAGTAGGCACAAGCTATATAAAACCTTGCAGAATTTTTCCAGAAACGGGTGCTGCAGCAATTCCCAAGACTGAAATATTAGAGGATAAAACAAGTGACTTGAAAAATGTAGCCTTGGTGACTTTTGCATCAGTAAGAGTGTAATTTCTTGAATTCCATGTGCTTGTTTGCCTTCCGGAGAGTCTGAAAGGTTGCTGAGATATTAGCACTTATCCTTAACGCCACCTAGGAGAGCTTTGGGATCAGGAGGCACTTTAACGGGCAGTCACCATGTTGTAGATTAGGTGGGGCAGTGACCTCAGGGGTTCCAGTGTTGTGTAAGGCTCTAATGTAAAGGGTTCCTAGGAGTACAGGAGGAAGAGAGGCCAAGACCACGGTTGTGTTACGTGTCATGGAATGCACATTTCACGTGGCTTATTTGGGGGCACTCTTGTGATAGGTGTGTGCAGAGTCCTGCTAATATACGTGTGGTGGATGAAATTGGGAAATTGTCTCTGAATATGAGTGGTGAGGAAGTGCCACCTTTAAATGCTGCTGTTGTCAGTGACATCCCTGAGTATTGTTTATAAGCCGTTTGACAGGAGTGTGGCTTGGAGCAAACCCCATACAGAAACTCAGAGCCGTGGAGGGATAGGTTGCTGGCAGAGATGATGTGACCGTATTTCTGCAGTTTCTCTTGATTGACCTGGGCTCAGGTGAGAGTTAGGTGGCTCCAACCAGGCGGTGCCAGCACACAGCTGTTCTTCTCTTCTGCGTTGCCCAAGTAGGAACTCCACTTCTGCAGAGTTAGTTGACACATATTTAAGGTGCTCCTGGAAAATAAAAATGGGGACAGTGTTGAAGAGCCAACACTAAAATTAAACCTCTTCTGAGAGAAGCGACAGAGAATTGTGTCACGTAATGCTTACCTTTATGGGCATGCAAGTATGCTAACAAACTTAGCTTTTGCTTGAAAACTCAATGTCAGGCAGCTGACCTAATATCCACAAGTATCTGAAAACTTAGGGAAGTAACAAAGTACCACTTTCTGACCGTCTCCCTGACAAAGGAGTTCTTGAGAGGAAAGTTGTTTCTTTGCTCTATATTCTAGCCTCTGGAGTATTCGAATATCTATAGCATCAGGCTCTGAGTTAATAATTTCTCTCAACTCAGTAATAAAGTAAATTCTGTACACTCCTTTTCAAAAAGCAACTAACGGTTTTTCAGAACAGTCGAAGCCTTACTCTTCTTGTGTATGGCAGCCCAGGGTGTTGAAAATCTTTCTTAAGTGCACTGTGTGCCTTTGTTCCAGCTTAATCTTGTTTTGTTATGGATAAAGTTGAGGACTGTCTTACTCCTGCCCAGAAATCAGAGTCAGTCCACCCAAGCATAATCTCATCAGCAAATGATTAGGTTCCCATTTGTATCGGACACTCATTGTTTCACCAGAGTTCAGGCTTTGTCTTCTCTGTCTAGAGCAGAAGTGTTAGGTGTACTTTCTAAGTGCTGGTTAAACTGACTGAACCCTAGACTCCTTCTTGGGCTCTCCAGCAGGAAACCTCAGGAACTACTTTTCTTCTTCACTGTTCTGCAGACTTCAGGTGCCAAGGGGAGGTGACCAAGGGGCCTCTGCAGAGAGACACACGGGAAGGATAATTTTCCCACCTAGGAATTTGAAGGTTAAGATACCACTTAGCTTCACTGGACTGCAGGTTCCTCATCTGCAAAGTGGAATTGGGAACTGGTGTATTTGCCCCATAAAGCTCCTTCGAGATCCAGGTTCAGATTCTGGAAGGCGCAGCAGAGGCTAACATGAATTGTTGTTCTAGAAGTTTTTTCTTTTAATGCAAGGTACATTGTGTGAATTTTCTGAATAACAAACACTAACACACTTCTACACAGAGATGTATGCTTTACCTGACTTTGTGCAGCAGAGTCTCCTGCTTTCTCCCAACAGCCTATAAAGGCAGGTGGGGTGAGTAGCCAGTCTCCCCTTTCTGCAGGCGCAGAAGCCGACATCATGACAGTACTGTTTAGTGAGTGTCTCCCATGGCCAGGAGAGGACAGGATGCCTTTGTTTCCTACTGACTTAATGTGAGGTGACTGCCCTAAAGTTAGGGAGGGACTTAGCCAAAGTCATTAAACGATAGTGTTTCCAACTTTAAACGCCACCATACTGCTCTCAAACATGGAGAGGCAGCTTCAGAAGAGGCCAAGAAGGCAGCGTTCTTGAGCTGCTAAGAAAAGATGTGGGAGCCTCTTCTCTCCCACACAAGTTTATATGAGATTACAACTTGGGTTCGATTTACCTGTGATAGATCTTACAGGTTGATGACATTAGACAGCCTGTCCCGGAAACATCTTAAGGTTTCTGTCAGGGACACAGAATCCTGGGCCAGACCACACTGTGGTGTGGCAACTGCCAGCTGATGTGGAACTTTTCATGAGTCTTGTGTTCCAGCTTCCTTTTCTGCTTCAAGATTACAGCACTTTTGATGTTAATTTAAAATGCCATTGATCCTGCAGAAAAGAGGAATTTTATAAGTTCTAAAATGGAAGACTATTAGTTCTGATTCTCATTAGTATATTAGTAGATATGAAATCTAAACATGTGGACTCTTCCTGATCACACTGGTTGCCCACATTCAGTAACCTTCCTGTCTTTGCTCCTTTACGTCATGGCCAGGACGTGTGAGGACAGCAGTGTGGCATTTTATGACTTTGGGAAGTAGGCAGGTAACAGTGTTGGTTGTGAAGCAAGTGTAAGACCTTGTTGTGATTCACTCTCTCCCTCAGAAGAAGGTGGACTTTACATTAGGTCTTCATGGAGGTCCTCAGAGGCGGCTCTCGTCAGGGTATGTTGTCCTGGCTGGAGGTCACAGAGGCCTAGGAGGACAGTCCAAGATCAGCTTATGGGAAGGGGTTTTTGTCCTGATACAGATATAAACAGGCACCATGGTCACCCGGGCTCATGATGCAGCTTCGTGTGGCAGGACATGCCCTCAGGGGTGCCAAGCGTGGAGTTAGGTGAAGGAGGAGAGCTGTATTTACTTTGCCTCAGTTTTGGTGTCCATGTGAGTGTCTTCTCAGACGGAGTTCTGGTTCATCCAGAACTGATTTTACCCAGCCCGACCTCTGGGTGACTGCCTCAGGGGGTCTCCTGCCCACCCCCCGCCCCCCACTGTAAACCGCCTTCTGGAAGCTGGGAGCTCTGTCTTTCAGTAGAAGTCGTGCTTTTTCTTTTTATTCCTGATGGTGGCTCTGGCCTGAGTCCGCCTGGTCCCTTTGGGGCCCACTAGCTGGTTGTCAGATTGGGTGACTGAGTTTGTGGCTCGGTGGCCGGCTGCATAGGCAGCGCATTTTCAGTCCAGCCTTGTGAGTGCCCACGCTCAGAGCCCCTTCTCAAACTGCTCCTTTTCACTCTCCAGGCACATGAGTAGCGCTGAGCAAGTATTGACACAGGGATTCCATGAACTGGAGAGCATTTCCTGAATAAGGAGGGCGTACCAATATTCCGCATGCTGTGTTTAAAAGTACTCTCTGAATGAATTCCAGGTCTTGGGAGGCAGTACACTTACGTTTCAATCACCAACTGATGCACACTGTTTATGGAGAAATATGGTAGAACTGGAAAAGGTGGCTCAGCAGTTGAATAAACATTTCTAGCAAGCATTTATGGTGCTGGATATGGAGGGTGCAGACGTGGGGATGCCCAGCTGCAACCCTCCAGGGACCTGGAGCAGGCATAGAGTGTGCACACGGATGGTCTGGGGTGGGGCAGCCTTACAGGGCTACAGCTCTTAGATCCAAGTGGAACAGTTCATGTGTCTTATTCAAAGATAGTTCAGAATTCTTAAGAGAGTGAAATGGCTTTCTAGAATCATCATTATTTTCCATCATTTGAGTTTTCAGAAGGAAAAGGAAGTCAGTTCTTGGTTTGTCTCTGACCTGAGGGGAATGGAGAGTTTGGAGGAGTTGGCAGCAAATCCTTGAACAGTTTGCCCTCTCAGCAATGGGATGGGAAGGGGGCAGGTGTCAGGCTCTGTGAAGGGCCTGGGGGCTCGTTTCCAGTACTGGGGTTAGGTAGGCTCTGTGTGGCTTCCAGAGGCAAACCTAGGACTCGGAAGGCAGGAGTTCCTGGGAGGTAGGTGCTGTTGCACTCGGGGGAGCTCTTGATTATCGTCAGAGCTGGCTCGAGAGTCCAGGGCCACCATGCCCGGTGGGCGTGCAGACAGGACTGGGCCCTCTATCTGGGCCCTCAGATTCTTGACTTGTGAGTTCCTGGAGGTTCTGTGATTGTATATGGAGGCTGCTAAAAAGAAGGGTCGTGTCCGGTGATGTGCCACTTCCAGGCAGGTGGGGTTAAAAGCCTTCCAGTGCTCCTGGGACTGCACGTTTCCTGGACTGATCCATTGGAGGCTATAAAACGAAGAGCTGCCGTTTACTGAGCACTTACCATGTACCAGGTATTGTGTAGAGTGCTTTGCATCCTTGGTGGTTCTCTGAACCACTCTTGCAAGTGGATGCTCCATCTTCATTTTAGGGGAGAACAGAGGTTAAGTGATCTGTCCATTGTCACGGAGGCGGATATGGGAAAGCTCTGGGCCCAAACCCAGTGTGGTTGGCTCAGAAGCCGGTGGGCTTAACAACAGTGTCCCACCTCCTACATAAGCAGTGCCCAGCATGAAAGTTGAACTCCAGTGCATCTTCTGAGGTTAACCTTAAATGTGAAGTGTTTTTAAACGTTAAGTTTTGCATTTCCATTTCCTTCCCATATCCTACCACCTTTCCCTCCTTAAAATCTTCTAGCCTACTGGGTCCTAACCTTTTTGGGTGTCAGGATCCATTTTTATGATCAGAAACATTCAGGAACTTCCACATAATGGCAGGTGTACTTTGAGTAGCTGTTTTTTTTGTCTTTGTTTTTGTTTTTGGAGAAAACTCAAGGACAGAAGCTACTCCTAATCCGGTAATGTTTTGAAATGAAATTATAGCTTGTTGTCAAAACAGCATCTACTTAAACCTGGAAGCCGACTTTACTTGTATGTGTGTGACACCTAGGATCGAACCCTTTGTACTGCCTCTGGTTGGGGCCTCCTGTCGTCCCTACTGATCTCCCTTTTCCAGAAACCTTTCCTGCTTTAATCCAAGACAGTGTCCTTCCGGCACTGTACATAACTTAAAAATCCTACATTCCTGCTGAGTATAGGTCTTGTTGAACACGTTTTCCATGGGATTGCAAGCTCCTTGCTGGCAGAGCATGAGTTACTCCCCAGGTATCCAGAACTTCTTCAGCAAGTGGGTGCTCAGATGCTTGTTGATCTTCCTGTGAAAAGGGCTGGTCTTCAGAATTGGCTGTCAGCACTTACTGAGCAGGTATGAGGTGCCAGCACTTTTCACCTTTAATCTGTACAGCAACCCTGGGAGGCAGGTACCAGTGCAGAAACTGAGGCTCAGTGGACACACAGCTAGAAGGGATGACACTAGGGTTGGAACCTACCCACCCAGTCCTTAGCCACCTGCTGCTGCCTCCCATGTCACTCGAGAGAGGGCAGTGGGTACAAGGCAGGCATTCCACTCTCCTGCCTGGATTTGGATCCTTATGCTGGATTCATCTGTACAACGTTGTTATGCTCGTCCCAGAGGAAAGTTGTACCTGAAATACTTTTTGCTTTCTCCTGAGCTGGCTGAGGAAAAGGTGTGAAGTGTTTTTTCCTTTTTGTTTCTTGGCTGGCATTTTTCACCCCTGACAGAGAAGGTGGCTCTTGATCTTAGATTCACTGGCTGTCTGTGATCCCTGGAGGCACTGTTCAAATGCTACCTTGGGCCCCTGTGTCCTTTTTTGGTCATGTGACAAATCAAACCCTTCCTGGCCACCCCCCTCTCCCGAGTTTCATTCGTCAAGGGCCAAAAAATGGGTGTTGCTTTCTCCAGGTCACACCCTGTGGTGGGTCAGCCTCATGGCTGCTGTGGAGACTCTAGTCACTTGTCCACTGTGTGCACAAAGTGATTTTGTAGGTGGCTGGCCTTGGCTCTGTGATGGGGGGTTCTGTGGTGCAGACGTCAGCAGTCAGGTGAGTTACTGACGGAGAACTCAGCTGCACGTGACCGTGGCTCGCACCGAGAGGCCATTGGTGGCCTGGCAGCCCTCCTCCAGGTGCCGGTGGCCCCGCTGTCCTGCTTGTACCTTCAAATCCTTCCCTTACCCACAGTCCGGTCAGATTTGGCTCCGCATGGCGCCTGGCCCCGCAAGCTGGCTGCAGCTCTGCTTGCACACACCTGGGGGCTGGTTCTCCTTGTCCCCTTGATGCCTTTCTTGGATATTCCCGCCTCCCCTATTCCACCTTAGCTCTCTCTTTTTTTTTTATTTTTTATTTTTAAATAGATATCTAAACCCCATCCCAGAGACTCAGACTCAGCAGGCAAGGGGAGGAAGCTCTGTTTTGTTTTTGTTTTTTTTAAATAAGATTTACGATTGATTGATTGATTGATTGATTGATTTATGGCTGTGTTGGGTCTTCGTTTCTGTGCAAGGGCTTTCTCTAGTTGCAGCAAGCGGGGGCCACTCTTCATCACGGTGCACGGGCCTCTCACTATCCCGGCCTCTCTTGTTGCGGAGCACAGGCTTCAGACGCGCAGGCTCAGTAGTTGTGGCTCACGGGCCCAGTTGCTCCGTGGCATGTGGGATCTTCCCAGACCAGGGCTCGAACCCATGTCCCCTGCATTGGCAGGCAGATTCTCAACCACTGCGCCACCAGGGAAGCCCCCACCTTAGCTCTCTTGACCCCTCTTTCCATCAGGTCCCTGGCCTAGCTTGCGTTGGGTCGTGGGGTGGTGGCCACGTCCGCTTTCCCTTGGGTGATCCTCAAGGTAGCTACCTGTGTCCTCCTTCTTGAAGCCAGTCCTCCTGAAAGCCACTTCCAGTAAACACTTCCCAACTTTTTTTTACCCCCTTGGTGCACCTTGCATCTGTGCCAGGCAAATAGTTGGCAAGCTAGCTTTTTAGTGCTGCGAGGGTGGGGGGTGAGTGACACTGACGTGTAGGTATATAAACTAGGAAGAGTTTACCCTTTCTGCTCATTGTTTCACATTGTTTCCTTCAAGTGTTCAGTTAGATAGTTGCAGGCAGAGCACCTTTACTAATTCTTTTAACCCCTTTTCCCCAGAGGGAGGTGGCACTGCGCTCATGACAGGAGCTTAAACGCAGAGGGGCTCATTGGCTTGTGTTACTTAAAGGCCCAGAAATGGGTCTCTTCTCAGGTGACGACCTGGCTTTACTCCCGCTCTCTGTTTTGCTTTTTGTTGTGTTGCCTTTGCATAGTGGGTGTCTTCTCCCCAGCCCCTGCAGCTTTGGGATTCACCCTCACTGACCATTATCCAGGGGCAGAAAGAGAAGTCACTTCTTTCCCAGAAGGCCCAGCAGACATTTCCCGGTGCCTTTTCTGGACTTTGATTGAAATAGCAGGCTGTGTTCGTTGGTTCACCCCTGAATCTGGGCATGGTGTTAGTTCCACCCAGACTGACCCAGAGTAGAGGGTGTGCCCCCAAGAAACATTAGGTCCTGTTAATGGGAGAATGGGGTGGGGAGTGGGCTGGCAGTGACCCCTGAGTGCGTGCTGGTTTAGTCACTTCGTTGATATGATAGCGCCTTCAAATAGTTGGGCGCCTTCAAATAGTTGGGTGTCAATGCTAGGCCTGGGAGACTTGGGTCCAGATGACAGAATGGATGTGACTGAAATATGAGGTCTGGCATAAGCAACGGGATTGTTTGGATGGCGTCAGATCACAGCCAGGGTTCTAAGTACCCACTCCTTCTGGTTGAACTGCAGACTCTGATTTGCTTGTAGTCACACTTGGGTACCTTGTCTTAGTGCAGGTGCTAGGTTGCAGCTTCTGACCCTATCCTGGGCTAAGGAGCCCTTCAGGAGTCCAGGAGAGCCTCACCATAGCACTGCTGATTCTCCTGTCCCCATCACCTCTCCTGATGCTGCAGTAACTGCCTGGATGAGCCTGGGTGGAAGGAGACAGTGCCTGTGACCCAGGCAGGAGCTGAGTTCTCCAGACTTCTGTTCTCTCGGCCTCAGAGGCATAGATGATTACTCGGAGGTCTGGTCCGAGCTGATTGTCTTACCCATTTCCTCTTGTCTGTCCCCCCCGTGCCGTCGTCGTCGTCCCCCATCCCCCCCCCCCCAACCCCCGCTTACCAGAAACTGGTACCTGCATTTCTTTCCCTTAGGTTAACTGAAATGCATTGGGTCAGGTGATCTTTCATGTCCCTCCATTTTTCCCTTCCAATCTGGGGGGCTCTAGGCAAGCACCCAAAATTGGTGATGTCTGTTCTCCCTTTGCTGGATGCTGGCAGCCTGGCAGTGGCAGATGTGGGCCACATGTTACATTTTAGGCATGTCTGGGGGCGAGGAGGTTTGTGAATGGTTATTTCACTTTCACTTCTATTTTAAAGGAGCTTCGTATTCTTAAGCATTTAAAGTTCTCCCTTTGAAGGTTGGTCAACAGGCCAAAGCTTCCACTGAGTGCAGGAGCCTCACTTCTCACCAAAGGGCAAAAGTATCACCCTCCCAGGTGTTGTGAGCTCATCCTGCATTCGCTTGTAACCTTTCTCCTCTCACCACTGAGTCAAAGTACTGTTTGGGATTGAAATTGGAGTGGGAGAACCGAGAGGGAAACTGTTCTGTTTTTTGTGTTTTTTTTGTCGTCAGCATTGTGTGTGTCTGTGTGTCTTGTGGACAGACTTCTTCCACATGGCGGGAAATGTAGCAGCTCTGGGATTTGAACTCTTGAAAGCTAGGACATGATCAAAAATGGATTCACTGACTTGCTTCCAGTTTGAAAACTCCGGAGAATCACTCCAGCTTGGCTTGGGGGTGGGGTGAAGGGGGCTTTGTAAGAAAATGGCAGTGCCCTCAAGAAGTCAGGGAGGAGCTTGCAGAAGAAGCAGAGTCTGTTGTGCAGACAGAAGCAGTAGGTGTCCCTAGACTGCTATAGCCCTCCCATGTGGCAGGACAAAAACAGTGAGGTCTGGGGCGGGGAGGTGGGGACTGTCTTAGGGTTTCTGGTGAACCTGCTTGTCAGCCCCACTCAGAGTTAGGGGAGCAGGAATCTGCGTGTTGCCCTGGGGATGATGCTCCTACAGTAGGCATGGTTTTCTGTACTGTTGGTGGTGGGCTCCCCCAAGTTGGGGAAATAGGAAGTGGCATCTTCTGCTCTGTAAGATGAGCCAACAACCTTGGGCATGAGGATGCCCTTATGCTTGTCCCTTCAAGCTGTGTCCCTGGGTCATCGTGCTGTCCTCAGTAGCCTGCCTCAGGGGTAGTGCTGAATGCATCTCCTTGGGAACAAAGCAAGCCTGAGGCCTAACACTGAACGGTTCCCATTGTCCCCTGGCTCCCTGTACCTTACTGCATTGGCCTTTCCGCTCTCTCCAAACCTCATGCCCACCGTACCTCCTTCCTCTTGAGTATTTTGGCTTTGCTTTGGGGACCCCTGTCTGGCCTTTAAGACTTTCCCCAGGTATTCTCACCATGGCTTCCAGCAGTCCAGCTGACTGCTTCCCTCGGCATGCTGTGCTGTTGGTTGGTGGTGCCACAACCCACTGCTCAGCTGGCCGCCTCCCTTGGTTGCCCCATTCCTACAAGCAGGATCACTAGGGAGATGTAGCTGCTTCCCAGCCAGTCTCCTGTGTGCTGATTTTGCATCTGTGCCGGCCCCAGAGTGAGTGTCCAAAAACAGACTGGGATGTTTCACCCCCTCAGTTGGGGCCATGTGGCTGACTGGGTAACATGTGAGCTCTGTCGGTGACATAGTGAAGAAGACAGTCTTTCTCCGGGTGGAAAACTTGGGTTTTAGAGTTGAGAACTGAGTTGGAATCTTGACTCTGCTGTTCACCATGTCGCTTTGGAAGAGGTTAGGTTTGTAGCCTTAATTTTCTCAGGAGGATGTACATACACTGCTTAGGAAAGCTGTTGAGAGTAGGATGTGGTCCCTGGCCTGAAGCATCTTGGATGTTGATGTGTGCATGGTAGCGAACAAACTTGTTGGTGGGCGGCTCACCCAGCTCCCATCCCCTACTTCCCCCTCCCTCCCTCTGGTCCATGCCCATTGGATGCTTAGTGATTGGGGTCTAGCCAATCATGGGGCTGCGTCTTCCTGGCCAGTGATTGGTTCAGGGATGGACCTGTGGCCATCTGAAGGTTTTAGTGCTCTGCTGGAGTAGTTGGAGGAGACTTGAATGGGGAAGGATGTGAGCAGGTTGCTGCTAGGGTCTGCTGCCTAGGGACAGCCTGCCCAGGAGTGAGACTGGCCCAGACGGATGGGGAGGAATAAGTTGCCTGGGCCCAGCTGGCGCTAGGTGAGTCAATGGCTTCTTTTCTTGATGAAGCCCATTTGAACTGGCTTTTCTGTCACTTGCAACCAGGAGAGTCTGCTGAGCACATTATGCCCCAGCCTCTGGCTCAGGCATCCTCTCTCCTCCCCTGCTCCAGCCACACTCAGCTGCTCATCAGCTCCTGACCCGCTGTTACGCCCCCAGCTGGGTGGCCTGTCCTCCCTCTATTCTCCCTCCTTCCTTTCCTTCCTACCTCCATCTCTGGGCTCCAGGTCCAGCATGCCTTTCCCAACAAGCCCAGTGCCAGCTGTCCCAGGAGCACTGTCTTCTGACTGTTCTGGCATCCTGGTCTGATCTTGCTCACCTTTAACTTGTCTGACATGCCTGTGTCCGCCCTACCCCGTTCTTTTGCTGGTTCATTCTGTTAGGGCCAATGACCAGTTTATTGTGGATCCATCTCTGATTTCAAGCTGTGGGTAAGCGCAGGCAGTGCCTAATGTGGGAGGACCAAGCTGGGTTCGGGATAAGAAAGAGTTCAAGTTTGGTGGGGACTGGGCAGGGCAGCTGCTTGGCTTACTGGTATTGGGGTTGGGATGGCTGGTTCCCTGGAGGATGCCCCCCTCCTGTGATGGCTGCTTGGCCCTCTCCAGACTTCAGCCCTTTGGAGTCCTCCTGTGGTGCGTCAGTTCCCTTGGAGCCATAGTGGCATGGTCAGCACTCAAGCATTGAGCCTGTCCTGTGTGTGTCACTCAGTTTTAGGGAGTCGAGATTCTAGAGGCTGGAGACAGGACGCAGGAAGCGGGGGAGGTGGGCAGCTACAGGTTTTGCAGCACTTGCCTAGCCCCCCTCTGTGGTGTGACGAATCCCTCAGGCCCAGCCCCCCCCAGGAGTGCACATGCCTCCTCCCTCCTTCGGGCCAGGCCTGGACTCCCCCTATAAGAGGGTTCTGAACCCTGAACCCCAGCTGTTCTGTGAGAGCAGCAGCTCCAGGTCCTACTTGGTTGCTTCCACCTGAGTGGCCTCGGGGTGAATCACTTAGTGTCTCCGGGCCTCAGTGTCTTTATCTATGATATGTGGCTCTTGGTGCCATCACCTGGTGGTGTCATCCTAAGGGGCTGAGCGTGTTAGGTGCCTGGTGCAGTGTCTGGCTTGGTTTAGTCACCTAGGTGAGGGAGCTGATACCGTTTCTCTGTTAAAGATGAGGAAAAGAGTGAGGGAGGTTGTCCTTACCTGAGGCCTTGCAGCTGGAAGGAGCAGAGAGTGGATTTTAATCCTATTAGTGGGTAATAGACCTGCAGGTGGAGTTCAGCATGGAGGGACTGGATCTCATTCAATCTAATGAGCAACGCTACTTAACAAATCAAGTGTTCAGTGTCTTTTGGCATCATCTTTATAAGGGTTATTTCTTTGTAAGGACTTTATCTTTGGACCATAACAGAAACAGGAGGACAGGAGCAACTCTTATCATATGCTCATTCTGTGCCAGGTATTATACCATTTAGTAGATGAGTCTAAGGTTTAGCCAGGGTAAGTAGCTGGCCACCGCACAGCTGACCTCAGAGCCTTTGCTTTTCTTAGGAGGCAACATTGCGCCCACTGCAGGGAGCAGAGGGGACTGTGAAAATCCCTGCCGAGCTCTTTCCTTCCTGGCTGAGCGCTGCTGCTGATGGAGGTGGTCTCTGCACTGTTCTGTATGGTAGCCACAGCCACATGTGGCTAGTGAGCACCTAATGCGTGGGTGGTACACCAAGGAATTCACTTTAAAATTTCTATTTAATTTTAATGCCTACCTGAATTGGACAGCGTGCTTCCAGGGCCTCATCGCTTTTGCTTTGGGTAAGAGTTGGGGCCTGTGCTGTGTTTTTCCACATGGGGAGTTGGGTAGCATGGGGGTGCAGAGTACGGCCCCTGTCCCCTCCCAGCGACCCTCAAGTCTTGACCCCTCCCCTGTCACACAGCCTGGTTTCTCTGATATCTCTGGGCCCCCTGAGCCATGTCAGCTCCATTCACGAGGTCTTGTCTCATGGAGAAGAAAGGCTTCTTCTCATTTCTTAAGTACAGGTTGGTGAATACGAAATCCTCTGAGCCTCCCCCCAAATGAAAAAGACAAACGGATAGCCAGAAAGAAAGGGAGGGAGGAAGAGAGGGAGGGAGGGAGGAAGGGAGGGAGGGAGGGAGAAAGAAAAGTATTTCATATGCAAGGGTTTTGGAGTTCAAATCTATATAGCTCTGTTTCTGAGATGTTTGTCCTTGGACAAATCACATCAAATATTGCTGACAATCTGTCAGACTTGCTGTCCTCTATAAAGTGAAGACAAGCCCTGCCCTACTGAAGGGTTAAATAATGCCTGAAGGGAAGTTGCTGGGTTCATCGTAGACACTGAACACATATAAGTCCCCTCCCTGCTTTTCTTGGGGGTTGGGGGCGGAGGCAGTTATTCCCCTGGATGAGTTTGTAGATATTTAACTGTGGTTTTCACAGATGGTATTTTTTGCCAAAGATAGTCTTCCTTTTAGTGTGAGCAGTTACCAGACAACATTGCATAATTTTGCACATTTCTGAAAGCTCCCTAGGGGGAAGCAGGAAGAAATTGGTTGTAGAACAAAACCCCACACTTGTAAAAGGAAAGGCACACTTTGGAAGAGGTGCTTGGGTTGGAACTCCCAACCAGGTTTACAACCTGCCTGAACTTCTCCGAATCCCTCTGTATTGTGGTTGCAGACTGGGGAGGGGAGGGATCAGAATACAGATTTGTGTGTGTGTGCGAAATCGCCTTTAGGAAGCAGTGTTCTTTTGGTATGGAGAACTTACTCAGAACTAACAATCACAAGCTCCCAGAGACATCACCAGACAGAGAAATGTTGATGTGATTAATAATCAGAAAATACACCTCATATTCAAATATGTGGGGGAAAAATGTTGTTGGCAGATAATCAAGACGGCGTTAAACTGTCCTGTTGCTATTTTATATCTCCTAGAGCATCTCCCACTCTACCCACCTCATCCCACAGCACCCTGCTCCAGGACCCAGGAGCAACTTCATACTTCACCCTTTTGGAAAATATTTACATGGCAGGAGGCATAGCCATGGTCACGTCCTTTGATCAGGTCATTTTACTCTTGGAAATTTATTTACAGATACATGGTCATTTTTAATAACAATGTTAATGAATATATTTATGTAATAATAATTTTTAATATCATTAATTAAATGGCGTGGGAGAGGCTTAGGAAACATGGTATATCCACAGAGTCAAATAGCGTAGAGCTGTGAAGAATGATCCTGCAGGCTCTGTAGAAAAATGGACAAGCCTTGCCATGGTGAAGAAAAGGAGCATTTTTTGTCAGCCCTGCACAACTAGAAAAGGCACAAGAACTAGAACTTGGGGTAAAATGGGAAACATTTGTATTGGGGCAATAGGAACGGTTTTTGTTTTTCCTGTGCTCCATTGTTTTTTCAATTAAACAGTAAAAAAATGAAAATAAAAGTAGATTGATTTAGCCTGAAGAGCACTCGAACTATTGAGAGCAATCACATGTGGAGTGGATCGTGGGGCCGCTGTGTACTGCAGCCAGCGGAGAGGAGAGGATTATTTCCTCTCTCATGCCTTTCTGGGAGATTCAGAGCAGGGGTGTGCAACTCTTTACCCCAGTCAAGTCCACCAGTCGTATTTTTCATGCTCTCAGAGCACTGGAGTCCAGCCTCCCAGGACAGAGAGGATGTGCAGGACTCTTTTTAAATTTTTATTTATTTATTTTATTCTAATTAATTAATTAATGGCCGCGTTGGGTCTTTGTTGCTGCACGCGGCATTCTCTAGTTGCAGCAAGCAGGGACTATTCGTTGTGGTGCTCGGGCTTCTCATCGCGGTGGCTTCTCCAGTTGCGGAGCACGGGCTCTAGGTGTGCGGGCTTCAGTAGTTATGGCACGTGGGCTCAGTAGTTGTGGCTCACCAGTCTAGAGCACAGGCTCAGTAGTTGGGGCGCACGGGCTTAGCTGCTCCGCGGCATGTGAGATCTTCCCAGACCAGGGCTCGAACCCGTGTTCCCTGCATTGGCAGGCAGATTCTTAACCACTGCGCCACCAGGGAAGTCCTGTGCAGGACTTCTGAGTTTTCATTGCAGTCAGTGTGGCCATAACTGTGGCCCTGTTAAAGTCCCCGCATCATCCGTGCTCCCTGCTTTTCTCCACCTTAGTACGTCCAGTCTATCTGTAAGTCCTGGTGGCTCTACTACCAAAATGTATATTCTCCCTTCATCCTCTATTCTCCATCTCTTGTCCAAGCCTGGCCATCACCCTCTTGGAACACCTCCCTCTTGCCCCTTCCAAACCAATATCAGATCACATCATTCGCTTAAGATCCCATGTGATTAGAATAGACATCCACTCTCCTTATTGTCATGATCTACAGGTGCTGTGTGACTTGGACCCTTCTTTCCTTTCTCATCTCAGTTTATACTTCCCTCTCCCTCATTCATGACTGTGCGCGTCTGCTCCCCAGATCTGTGACCTCAGATTCCTTCAGGCTTCTGTAAAGAGCCCCATCCCCTCCCTGCTGTCACACTGCCTGCCTGCAGACTACGTGTGTTCATGGCACTCATAGGAAACAGGGCATCCAGGCAGGGCACTGGGAAACTAGAAGTGGGAGTGGGGGGACGAGCAGTCCATTTCTTCAGTATAGTTATGAGAAAAGTAAAGTGTTAGGGAATGTATTAAATATTGAACTTCTGTTGACTTTCCAAGTAACATTATTGATTTTCATAAAAGGGAGCACTGTGTCCATGAACATAACTTTTTTATGTTAGGTGGGTTTTTCTGTTTGTTTTTGCTTGACTTTGATAATCACTATGGAGAAACTCAGTTTGCAGAGATGATAAAACTTAGAACGATTTTTTTAGTAAACCATAATTTATAAGAGTTGGTATCTAAAGAATCCAGGTTCTTTCCTCTTTTCACTTATATGTAATGTTGAATTACAGTAATGCAAGTGGATTTTAGTTTCATTCAAACTTTATTTCAAGGACTTTGAAGTAATGAAGAACTCTGATTTACTCTAGTGGTGTGCCCATAAATGTTTGAAAGCTGGCTCTCCAGGAAAAAAAAAGTATGCCTATACACACATAATTTATAAATTATACTGATAGAAAGGATAGGTAGCAGACAATTTACAATTAATAATGAAACACAACACTTTATTGTCAATTTGATGTAGTCAGTTGTTTCTCACAGACTGCTTTCCTTGTTTTTTGCTGAACTTTTGTATCTATAATCAGCTTATGAGTGTAGTCCTGACAGGACTGTTGACTGATAATTTTTATGTTAATGAGTCAAGTAATGTCTTAGCGAATCAGAAAAGACTTTTCAAATACTGGAAGAGGGACATCCCTGGTGGCGCAGTGGTTAAGAATCTGCCTGCCGGGCTTCCCTGGTGGCGCAGTGGTTGAGAATCTGCCTGCCAATGCAGGGGACACAGGTTCGAGCCCTGGTCTGGGAAGATCCCACATGCCGCGGAGCAACTGGGCCCGTGAGCCACAGCTACTGAGCCTGCGCGTCTGGAGCCCGTGCTCCGCAACAAGAGAGGTCTCGATAATGAGAGGCCCGCACACCGCGATGAAGAGTGGCCCCCACTTGCCACAACTAGAGAAAGCCCTCGCACAGAAACGAAGACCCGACACAGCCATAAATAAATAAAAATAAATAAAAAAAAAAAAAAAAAAAAAAAAGAATCTGCCTGCCAATGCAGGGGACACGGGTTCGAGCCCTGGTCTGGGAAGATCCCACATGCCGCGGAGCAACTAGGCCCGTGAGCCACAACTACTGAGCCTGTGCGTCTGGAGCCTGTGCTCCGCAACGGGAGAGGCCGCAACAGTGAGAGGCCCGTGCACCGCGATGAAGAGTGGCCCCCGCTCGCCACAGCTGGAGAAAGCCCTCGCACAGAAACGAAGACCCAACACAGCCAAAAATAAATAAATAAATAAATAAATTTATTTAAAAAAAAAATACTGGAAGAATATTTCCTCATCATTTGTGCTATTCCTAATGTAACAGCTACAGGCATGACACACTTTTAAGTTTAATCTGCATAATCAACATTTTCTTAAAAGTCTAAACCCCAGGGGTTGGTGAACTATTTCTGTAAAGGGCCAGATAGTAAATATTTTCAGCTTTATAGACCATACAGTCTCTGTCACAACTCTGCCTTTATGCATAGCACAGAAGCAGCCATAGACAATTTGTAAACAAATGAATGTGGCTGTATTCCAGTAAAACTTTATATTCACATAGTTGATTTTATGTTATGTGAATTTCACCTCAATAAAAAATATATAAAATGAAATTTTAAAACTCTTCACAAAAACAGGCATTGGGCTGGATACAGCCCAGGAGTCTACAGAGGCCACCAACCTGACAATAAATCAAGCCCTGATTTGTAGTGTTTGCCAATTTCCATGGTATAAACACTTCCACTATGTATGATTTCAAGCTACTAACATGATGTCTGTCACCAAATGTGGAGTTGGGAAGAGATGCCTCAGTAGTACACCATTTTCACCATGAAGATTTAATAGTCATGAATAAACTCAGAAACCTAGATAATAGTAAATGTGAGAAAATAAGTAGGAAGTGATGAGTTTTGAGTATTTCATCACCTTTGTTTTCAGTATAACTTATTGTATACAGTTTCTGTCATTGCATTTTCTTTTAGTTAAAAAATCTTTTATACTTTTTTTAAAAATTGAAGTATAATTAATTTACAATATGTTAGTTTCAAGTATACAGCAAAGTGGTTCAGTTATATATATATGTGTGTATATATATATCCGTTTTCAGATTCTTTTCCATTATAGGTTATTACAAGATATCGAGTATAGTTCCCTGTGCTGTACAGTAGGTCCTTGTTTTTTACCTATTTTATATATAGTAGTGTGTATATATTAATCCCAAACTCCTAATTTATCCCTCCACCCCTTTCCCCTTTGGTGACCATAAGTTTGTTTTCTATGTCTGTGAGTCTTTTTCTGTTTTGTAAATAAGTTCATTTGCATCATTTTTTTTTAGATTCCACATGTAAGTGATATCATATGATATTTAAATTTCTCAGCCGTTTTATATATATAACACTGAATCACTTTGCTGTATACCTAAAACTAACACAACATTGTAAATCAACTATACATCAATTAAAAATATATATATATATCCAAATGAAGGTGCCCTTGAGAAGTAAAAGGGAGTGCTAAAAGTAAATTACATTAAACAATTTTTGACCACAAATGGTTTATTAAAAAGCAATAAAAATTTCATTTAAAAACTATTTTTAATAAAATTCTATAACTTTGTTTAAAAGATGAAAAATCGAGGACACATGCTAAAATGGATAGGACGCCGAGTTAACTAGGACAGTGGTCACCCCAGACCTCAGGAATATGGCAGTAGAAGTAAGGCAGAGGTAGTGTCCATCCTTGCTGCTCAGAGGAACATCTCAAGTGATATTTATTTCAACCGGAATCTTCGTCAAATGAAATATAAGTCATTCCTACTCCTTGGGCACTATGTCTGCTTATGCATGTTGGTGCCTTTGTTTTTCAGGAACTAAACATAAAGCTTACAAGCACCAACTCTGGAGCCAGACTGCCTGGACCTGATCCTGGCTCCGTGCCTTATTATCTGTGCGGCCTTGGGCAAGTTACCTAACTGATCTTGGAGTGTCACTGCCCTTATACAGAAAATGAGGGAAGTAATAATACCTATCTCCCGAGGTTGTTTTGAAGATTAAATGAGTTAATACACTTCACATGTCTAGAACAGCACCTGGCACACAGGCCTGCTTGCGCAGTTTTAATGCTATTAGTGTCTACCATGTACCTGACACTGAGGTATAAATAGAGGTGATTTGTGAGCTGGGTAGAGCTCAAGGATTTGTGTCATTTCTTAGTACAGTATTTTTAAAACTGTAATTAGCCACAGAAGTACAAATGGAGGTTTTCTATAAAAACCCAGTTATGTGACTTTTCTAGAAAATTTAGAATGCTGCCAGGCAGGAGATAACTAGCTGCCCACAGCAGCCTTCAGGTGGTCAGTCCCAACCTTATCATTGCATTTTTAACAATGGCTGTGTTTAACATCTGGCTCCCAAGATTCCTGAAAGCTTCACCACAGGCTGTCATGGGCTGGTGTGAGCTGGCTCCTGCACACTCTTGGGTAGAGTCCCTACCCCTGTCCTGCTTGCATCTGGGCTGCAGGCCACAGGCTCCTTGTCCAAGGTGGCTTCAGTGCCTTTGCAGCTGGCTGCTGGGATGGTTCTCTTGGCTCGAGTGTCATGGAGGCCATGCTTGGAGCCCCTTATGGGTGCACGATGAGCCAGCTGTTCTGAAGGTGGGGTGGGGCCAGAAGCCTGCTCCAGACCCTTTGCTGCCCCAGGTTCTCTCTGGGGCTCCAAGCTGAGGCGACCACCCCTCCTGGCCCAGGCTCCAGAGGAAGCCTTCCTCTAGCATGTCACATTGGTTATTTTCTTCATAGCTTTCAGTACAGTCACCTTGTCCTGTTTGCTTGTCTGTTGCCTGCCTTCCCCACCCTGAATGTAAGTCCCTCCAGCTCCCTCTGCTCCCTGAGTTCCTCCTCAGCACATATACATTTTTATTTTCCTGGTAAATACATAGCTGGCGAATGAACTCTGGTGTCTTTTCTTTGTTGGCTGCAGCAGTTTCAGTGTGCAGTCTGAATGGTTTTGGCTCCTGCATCCAAGGTTTTCCTGATGTTGGAGACAGCCATTCCCTCTCAGTGTGTGCAGGGTGCCCTTCTCCTTGGAAACGGCAGCTCTGTCTTCTGGCTGTGTTCTCCTTGCAGATCTGAGTCACTTGATAACCTCACCACTGGGCTGTAAAAATTGATCTAGGTTTCAGTAAGGCTAATGCCATATTTGCTTCTATCCACACCCCCTACCCCCAACCCTGTGCCACTGTGTCCCTGCAGGGCTGTTAGAGCCCTCCCCAGGTAGAGTGACAGTCGCGTTAATCCTTGCCTGTCTTCCCAACAGCCTCTGAGTTAGAGCCAGCAGGCAGGGGGCCCAGTTCTCTCCCATCTCTGTGCAAGGAGGCGGTCAGCAGTTGTGAGCAGAGCAGCCTCAGTGCCGGTCCTGGAGGGTTGTGTGCACTGGGTTCTCTCTCCCTTCCCTGCTGGTGGATTCAAGGGATAGAGGACAAGGGCAGGATAACAGCCCCGACATCTTGAGTGCAGTTTGCCAGACAGGTGGGCCCGCCTCTCGGGGACCCTGTGCAGGGTACATCAGATTCAGCCCTGCTTTCTTCCTCCCCTTCGTGATGGGGTCATTGCGTGGTGTAAGGTGGGAGTGAAAAATAGCTGAGGCAGAACCAGTTGCCATAAAAGTATTTGGACCCTTAGGACAGAGTTTAACATCTGAGAATTTATTTCTGAGGGAAAAATGAGAGAAGGAAGTCGTACGTGTGAAGATGATCATTGCAAGATTGGTTGCAGTAGGGGAACCCGGAAGGAAATGGGATGCCCAGCAGTTGGAGAAGGTCAAGGAAATGATGCATTAATGGGACGTTTAGCTGTTAAACAAGATCATTATGAAGATTATGTAACAACAGGAAGAAGTGTTCAATGAAAAAAAAACAGTATGTGTGATGCAATTTCAACTACGGAATTGTTGCAGGCTCTGGACAAGAGCAGGAAAGTCAGCCAGAGAAACGTGGCCATGGCTTAGGCTGGTGGGGGCTCGGGGGGCTTCAGGGGCTCAGGGGAGACAGTGCTGCAGAGCTTGGCCTCTGGGGTCAGACCTGAGCCATGATGTTGTTATCTGCCTCCTGGGGCTGTTGTGGTTCAAGAGTGACAAAGGTAGTGGCCCAGAAGATACTCTCAGAGAAAAGGAAGACCAAAGTGGGTGGAGGAGAACTCGAGATATTTAGGGTGAAGAGCTTGGGCACCATCAAGCCTCAGGTCCCCATCGGTGAGCCCGGTCAGCACTGTGTTAGGTCAGACATGGTCAGTATGCATAAAAAGTTACGGGACCGGATGTGGGCACACTCAGACAAAGTGCCCATCACAAGTTGGCCAGGAGGTGGGCTCAGGTCCACCATTTTGGGGTTGAAATCAGGGTCCAAAGAAGATGTGCCTAACTGGGCTAGTGTAAGTGTGTTTATTTGGAGGTGAGAGAAAAGGGGGCTTGCCTGCTCCGAGGGTCCTGCCCCACCTCCGAGGGTGGGGAGGGGTGGAGTCAGCCAGTGGTACCTAGACACCCTCAGTGCCTTTGAGATGCAGAAGTGCCGCCAGGTGGGTCCAGAGGTGGCACCTGGGCCCCAGATGCAGATGTGGAGCTGCCTGGGGGTGGGACTGCTCAGGCAGCGGAGAAGTGGAGTGAGAGAAGGAAAGGGTCTCGGGTTGTGCCTTGAAGAGCTCCAAGAGGAGGAAGATGAGCGTGTGGAGGGATGTCAGGATCTGCTCGGGGTCCGAGAGATGAGACGAGGCAGGGCTGACAGGTCCTTGGCTTTGGTGAAAAGTTGCCTGGGCAGAGCAGTTTTGGTGCAGTGGCAGGTAGGGATGAGGTAGAGCTCCTTTTTAATTTCCTTTTTAATGTTAATGTAGGTTTTAGTAAAAACTTGTGCTCTGTTTCCTCACCTAGGTGCCATGGTCAGTTGTGTTTGGTATCCACCTGTATGGTGATTATGAAAAGGGGCAAAAACAGACCTTTAAAAAAGTTTCAAAAAATAGGTTTAAAATAGTGAGAAAGTAATGTTAGAAAATGATACACCGAAGGAAATACAGTAAAAAGGGAAATCCTCTGTGTTCCCAGTGCTCCTCAGTGTTCTCTGCCTGGTATGTTTAAAGCAAGGGAAAGCTGCTGTGGTGCTTCTCCTGGAACCCAGCTGGGGTCCCGCCTTGCCTTGGACGTTTGATGACCGGGACCTCGTGTCTCGCTGCAGGGCTATCCTGCGACATTTAGCCATGGGACAGGCTCTTGTCCTCAGGATCAATTTTGCTACCCCTTGCCCTGTGGGATGCAGGTGGTTTGGGGTGAGGCAGGCAGTGCCGAAGGGGGTCCACGCCAGCCCAGCAGGGGCTGCTGTTGGGTGTCAGGCTTTCCCAGGTCCCCAGCAGGGAAGGTTGGGAGGAAGCGGCTGATTTGGCTTTTGGTAGCAAGTGACCTCGGGAGCCGTGGTGGTCCTCCCTCACCTTCTGCCAGCAACCTTCCACTCGTCCGCCATGCCAAGCAGTGCCGCTGCCTGTGGATCACGCTGTCACTGAATTACCATGTTGGATTGTGATGTTTGGTTTCCCCCATTGTTTTAATGTTGCCTCCACAAAAATCTCACCTGGCTTTCCTTCCTCCTGCTTTATGTAACCCATCGGAATCATTTCAGGCTGGCCAAGAAGGTAATTTGGAGAAAGTATTTGTGGTTGTGGTGACGTCTAGGACCACTTTGTTGAAAATGGGAGACTCTCTCCGAAGCCATTGGGCCCTGCTGAGCAAACGTGTTTGCCTGGAGCAGTATCAGAGCCTGTGCCACCCTGGTCACAGCCTTCTCCTGCCCTTGCCTCGGCTTTCCCTCTGCCGGCCACCCAGCCATGGTACCCTTGGCCTTGTCTTCCATGGGCGTTGTGTGAGGAGCACTGAGAGTCACCTGCCTGTTCCCATGACCCTTGTGGGGTGGCCAGTACAGGTGACAGCTGGAAACGGGACAGGGCCTGTTTGCTCTCGAGATACTTACTTGGTGACTGCACATCCTGACTTGCTGCAGAGGGAGACCCCTGGGATGTTTATAATATTGGAGTAAACATGGTGCCCAGCAACCAAGGACAGTAAGATGGGGCTTCATTTATCTATCCGTCCGTCATTCATTCATTCATTCATTCACTCACTCACACTTGAGAGTAGTAAGGGTCTAGCTCAGCTGTCTTGAGGGAAGTCGATTTCAGACACTTTCAGTCACAGAAGCTTAATACATTGCAGAAAACCATGAAGAGTGAGGGGGGAAAAGAAGCTGTCAGATGCTTTGAGGCTGTTTTCATGTCAAGAGGATGGAGACAGGTTATCGCTCACACCAACTGTTTGAGGGGAAAACAGACTGCTGTTTGCTTAAGACTCCCTGTAGATGTTTGTGGCCACTGGCCTTTCCCATGTGAGCATGGGAAGTTGGCTCCCTCTCCTGGGTCTCCAGTTGAAGTATGACAAAACCCCCCAGGCAGGCTGAGGAGGGCACATGTCCTGAAGTGCAGTCCTCGGCGGCTAGTGAGCCTTTCATTTCGCAGCCTATAAGACGCTGTCACCCAGCTCCAGCCACAGTGCGTTTTCTGAAGGAATGCCAGGAGTCACCTTTTCCAAGCCCACAGTTGGGATGTGCAGTCTGTTGATGCACAGGTGTTGCAGGGGCAAGCAGAATGTCCAGGAAAAAAATATATATATGGATTGATGCCTGCTGCTATTAGGAGTGCGTTATACACACGTGCCTTTGTCATGCAGTCCTTATGATACCCCTGGGCGGCCCAGGCATAACAGGCTTCTTCATTTCATCTTCATGAGGGGGGAAGGAACTTTCTGTCTGACCTTCCACCCCAGGGAGGGCTGAGCCCAAGAGGGGCATCTGATGCCTAACCTCCAACAAAGAAGCGTTCCTTCTCTTTGCCTCCCACCCCTCCTCCTTTTTCTAGGACCTGTCGCATCTGTCATCTGCCTCCATAGTTGCTTTACAACTCTATTGAGGTATAATTGACATACAATAAACTGTGCACACTTAAAGTGTACAATTAGATATATTTTGATCTGTGAATACACCTGAGAAGCCATCATCACAGTCATGGTAATAAAGATATTTCCAAAAGTTTTTTCTTGTCCCATTGTAATCTTCCCTTCAGCCCACCCCCATCCCCAGGCAACTGCTGATTTACTGTCGCTGTAGATTAATTTGCCTTTTCTAGAATTTTGTGAAATCATGTGGCATGTACTTTTTTGGCGGGGTGGTGTCTGGGCTCTTCTTTCATTAATATTTATTTTGAGATTCATGCATGTTGTATATATATGAATAGTTCATTCTTTTCTGTTGCTAACATTTCATTTTATGGATGTACTACAATTTGTTTATCCATTCTTGTGTTGATGGACTTTTGGGCTGCTTAATAACCTGTCAAAATGTCTTCCAAGGTGATTATACCATTTAATACTCCCACCCCACCAGCAGTGTATGAGTTTCAGTTGTCCCACATTTTGATGAGCACTCCGTATGGTTAATCTTTTTAATTTTAGCTATTTTAATAGGTATGTAGTGGTATCTCATGGTGTTTTAAATTTGAATTTCCCTGATGGCTAATAGCGCTGAGCATCTCTTCAAGTATTTGTTTGCCATGCATAGCTCTTCTTTGGTGATAGATTTGAAAATCTGTTCAAATCATTTCCCCATTTTTTTCCCCCTTGGGTTCTTTGCCTAATTATTGAATTGAAAGAGATTTTTATATATTCTAGAGACAAGTCCTTTCTTAGATACATGATTCGTGTATATTTTCTCCCAGTGGTGGCTTACCTTTTCATTTTCATAACAGTGTCATCTTTTGAAGAGCAAAGGTTTTCAATTTTGATGAAATCCAGTTTGTTTTCTCTATAGTTTGTACTTTTTGTTTCATATTACTAAAGTCATTTCATATTACCCAAGGTCACTAAGATTTTCCTCCTATGTTTTCTTCTGTACATTATGTAGTTTTAACTCTTATATTTAGGTTTATGATCCATTTTGTGTTAATTTTTGTATGTCTTGTGAGATAGAGGTCAAGGGTTTGATGTTTTGTTTCAGTGTTTTTGCCTATGGCTATCCAGTTATTCCAGCACTATTTGTTGAAAGATTATTCGTTCATTTCTGAATTGCCTTATCACTGTTGTTAGGAATCAGCTGCCCATGTATGTGTGGATCTGTTAAATGGACTCTACTCTGTTCCATTGATCTGTTTGTTTTTGCTCCAATACCACACTGTCTTGACTATATAATGTCTTAAAAATCAGATAATATGGGCTTCTGATTTTCTTTTTTTCAAAGTTTGTTAGCTATTCTAGGACCTTTGCGTTTCCATATAAATTTTAGAATCAACTTGTCAATCTCTCCCAAAGACCCTGCTGGAATTCCGATTGGGATTGCATTGAATCTATAGATCAGTTTGAGGAAGAACTGACATCTTAACAATATTGACTCTTCCATGCTATTAACTTGGTATATCTTTCCATTAATTGAGGCCTATCATAGTGTCTCTCAGCCATGTTTTGTACTTTTCAGTGTTGAGGTCTTACATCTTTTGTCAGATTTATCTGTAAGTTCTTCATAGTTTTTTTTTTTTTAACATCTTTATTGGAGTATAATTGCTTTACAATGGTGTGTTAGTTTCTGCTGTATAACAAAGTGAATCAGCTATACATATACATATATTCCCATTTCTCCTCCCTCTTGCGTCTCCCTCCCACCCTCCCTGTTCCACCCCTCTAGGTAGACAAAAAGCACCGAGCTGATCTCCCTGTGCTATGCGGCTACTTCCCACTAGCTATCTATTTTCTTCATAGTTTTAATTGCTATTGTAAATGGAATTGGTTTTTAAATTTTCAGTTTCTGAATATTTGTTGCTTGCCTATAGAAATACAGTGGAATTTTATATTGAACTTATATCCTGCCACCTTGCTAAACTCACTTATTCTTATTTTGTAGATTCTATAAGATTTTCCATATAGACTGTTCTGTTATTTATGAATAAAGACAGCTTTACTTCCCCCTTTCCAATCTGGATGGTTTTTCTTCCTACCTCCCTCCCTCTCTTTCTTTTTCTCTTTTCCTTGCCTTATTGCACTAGCTGGAATCTCCTGACAAGACTGAATAGAAGTAGTGAGCACATGTCCTTGTTTTGTACCTGTTCCTGGGGGAAAACATTCAGCCCTTCACCATCAAGTATGATGTTAGCTGTGGGTATTATCAAGCTGAGGAAGTTCTCTTCTACTCCTAGCCAACTGAGAGTTTTCATCAGGAATGGATGTTTAATTTTGTCAAATGTTTTTTCTACATCTATTGAAATGATCATAAGGCTTTTCATTTTTGGTCTCTTAATATGGCAGATTAAGTTGAGTTTTGAATGTTATCTGCCTCCCCCACTTTAATTTCTAGTCTTTCTTTGCTATCTTCATTCCTGGTGTAGGCATGCAGAATTTTCCTTATCCGAATTGTTCCACTGTTCTCCCTTGAGCCAGCTGTTTCTGCCCTTGTCACCAATACGACTCGCTGATGGCCTGTTGTGTGGAGGCAGGTATGGGCTAACTGCACAGGATTAGCAGGTTAGGTTAGTAATGAAACTGTGGCCAGGTGTGTAATGGGCACCCTGGCTTCCTCATTGTGGAAGTGGCATAACACCTACTTTGGAAGTCTGTGGTCTCAGGAGAGAACCACTGTGTGGTAGGAGACAGAGGCCTGCCCGCCCACCCACCCAGGATGCTGGCTAGTGATGCCCAGGCAGTGGTTGCTGCCTGCCTGCCTGCCTCTCTCCAGTAACTTTAGAGCTTGCTCCTTCCTGGGGACTCTGACCTGCTCAGTGCTCCTTCCGTGGAACCTGCAGAGCGCCCTTGTTTTCCCCAGACTGGCCTCTGCCCAGGATAGGAGCGTGTGGACACCTTTCTCTGTGAGCTGTGAAGCGTAGCGCACACTGGGTATCTCAGAGGTAGCCTGGGCTCCTGGTGCAGCAGTTCTCAGACCTTGAGAGGGTCTCTGCTGCCGAGTGGGGGGTGAGAAGCTGGCTCGCCAACACCTCTCCCTCCTCTTCAAACCCAGTAGCGCTGGCATCTGTTTCTAGGATGGGATGGCCTCTAAGACCAATTTTTCATTAAAGTGTAGCATATATCCAGAAAAGTACACAGGTTGTAAGTATTACATCTCAGTGAACGTTTATGAAGTGAACATACCCCAGAAACCCCTACCCAGGTCATGGAATAGAGCTTCTCCCCAGAAGCCGTTCTTGTTCCCTCTCCTAGTGTCTTTGCACCCCCAACTTCCCTGACTTCCGTCACCGTGGACAAGTCTTGCCTGCTTTTGAGCTTCCAGTCCAGCACAGAATGTATTCTTTTGTATCTGGCTTTTTCACTCAACCTGTTTTGAGATTTATCTTTGATGTTGTGTGTAGCAGTAGTGTGTTCATTCGACGTTGAATGGCTAGACCATGATTTAGTCATCCATTATACTGTTGGTGGCCACGTGGGTGGTTTTCAGATGGGGCTGTTCTGAATATGGCTGCTCTGACCATTCTCAGCACATGCATGCTCACATTTCTGTTGGTCCCTACCCCAGAGTGGAACTGCTAGGTCCTGGGGTATGAGTGTTCATCCTTACATGATGTTTGATACAGTGCACAGACTTACCTTCCTGTTCCATGTGACAATGTCCTTGGTCTTCTCCACGGTGGCCCCTGTTGCAGGAATGCCCACTGAGAAAGTCCCCATGCCCACTGCTGTTCTTCTAGCTCCACACAGAGCCCAGGGCAGCAGGTGGGGGAAAGAGGTGGCCTTGAACATGATCCCTCTCAAGTGTAGTCCCATGACAGGCTCCGTGGTGACCCCCTTTCTTGAGCGCTTACTGTGTGCCAGCCAGGCTCTGTCCTGTTCATGTGTGTATCTCTTGTCCCCCTCCCAGGAGCCTGTAGGAAGCTTCTGTCATCCTCCCACTTCGTGGCTGACGGAATAGGTGGGTGGGCTCAGTGCTATCTGCTCACCTCCTGTGTACAGTCTTCTCTGGTGCTTTCTGCCCTGGAGCATGTGATACGGAGCTCACGCAGCCCATTAGGCCATGTCCTGCCTGATGGCTGCTGTGTCATGTAGGACAGGCATACCCTCCCTCAATTACCTTTAGGGCCTGATGAGTTTGCGGATCTCACAGATTCCTGTTCCGTGGAAGGTGACAAGGGCTCCTCCGTACTTAACCCTGTGACTCGCCAAATGACTTAACCAGTGTGGCCCCCACCCAGGCTCTGGCAGTTCCTGTTACTCTTTCACATCCACCCAGCTCAGAACAGACATTGGTGACCCCGTGTGGAGTGCCCAGGAAAGTGAGGGCCACCAGACCTTGTGAGTCAGTCACATGTCTGTAACACACTCTTACTGCTTACCACGGGCATCCTGGTCGTCGGTTGTGGGTGTGGTCACTTTTACCCATCAAGGCTTGGCAGCCTCAGGTTCTGGGACCGGTTCTGGGCTTGAGGCCCTCTGAGAAGGCCTTGGTTCTCTTCTCCTTAGTCCTTCTCATGTCCTAAAGGAGCCTGCTTGATGTCGCCACTTTGGTGCTCCTGGCCGCTCAGCTGAGCCTCAGTTGTGGTGCCTCACCTGTTATTTCTGTCCTTGCCTCTGGCCATTTCTACCTATGCCTCAGGACTGGGCCATAACCAGCCCTTCCTGCATCCTCCAAGCCTGCATTTGGTGACTTGTTGAGGGAAATTCTAGGATATCCCCTGTCCTCAGGATCCTATAGCAGCCCAGTAGCAGACTGGCAGACTTGTGGCGCCACACTAGGCACTGCGCTGCCTGAAGGGATCTTAGAAACCCCAGAGCGGCCTGGCGGACAGAGCACAGGACCCTCTCCTGACCTGACCCCTGTGGGCACAGTCTCCCAGGATGGTGGTCAGTGTGCCATTGAGGATCTACAGACACAATCTGTGGTTTTCCCAACATTCCGCCCAGGCTTTCCAGCTGCCGGAGGGAGAACTGGGCTCAGGTTGGTGGCTGGTCTTGCTTTAAGTCTTATTAGTTGGACCAGCATTGGAAGCCAGGTCTGGCACAGCTGCTTCTCTGCCCAGCCCCAGCACCAGGCGTTTTTCACCGGCAGCACAAGACTGCACTGCTGTCACCTCGCTGTTTCACTTAGCATTCTCTTGGAGGTTGGCCCTGTCACTTCCTAAAAAGCTGGCTCGTTCTAGTTTTGGATCTCCTGTATTCTACATGCGTGTGGGCCGAGCACTGTGTGTGCCCCTCCCATGGGCGTCGGGTGTTTTCGTCTTGCTCAGCTAGTATTCTTACTGGCTGTTCCCACGAGAGCACGGCTGAGAGGGAGGAAACCTCACCCGGCATGCTGTCATCAGATGCACTGCCACCCGGACCCTTCTGCGAGCATGGATGCAGATAGAAAACGCTCTGCTTGGCTTTCTGACTATCCAGTTGTATCAGTGTAGGAATGAACCAGCTCCCAGATGACATGTTGAGAGCTCTTGTGCTCTCAGAAAGGGCTGAATTACAACAAGAATTGTATGTTGACCTGATTCAGAGGTCAGGAGCATTTAAGTTTGTAGTTTTGTTGGGAAGAGCTGCTGGGACAGTTGAGAGAGAGGACCAGCACTGTGGAGAGGGCCCTCTCTCACCTCTACAAGCCTCTCGGAGAGGTCCCATGGATGGTAGCTGCTCATGGTCGCTGCCCTGGGCCCTGGGCTTCCTCTTCCTGGGCTGCTCATTAGGTGCAAGCAGTGCTCTGCCTGCTGCCTCTGGGCCGAGTTGCAGCTGCAGTCGGCTGCTCTGGCCATGGGCGCTCTGCGGGCTGTGAGTGTACAACAGTCAGGGCCACGCAGGCAGTAGCCGTCCTCCAGCTGTGGATGCTCCTGGGGAGCGGATGGGCCCCACCGATGAGGAAGTGCTTTTGTGCTTTTGCAAGTGGTGAGCTTGGTGGCTGTGGCTGAGACACAGCCCCCGCCCCAGTGTCGTTCTTCCTCTCAGAAGCCGTGAATGAGAGAGACTTCACCCCTGTGGGTGCGAGATTCCCATGGGGTCCTGGCAGAGGAAGGCGCCTTTGCCAGGCAGAGCGCTGGCATGACACCTGCCTGAGGGAGGTTCCCCTGGCTCCTGCCTGGCTGTGGGACCAGGCAAGGCAGAACGGGGCCGGGAGGCTGCACCTTCCGAGCTGAGAGGTAGAATCAAGGCACATTGATTTCTTTTCCTCGCTCAGGGAGATGGGGTGGGACACGGGCTGGTCACCGCCAGGCTCTCTGGGAGATCCAGGCGCCGCCTCTTGCACTGACTTGCAGTAGAAGCAGTTAGAGTCACAGAATAGCACCTACCTTGGGAACGTGTGGAGTTCATCAGAAGCAGGAAGACTTGCTGTGGCTGAAAAGAGTGAGACTGGGACCAAATCACAGACACACACTCGCCTGGCAAAGCCTCTTTCATCCGCGCGGACACAACTGACGCCCACTGTGTGGCTTGCAGGGCACAGTGACTCAGCGAAGGATGGCCTTACAACGCTCAGCACATTGAAAGTCTCAAGGTTTGCTTGCTTCTGGGTGCCATCTGTGTCGTGTTTTGGTTTGGAAGGACAGCTTGCTTGCTGTTGAACACTTCCAAAGCCTTTCGAGCTAAGTGGGTTTTGTAAATTCTAGTCTAGACTATTCTGCTTTAAAAAAAAAAAAGAAAAGAAAAGTGACTTCCACATGGTTGGTTTTAAAGTGAACTAGTTTTTACTGCTGACCTGGCGGGCTTTGAGCCCACTGAAGGAGTTGGTGTGGGCTGTGCTGCATAGATGCAGGGCCGCAGTGTGGTCAGGGGCTGGCTAGACAGGCAGGGTGAGTCCGTCCTCGGTGTGTGCCATTTCCTTCCAGGGCCTGGCAGGGAGAGGCTCCAGTGCCATTGTCGTTTACCAAGTGTGCTGCAGCTTAGGGCAAGCGTTGAGGGCGGGCTGAAGCCCCTGCTGTTGTGGGTGGGCGTGGGGAATCCCTCTGGCTCCAGTGCACCCTGGGGGGAGACAGAGGCAGCCTGGCCATCCGTAGGTGCTGCTGGGCATGAAGCCAGCCCTGTGTGGAACTCTTGTAACCTGTGCATTTCCCTACTGTGGCAAGTCGGGGAGAGTATGTGGGTGGGATGCCAGCGTCACCAGCCTGGTGGTGTCTGGGTGCCCTCCCTCACCCTACCTAGTAAAGCACCAGCTGGGCGGTGTGTTGTGGGCAGACCCTGTGCCAGGCTAGCGTAAAGCCACACTCCACTGCCTTCTAGCTGCGTGGTGAGCACCGGTCCTCTTTTACCTTCCTGGACCCTCAGTTTTTTCTTATCTGTAAAGTGGAGTTTCGAGGAAGAAAAGCTAGAGACCTTGGCCCCTGGAGGAACCCAACAAGTAGTGGTCCTATGAGGAGAGTCAGGCTGGGTGGGCCTGCCCTGGCTTACTGCCCTTGGGTCTCACCAGTGCTTGGACTCGGGGAGTACAGGGTTTCCTCTTTGCCACCAGGGCTGCACAGGTCCAGCTTAATTAGTAAGAGATTGGGGATTTCGGGTGGAGCAGGAGCCCTTGATGCCTGGAGAAAAGGGAGCAGTGAGCAGGGGGCCTTGCAGACTCCAAAGAAGTCTCAGTTCCTTGTTTCACATCAGGGCTGGAAATCCCCCACAGGGTGGTAATTACTCAGGGCCTGGGCCTATCCCCTGAATTACCACGAGGAGGAGGCTGGTCAGTGGTGGGTCTGTGCCCCCTGGGCCGTCCCCACCTCTGCGCATGGATCCAGGTTCAGACCACTGAACCAGTTCACAGAACAACTTTCAGACATGTGATGTGGGAGTGGTGGCATCCTGCACTGTGTAGTCCACACTTTTACCCAGGCTGCTTCTGAGGGCTGCTGCCCTGCCTTGGTCCTGTCGCCTGTGCGTGTCCAGCGCCCCTTCCTTCCTCCTGTGAGTCGAGCAGCAAATGTCGTGGGTTAGGCTGGCTGGAGTAGTGACTTAGCAAGTGATGAGGGGCTCACCAGAACGTAGGCCTTACTGCTTCCCCGCCTGCCCTTGGTTCTCACGTGGTGGGAGGTCTGCATAAGAACCCTGGGAACTGGGTCAGTGGTGAGGAGCGTTCCCTCCCCGCCTCCCAGCGTGGGCCCCTGGGCGTCCCTGAGGTGTGAGTGAGGACAGCTTGAGGAGGGTCCTTTCTCTCCCCTCCCTGAGCCGGCCTGGAGGAGGCCAGTTTAGGGGGTGTCCGTGTGTTCCATGTGGAGACACCGGCTGCTCCGCCTTCTTTCTGCCTGGGATGGATGTTCGTTCGCTTTCCTGTCTGACCGTGGATACCTGATTGTCCCTCATGAATCTCCAGTCTAGGATCCGCAAGCACTGGGCGCAGTAGTGACGGAGTCAGTTCCACCAGTGGTCACCAGCTGACTGTGTGTCCACCTGGGCCACACCCGGGGCTGTCCACTGACTTCCTGCCCTGCCTCCGCTCCACTCTGAGTGCTCCCCCGCTGCCTGGCCCACCTCACCTGCTCCCTGCCCTTCCAGAGTAGCCCTCCCCGCTCCTGACACCTCCCTCTGCAGCGCCAGCCCTGAGCACATTTAGGCATCTGTGTGCACAGGGGCAGACATCACCACCCTGGGAGGGTATTTATTTGCAATAAAGAGGCCAGACAAGTAATGAAAGTAAGTGGGCTGGGACGGTGAGCAGTTCACACGGGAAGTCAGCATTAGTAGAAAGAAGGTGACATTTGGCTTCACTAATCATTAAGGAAATTCACATTAATCTGTATCTGTTGAAGGAGCCCTAATGAGAAGATGAGGCTGCAGGTGTTCAGACGTCCCTCGTGTGAATTCTGCCCTTTTTGGGAAAGCTGTTTGGCAAGTAGTTTTGAGAGGTGGTTTTTTTATTGGTTTTGGTTTGACTTCATTGCCTGGGAATGAATCCCAAGGGAGATATCCAAAGGACAGAAGGGCCACGGATGTGCCAGGCTCTTCCTGACAGCAAGAAGGTGCGAGTGACCCTCGGCCGTTATGACCTGTAGAGCTGCCCCAAAGCCCTCTTCGAGAGCAGTGCCTGGGAGTAGCTCAGAGGCTTCCTCCCCACACAGTAATGGCATGGTCTCTGCTGTGATCATGAGTGTATTTTCAGACAGACGGGTGCCAGGAAGGACCTAGCGACAGGGTGGCCTGTTGGGGTAGTGGGAGCAGTTCAGCTCCCACAGTGGCTGAAGTTAATGGAAGGCAGGTTGTGTAGCCAGCTTACTTCCCCTGGATCTGTTCTTTCTCCTGGCCTCCTGACTCATGCCACTGTCTTTGCTCTGGACCCCTCTCCCGTCTCCAGGGCTTTGGTGCCATTTCACCATCTCCTGAGGTGTTGGGGCTTCTCCTGTCCACCCTGGGAGGCCCTGCTCAGATGCTGTCCTCACCACAGGTACCCCTGGCCTGCCTTGTTCCTGACACCCATCTCCCTGTCCCACGGGTCCTGTGCTGGACTTTTTATAGGCCTGGAACCTGGATGGGAGCCTCCCCTTGGCTATATCTGAGCCTTGGCGTCCCTGCTATGCAGAGGGTCCTCTCATCGAGGGTGGGAGGCAAAGGCCACAGGCTGCCGGGGTGTCACTGTCTGCTTTGTCTGAGGCCGGAGGCCCAACCTGGCACTGCATAGACCCCAGGACTCCTGCCTGTTTGGTGTGGTGAGGGCAGGGCTTGGTCCACTTCCTGGTCCCAAGGGCCTGACTGCCTCCAGAATGCCAGGTGATGCTCCCCACACAGTGCTCAGTGCCCTTGCCATCATGGCCAGAGTGGGGGCCAGGGCAGAGCCAGAGGGATGAGCCCTCAGGGGTCCTGAACTTCCACACAGCAGGGGCAGAAAGAAGAAGGCAGAGGATGTAGCACTTTCCACAGGGCCGAGAGCCTGAGAGCCTCCTCAAAGCCGAAAGCCCCTCTGCACACCCGCCCGAGTGTAGGAGCTGCTCAGCTGTGACAGTGGGGCCCACAAGCCTTACCCCATCCCCGCCCCTGTGCAGCTTCCAGGAGGGTCTCCAGCTGTGTGAGGTCTACAGTGCCAGCTTGCTGCCAGCCCCCAGGGTTGCTCAGGTGTTCTGCCTCCCCCCTCCTGTCTGGCAGCAAGACAGTGTCTGCCCAAGGACAAGGACACTCTGTGCCGCTGGGCGCGCTCTGCGGGGACTGCTGGTTCAGAAGTGTGTGGGGACCCAGGGCTCTAAATATACCAGGGTGAGGTCACTGGAGTGGAGACAGGCCATGTGGCAAGCCCAGGACCCTGTCAGGGCCAGAATCCCAGGGCTGGGGACAGGGAGAGGGTGGCCTTGTCCCTGTGGGACCGGCCTCCTCACTGCCCAGTTTGTCAGTATTTTTTCTTGGAAAAAAGTGCTTTGGGGCTCCTAAGAAATCTTTGTCTACCCCAAGGTTGCAAAGATATTCTCCTGTTTATTCTAGAAGCCTTAGAGTTTTTGCTTTCACATTTAGGTCTGGGATTCATTTTGAGTTAATTTTTGAGTATGCTGTGATGCTTGGTGTAACTGGAATCAACAATATGTATTTTCTGTGACTTTTCATCCTTCGTGGTTTGAACTTCACCTTGTTAATGCACTGAAGCTGCAGTGTGCTCATTTCTAGTGCTCTTGAATTTCTCAGTCTGTTCCTTCAACTCCTGGAAGACATTGGTGTCGTTATAACATATGACCACATGACCCACACCTTCCTGTGCCATCCCCATTCATTAAATGTGGTGGTAATAATAGTACCTTCCCCTTGAGGTTGTGATAATTCAACAAAGTAGTGCTATGTGGAAACAGACCTTGGTAGAACAGGGCCTGCCTCGTAGCAAGTATCGTGTGAGGGATAGAATTGCTTGGTCATGAGACATGCACGTGTTTGATTTGACTAGACACAGCCCCATCGCTCCCCAGACTTGGCTGCACCCCAGAACTACCTGGTATTGTCAGACCCCATTTCCACCAGTCAGGTGTGTATGCAGTGTAGCAGCCACTGGTGGGTTCGGTCTGCATCTGCTGATGACTAAGAGAGTTGAACACTGCTGCACGACCTCCTGTTTTGTCCAGTTCCTATTCGTGTCTCCTGGCCCAAGTTCTCTGTATGCTCAGATGGATCCTTGGGGCCCTGTGGCATTGGTCTTCTCCCACTTTGACTTTTGCTCTCCTTGTGGTGTCTTTAGATGAACTCTGACGATCTCATTAATTTAACTAAATTGATTAGATTATTACGTATGGCTCTTTTCAACTTGGTGCACTTTATTTGATAAATCTTTCAACCTCCCGTCAGATGGCAGATTTGAGTGCATCTCCCATATGAAGAGCAAATCTTGTTTCATAAACACAGTGAATCTTAGCTGAGTGACAGCCACTTCGACAGGTGGGCGTGTCCATAGACAGGCTCATGGTAAACTGGTCACCATGCACTAGAGGAGGCAGACCGGAGGGTGCGCGCTGGGTGCCATGCTGGCCCCTGGGAGCAGGTAGGAGGCTGCACGAGGTGGGGGCTTTGGTGATGCTGGCTCCACTGGCTCTTGGGAAAGGGAGCGTTCTGGAGCAGGCTGGCACGGGGAGAAGTGCCTGGGGTCTGACCAGTGGCTCTTGTTTTGCAGATCCGGAACATGGTGGCGGTGCAGGAAGTCATCTCCAGCCTGGAGAAATACCCCATTACCAAAGAGGCACTGGAGGTGAGCATTTCTGGCCTGAGCACTAGGGAGGGCAGTGAGGGCCAGGCCTGGGCTGCCCCAACCCAGGTCTTTCCTGGCTTCTTGGAGCCTCAGAGACTTTGCTCACTGGCCCAGCGGGGCCTTAAGAGGAGTGAGGGGGGGCGTGCCCTCCTGGCCTGCACTGTGCCAGCCCACAGCACATGCTCCAGGAGTACCGTCTTCCCACAGGCACTGCAGGAAATGGGTGGCTTTAGTCTGGGGCCTCTTTCTCTGCAGGAGGCCCTGCACACTCTGGGGTGCATGCCCAGCAGAGGTTCCAGTGAGTGACGCTGGCTCAGGGCCCTCTGTTTGCTGTTGCCTTTGCCACAATGTGCTCCCCCAGGATGCTTTGCAGTAGACTTAGATGGTCCACAGCCTCCAGGAGTTGGGAGCCTGTGAGATGATGCTTCTGAGAATGCCGTCTCCGGGACCATAAGGTCTGAGGACTTGGGAGCTGAGAATTTAAATGTCACAAGGGACCCAAAATCCTCGTAGGTTTTGTGTCTGGGAGGCCAGTGGTTTAGGGGCCAGTGGGGTCATTTCAGAGACATGGGGCCCTTCCCCCCCTTTCTGTCTCAGCTCCCTTTTCATGGGGTGACCCTGTCCTAAAAGTGTGTCATCGTCTCTCTCTGGCTGTAGGAAACCCGACTTGGGAAGCTCATCAACGACGTCCGCAAGAAGACAAAGAACGAGGAGCTCGCCAAGCGGGCCAAGAAGCTGCTGCGGAGCTGGCAGAAGCTCATCGAGCCCGTGCACCAGAATGAGGCTGCACTGCGGGGGCTGGCGGGTGCCCCCGGCTCGGCCAACGGGGGCGCCCATAACTGCCGGCCGGAGGCAGGGGTGGCCGGCCCGCCCAAGAGCATCCATGACCTGAAGAACCGCAATGACATCCAGAGGCTGCCCGGGCAGCGGCTGGACAGGCTGGGCAGCCGCAAGCGCCGGGGGGACCAGCGTGACCTCGGTCACCCTGGGCCACCTCCCAAGGTCTCCAAAGTGAGCCACGACTCCCTGGTAGCCAACTCGTCCCCCCTCCCCACCAATGGGATCAGTGGGAGCCCTGAGAGCTTCCCCGGCCCCCTGGACGGCAGTGGGCACGTGGGCCCCGAGGGCAGCCGCCTGGAGCACAGCGAGAATGACAAGCACAGTGGCAAGATCCCCGTCAATGCCGTGAGGCCACACACCAGCTCCCCGGGCCTGGGCAAGCCCCCCGGGCCCTGCCTGCAGACGAAGGCTGCGGTGCTGCAGCAGCTGGACAGGGTGGACGAGACTCCAGGTCCCCCCCACCCCAAGGGGCCGCCTCGCTGCTCTTTCAGTCCCCGGAACTCACGGCACGAGGGCTCCTTTGCCCGGCAGCGGAGCCCGTACACATACAAGGGCTCCGTGCCCAGTCCCTCGCCTCGGCCCCAGTCACTCGATGCCACGCAGGTGCCATCACCGCTTCCGCTGGCCCAGCCGTCCACGCCCCCCGTGCGGCGGCTCGAGCTGCTGCCCAGCGCAGAGAGCCCGGTACGCTGGCTGGAGCAGCCTGAGGGCCACCAGCGGCTCGCGGGGTCGGGCTGCAAGGCAGGGCTGCCACCGGCCGAGCCCCTCCTGCCCCGGGCAGGCTTCTCCCCGGACTCCTCCAAGGCAGACAGCGATGCTGCCTCCTCCGGTGGCTCGGACAGCAAAAAGAAGAAGAGGTACCGGCCTCGTGACTACACGGTTAACTTGGACGGGCAGGTGGCCGAGGCAGGTGTCAAGCCTGTCCGGTTAAAAGAGCGGAAGCTCACCTTTGACCCCATGACGAGACAGATCAAACCTCTGACCCAGAAAGAGCCAGTGCGGGCTGACAGCCCTGTGCACACAGAGCAGCCGAGGACAGAGCTGGACAAGCCCGAGGCCAAGGCCAGCCTCCAGAGCCCTTTTGAACAGACAAACTGGAAGGAGCTGTCGCGCAACGAGATCATCCAGTCCTACCTGAGCCGGCAGAGCAGCCTGCTCTCGTCGTCGGGCGCACAGACCCCGGGCGCTCACCACTTCATGTCCGAGTACCTGAAGCAGGAGGAGAGCACTCGGCGCGGGGCCCGGAAGCCGCACGTGCTGGTGCCTCACGGCCCACCCACGGACCTCCCAGGGCTAAGCCGTGAGGTCACGCAGGACGATCTGGACAGGATCCAGGCTCATCAGTGGCCGGGGGTGAACGGGTGTCAGGACACACAGGGTAACTGGTATGACTGGACGCAGTGCATATCGCTCGACCCGCACGGCGACGACGGGCGGTTGAACATTCTGCCTTATGTCTGCTTGGACTGACTGGCCTGTCGGGCTCTAAGTGCATTCCCACCTTGCAGTCAGCCATAGAGGGCGGGCGCCAGGGCCCGGCCGCCTCCAGTGGTTGGGAATCCGGAGTGGGGGGTGGGGGTCCGGCCCAGGGTGGGAGGGAGAGGGAGCGAGAGTCTCTAGGTCTCTCTGTGCTCTTCCCTCAAAATTCTCCTTCTTTTGTGAAATGCTGCTACCAGTTTACTAACAAAATTGCAAAGGAAGGACCACGTGGAAGGAAGGCCAGCAAAGTGAGTTCAGAACTCTATAGCAAACCAGCTATAAAAAGCGTTAGCCCCCCACCCCGGAAGAGGTGCGGACGCTTCCCAGCCCCCAGTGAGCTGGGACCTCAGTTGCAGGCAGGCACAGAAAACCTGTGGAAGAGGTTACCTTTAACACAGCAACAGAAGCACGCATCTCATCTCTGCATTTTCTGTTTTTTAACATGGCCCTGAGTGTTTGAGGCAGTGGGCAACGCTGTGGCCTCTGTTTGCACCCCACCTGGCCAGCTTTTCCATCATGGTGCCAGAAGCTTCTCAGCTGTAGCGAGCTGCTGGCATCAGGCAGGCCAGCTTGCCAGCCAGTTTGACCCATGCTCCCTGGGCGTCCACACATTTGTATCTGGTTTCAGTTACAACCCAGTTTTTAAAGAAATGCTGCAAAAATTTAAGTTTTCTAGAGTTTATTTTACCCCCCTCTTCCATCTGACCGTCAGACGAATAACTTTCCTTGTTCCTCCCTCTTCATTTTCCCCTTCCTGCACATATCTAGAAAAGTTCACCTTTCTAGAGTCCCCTCCCCAAAAAACACAAAAGTAACCGTGGGTGCTACTGGTGTGTAAGCTGTACTGTTGGGTGAGAAGAGACCTGTCTGTACGCTGGAAACACTCATAACCATTCCTTTAGATTCGTTTGCCTTATGGTTATTTGTCATAAACGCGATTTGCAAAAACAAGGAGCCTTAGTGAATGTACAGTACCTAGACTTCTGTGTTCTCAGGACGCAGAAGGGAGCAACTTTGCTATTTGGTCCAGTAAGTGGACACCTTGTGATATAAATGTGGAAATAAAAAAAAAAAAAAAAACATTTGCACAAACCAGTCTGAGAACTGTTTTTAATTTGGTCCTTTACAGCCATATCAGCCCTTTCTGGATTCTGGATTAGCCAAGACCTGGACCCCATATCCACGGTTCAGGCCCCACAGCTAGCCAGACCGTGGGGAGGTGGGCAGGGCAAAGTCACCAAGTCAGCCTATTAGCCTTCTGCATGGAGACTGACCTCCACCTTGCCTTTCATTCACTCAGGGCCACGATGCCTCTTCCATCTCTAGAGTCACCTGCTAGCTTTGGGTGACAGACCAAGGGGCCACATCCGTCTCCATCCAGACCTCATCTTCCCCAGAAAGAAGCCCTCCCAAGCTATGTTTGGCAGCCTAGCCCTTGGCCCTAGCCCCAGGCTGCCAACTCCCCATGCAGGCCTGGGGTTGTCTTACTATGTGGCTGGGGCTGACTTTTTAAAAAATAACTTTTCTTCCTTGACTATAAAGTGATAATCTTTTAATTCTTCCCCCTTGTCTCTGAAACCGTATGCTTCGGCTTTCTAGTTTTTTTCACTCTGGCATAGGTCTTCTTGTCCATATCTACTTAATTTCACAGGTAAGAAAGCAGCTACCCCTTTAGAGGGGCAGCCCCATAGGGCAAACCAAGGGGTCCAGGAACATTCAGTCAACCCAGAACCACAGTTTCAGAGCCAGGGGGGAATTCTGACATAGTCTTGGTGCAGGACACACCCACTCCCAGAAAAAGTAGGTGAATAACTTTAAGGGCAGTGTGAGGTTGAACTCTGCCCCTGCCATCTACCATCTGTATGGATCTGGGCTAATCACTTTACTCCCATGCACCTGTCCCCATTTGGGAGATGCAAGTGCTACCTCAGAGTTGTGAGGACTAAAATCATCAAACTTTAGGGGGGAAAAAAAGCATGTCAGCAGGACCATTTGTGCTGTGGAGTAACTAGTTTCCGAAGTCCACAGTACCTGTTTTCTCACTTTGTAATATGGCCAGCTGACATGTGGGTATCCTGAGGGTGACATTATTCTTGTGACAAAGGGTCACAGGCACAGCTGGAAGCTATTAGGGTGCAGGTTGCCATCCAATGAGCCTGTCCTTCTCTCAGGCCTGGGCTTTGAGGGAGGTCACTGCTCCCCCACCCCCTGCAGGGACCACCTTTCCTGTGTCTGAGTATCTGGTAAGCCCTAGGGTACAGATATTGCCTGCCTCTGAGAACACAAGGTTAAGCTAAGACCTGCCACCAACATTTGGGGGATCAAGTTGGGCTGTCACTTTTTAATTTGCCAAGTAAGGACACGGTAGAAGGAAATTTTAACACTCCCTATCCCCCCAAAAGTTGGAAGTACATGATTTTTCGAACAAAGTCCTTTAGTATAAGATCATCTTGCCGAAAACACCGTTTTGTTTTCCTCCGTTGCGGCTTGGGGCTGCTCTATCCCAGCCGGTCCTTGGGCGTCAGCAGTCGAGGCCAAAGCCACGCCCCTCCCTCCTGCAGATCCCTAGAGACAGGTGTCCGAAGAGGCTGCCATTACCACGGCTCCCAAATTGGCCGGAGTACCTAAGCCACGTCGCTTCCCTTCTCTGGGCTTCGGTCCGTCAGTCGGTGAAATGAAGATGGTAATACCATCTTCGTTTCACCGCACAGCGCACATCGAGTTCCCAGAACGTGCTCCGGAGCGCTCTGAGGTTGGCCCCTCTGTTGGAGTCCAGCCACGGGAGTTCGCTCCCGGTTTGCAGAAAGAATTTAGCCCAAGGAGAGGTTTTTACAATTCGGTTTCTCTCCCCGAAAGGTCTGGTCTTTTACCTTCCTTGTCCGCCGCCGGCCATCAGGAATCTGGCTGGAGGGCGCCGATGCAGCCCGGACATCGAGGTTTGACCCACGAACTCGATCGCCCGCTCACAGACACCGACGTGGCGGGGCCTAACGCTCCCGCCCGCCCCTCCTGCTTGTGCTCCGGGGCCCCGTCCCCGATCCCCCTGGCCAGCCCACCGCTCGAAGAGCCCTTGTGGCTTCACGGTCCCCGTTCCTTCCTTCCGCTTCCGGTACCGGCCCCGCCCTCCCCCGGGTGGGCTGCCGGAGGGGGCGGGGCCTGCGCTCGCTACGTGGTGGCGGGCGCGTCTGCCGGCGCGTGTCAGTGACGCGAGAGGTGGCGGCCAATGGGGAGCGGCGTTGGCTGGCGCTCCCGCTCCCGTCCGGCCCCGCCCCCGCCCGGCGTCGGGCCGTCGGACGGGCGGGAAGGGGCGGCCGCTCGGGGAGGATGGCGGTGGCGGCGGCGGTGGGAGTGGGCGCTGGCGCCGGGGGCCCAGGAGCCGCGGGCGGCAGCGGCGGGGCGCGCGAGGGCGCGCGGGTGGCGGCGCTGTGCCTGCTGTGGTACGCGCTGAGCGCGGGCGGCAATGTGGTCAACAAGGTGATCCTGAGCGCCTTCCCGTTCCCCGTGACCGTGTCGCTGTGCCACATCCTGGCGTTGTGCGCGGGGCTCCCGCCTCTGCTCCGCGCCTGGCGCGTGCCCCCGGCGCCGCCAGTCTCGGGCCCTGGGCCCGGTCCGCATCAGTCGCCGGGCCCGCTCCTGCCGCCGCGCTTCTACCCGCGTTACGTGCTGCCGCTCGCCTTCGGCAAGTACTTCGCGTCAGTGTCCGCGCACGTCAGCATCTGGAAGGTGCCCGTGTCCTACGCGCACACCGGTGGGTGCCGAGGCTGGCCTAGGGGGCGGCGGCCGGGACACGCCGCCTGGGGCTTCGGCTCTTGGGTAGGAGCGTGCCGGCCGGGGTGCTGTCGACGGTCAGGAATGCCGGGCTGAGAAGTCAGCTAATGTCCGGAAGGCGCTGGAGGCCGCCAAAAGCTTTTAGCAAGAGAGGGACACGCACAGGGGTCTCGGGGAGGTAAGGGCTGAGAAGAATGCTGGGAGCTGAGCAGGGCGGATCAGAACTGTTGGGTTAGGGGGAAGGCCCACAGAAATAGAAGAGCTGAAGCAGGTTGAGGGGCTGCCAAGCCTTCCCGCCCCTCCAGTGGAGTTGGGACAGAGTCCCAGGGTGGGTTCTGGGACTAGGAACAGCTCCCTGAACGCCCCTTGCCTCTCTTTGCAGTCAAGGCCACCATGCCCATCTGGGTGGTTCTCCTGTCCCGGATCATCATGAAGGAGAAACAGAGCACCAAGGTAACCCAGGAGGGCTCTGGGCCAGTGGGGGCCCCAAGGGCTTTCCGGCTGTTGCCCAGCTGGTGACGTGGTCCAGGTTCCTGGCCTGCAGGCTGCCTGGCTTCCTGTCAAATAAGGAAGTCAGCTTAGAGACCTGGTAGCTCTTTTGCTTCTAATGTTCTGGAATCACCCTGGGGGCAGTGGTGTGTGGGGTGTGTGTTCCTGAGTTGTCTCTGTTGTGTGATCTCAGGATGCTGCCATCCATCTCAGGTGCAGCGTTCCTCCCTGCTTTGATTACCTACCTGGGGTTGCTGGTAGGCAACTTGGATAACTTGGTCCCATCCTGACCAGACACCCCATGCCCCTCTAGTGGGGTCAGTGTTGGAACATCCTTGGAACATCCGACTCCTTGCTGGAACGGAACTCCTGACAGAGTTTCACATCTTTGCAAGAGATAGCAGTCAGGCTGGGACTTCTGGGGTCAGAAGTGAAATGCTAGTTAGAGGAGTCCGATTTTGGCAAAACCCAGCAAAGTCTTGAAATAAAAACAGCCAGGAATTGTGACTGTCTGGGAATGGAAGTGAAAACAACACGCAGAACCCAGGGCTGCATAGGGAAGATGCTCCGGGCACAATTCAGGGTCTGTTCAAGATGCCAAGCCAGGGTATTTCCTGGCTTGGAGGGAGAGAAGCTGTGGCGTCAGCCAGAGACAGCCTTTCCCTGTGTCCTTAAGTGGAAGTGGGACTCCTGTTGTCCCAGCTGGAATCCATTTCATGCTGGACAGAGCTCCTCTTTCCTATGTGGTCGGTTTCTGGCATCCTGTATTTTATGTAACTTAGAACGGCGGTGCCCTGGATCAGCTTACAGAAATGGGGCCACCTCTGGCTGATGTTTTCTTTCAGCCAGTCTTTTCCCCTGCAAGATCTGGGTGCGCTCTGCAGCCCACCCCCAGGGTGAAGTCAGGTGTGACTTGTCTCCCCAGGTCGGAGTTGCCTGAGAGGTGTGCGGCTGCATCTCTCCATATCACATTGTGTTTATCAGGTTTCCTGTTGTAAGGGACATTGTACCCGGCTTGGGCAGGGAGCCAGAACCTTACACAGAGAGGAAAGACGGGGGAATGGCTTAGGCAGGAGACTAAGGATAATGATAGAGTAAGTGTGGCCCCACCCTGTTCGGATAAGCTGGGTAATCATTCCTGATCTCAGGGGAAGAAATGGGACTTCAAAAGGGAGAGCCCGAGGGCCGCAGCCAGTAGTGGGGGGAGCAGGAATTCTGGAATTCAGAGGCCTCCCTCGGCCCTGTGTGTGGGCGTTGGCGGGGTGGGAAGCCTCACCACCCCCTCCTAAAGTCTCCCAAGTGCTTTAAGAGTATCCTTTGTAGGAGAAGGATGAGCCAGGAGTAAGAAGAGCTAAATGTGGAGAATGGATCCCATTTTAGCCACCAGAGCTCCAGGGCCATTCCTTGCCCTAGGCCCTGGAAAGCTTGAGCCTTCTGGAGGGCCGCCTATCATGGCACTCGCTACTCGGTCTTTCAGCCAGCAGTTACTGGGTTGCCTGCCGTGTGCTGGGCACCAGGATAGAACAGTGAACAAGGAGCTGCCCTAAGCGAGTGCAGGGACGCAGACAATGTAAAGGGCGCTTATAGTGGATGGAGAGCGCTATTCCCTGGAACACACAGCAGAGGAAACTGACAGCGTCTAGGGGGAGGTGGGTCAGGGAAAGTTCTTGTGTTTGTGAACTGACACCTGAAGGGAAGGGAGGTCTCCAGCCGGAGAAGGTGTCGGGGGAGTGTCCCTACCAGGGATAACTGCATGCTGGAAGAGCCCGAAATAAGAGGGACCCGGCCAGCCTCTCAGAGGACTGAAGTTTCAGGCCCTGGTGTGTTGGTGGCGGCAGCTGGATAGATCCTATTGGGACCAGCCCTGGTTTGTGGCTCTTAATGGGGGTGATGGTATAGGGGGTGGGGCCACCCACAGTGATACAGCCCTGCCCTCAGGTACTCCGAGAACCATCTGCGCCCCACCCCCCGCAGCGCCCCCTAGAGCATCACTGTCGTGGCTAACACCATTGTTCAAAGGCGTAGGCGGTGTCCTTTTGGGGAGGGAAGAGACAGCAGCTGAGGCTTTCCTCTGGTCATCTGTGTTGGGTGGCCCAGCTCAACCCTGGCCCATCAGCCCCTCCTGCCTTCCTCTCGCAGGTGTACCTGTCACTCATCCCCATCATCAGCGGCGTCCTGCTGGCCACTGTGACAGAGCTGTCCTTCGACATGTGGGGGCTTGTCAGTGCCCTTGCTGCCACACTGTGCTTCTCGCTTCAGAATATTTTCTCCAAAAAGGTATTTGGGTGCCATCCAGGGTGCACCTGGTGTTGCAGGGGTGTGCGGGTGGCATCTAAAAAAAAGTGGCCGAGTAGGGATTTCTTCGGTGTTGGAACAAAACAAATCCTGTTGCCCTTCTGCTGGTTTCTATTTGTTTGGTTTTTAAATAGCTTTTCTGTTTTTTTATTATAAAGTTCGCCTATGTTCAATGTGAAAAAACAGAGAAAAGCCCAATGAAAAGAAATCAGAAAACTTATTGAGCACCTACTGTGTGCCAGGCACCATAGTAGGTGCTGGAGACAAAGAATCAAGAGAGACCTGCCCCCTGCCCCAGGGTTTCCTCTTTACTGAGGAAAGTCACAGCGCTGTCCCCTAAGGAGAACTACTATTAATGCTAGAGTTTCTTCCTGCACGGTTTTTAGAGTTGTAATATTATACATATTTTTCAAATTTTGCTTCGTTCATTTATTATTGCAACACTGCATGCCCCCATATCATTGAAAGTTATTGCTCCTAACTCCAGTAATAATCACATCTTTTCAGGTATCACAAGTAACGCAGTCGGTTTCCCTGTTGCAGATGCAGATTATTTCCAGCTATTCACTATAAATAATATTGTAATGAACGTCTTTGCGCATAACATTTTTCTGTCTCTCAGGTTATTTCCTTTTGATAGGTTTACAGTTCTTGGGTCAGAGGGTATGAGATGTTTATGGCTCTTGATATACTTTGCCTGGTTGTTTTCTGGAACTATATGCCAATTCAGACATTAACCAGTGCCATTTCAGAGTGCCTGTTTTACTGTAGCTTCACCAGCATTGAGTGTTGGTGTTTTTTGTGTTTGTTTTGTTTTGTTTTTTTCTTTTCTCGGTCCTTCACGTACGAAACATTGTGCTTGTTTTGGACATGGGCTGTGTGTCTCGTCATAGGTGCGCTTTCAGGTTTGGCAGTCAAGGTCAGATGTCAGGGTTAATGTACAGTCACCATGTTTGGGGCCTGGGTAAGTGGAGCCTCTCTTGCCACTTATTGTTGCGATCAGCCTTTAAAGAGGTTTTCTCCCTTCAGGTATTAAGAGATTCAAGGATCCACCATCTCCGGCTGCTGAACATCTTGGGCTGCCATGCCATCTTTTTTATGATCCCCACGTGGGTCCTGGTGGACCTCTCGGCTTTCCTGGTCAGCAGCGACCTGGTGAGTTGGCCTGTGTCAAGAACATGCCCTTTTCTTAACTGGTTCCAAAGTAGGTGCTTTGTCAGGGAGTTCCGCCTCTGTGTTGACTTTGGGGCATCTGAGGCCTCTGACAGCCAGCCCTTTTAGCCCTCAGCTCTTTGATGACTCACACCGCTTGCAGTCGAGTAAGAAGGCTGCCTGTGCATTTCCTTCTCTGTCGTGCTAGATCCCAGCTGCTGATAGCTGCTGCATTTGTGCCAGTGCACTCAAGGAAGAAAAAAATGCCAGCACAGGCAACTTTCCCATCCTGACAATCTGGTTCAGATCTCACTTTGCCTTTTGGAAATTGTGCTTGCACTGCTTGAGTCCTTTCTTGGTGTCATCTCTGTACTTCCATTGGCACCAGATGTATCCATAGCTCTCTGGGCACAGGAAAGAGCATCTTCCCACCACCTACAGGACCAGCCTCCAGAGAATGTGCTAGAAACTAATGCAGGTGACAGTGATAAGAAGGAGGTTCTTCCAGGCCCGAGTTAGATGGAGTCAATGTTTATTAGGGCTTAATGAGGTCTGACTGGATTCTTGACATTGGTCTTTAATCCCTACCACCACCTATGGACGTAGTGGAGGTTATCTCTGGTTTCCAGGTGAGGCAACTGTGACTCTGTGTTCTAACTTCCCTTCCATGTTGATTAGCTATAATGTTTCTGTGAAGAACTTTCCATCATCAACTGGAACTAGTTTGTTACCTGGAAGTACAGTGCACGAAAAGCAGTTTACTGCTTCTCTTTCCTTCTAATTACCAGTTTTCAGAGTAAAGAAAACCAGGGAGTGTTAACCAGGGAGTTGAGGGTTTCTTTTGGGTGAAGGAGGGTTCTTTTATTTACTTTTCAGTATCATTGTGAACTTGTGTTTGTCAGTTGTACATGTTAGTTTTAAAAATATTCAGAGTATCTTGTCTGGGCTGATGGAGTCCTTCTTATTGGCTCCCTGCCCTTCTGATAGCACATATCAGCCTTGGGTAACTTTTGGCCCCACAGGATGTCCTCCCTCATCTTGTGCGCCTCCCATCCCAGACCTGCAATCAGGCACTCCTTCAGGGACCCGGGTTGCTTTTAGCAGAGAGAGAGTCGTGTTTAGAGATACCATCTCAGTGCCGCGTGTGCTCACTGCTGTTGGGTTGTCATTGTTTTTAAGCCTTGGCAGTAAAAAACTAGGAAAGATGTATTTGGTGGCGGAGGGAAGAGTTTATCCTGATTCATTCTAATTCCAATTTAACATTGCAGGATTTATTACTGCTTTGATTTTTTGTGTGTGTGTCTTTTCTGGTACACTTGGTTTCTCACAACATTTCTTATTCGCAATATACTACAGAAACTGTTCATGCATGATTCTACTGTACACACATATAACTGCTTCAGAGTGAGAATCCCTACCAGACAACTGCAGGTAGCGTACAGAGAAACAGTTAAGATTTCTTTGCAGCTCTGTTTGTCCTTAAAACAGGTTTCGTTACAGATGTACAACTGGAATACTGTTCTAAGGGCACCTGAAATAATTGTTTTCACAGTGTGCCTCTGTCACCAACTTCTTGTGCATTTGGGTTCCTTTACTTCCATTTGTTTTCAATTTCCAGGCAATTTTTTTTTCCTCACTGAATATATCAGACCTTTATATTTCCAAACCCAAATGATGTGACAGGGTTTATTCAAAGAAGTCTAACTTCAATCCCTGTTGCCTCCCCACTGCTGACCCCCATAAGTAGCCATTTTTATGATCTTGGTTTACCCTCTCAGTGTTTCTTTTCGCAGACATAACCAAATGTCTATATACAGTCAGCCTTCCATATCCATGGGTTTTGAGTCCCCATATTCAACCAAGGATCAAAATTTTCATCCAAGGTTGGTTGAATCTGCAGATGTGAAACCCACAGATATGGAGGGCCGACTATAAATTGTACTACGCCATTTTATATGAGAGGCTTTGAGCATCCTCAGATAGGGGGCACCTGGAACCAACGCCCCACAGATACTGAGGGCCACGTGTGTTCATACCTCCCTCCTCCTTACACAAAAAGTGGCTTTTTAGATACTTAGAAAAGAGTGCCTTGCTCTTTTCACTCAATGACATGTCCTGAAGATCACTCCATACTGACCTGTTAGGTCTTTTTTGTTCCTTTTATTGGCTGCATGGTATTGTCTATAGGTTTGGCATCAGTTCTGTTACAACTCATTGGGGTCTGTGTGTATACACACAAACAGGTATACGTAGGCTTTGCTCTGCTCTCTCTTTTTTATCTTTTTGTCTGCTCTCTTTGCTTTGCTTTTCTCTTGTATTTTGGACATTTTTCGGTTTTCTTCTAGTTTTTCTCATTGAGGCCATCTATTTTCTGCCTTGATGGGGCCCTTGTGCATTTTAACAGCAGCCCTAGGAGCATGCAGTAGTCCACAGTGCTGCCGCCTGAAGGTGGGGTTCCTGTCGGGGCTCCTCCTCTCTGCCCTGTGTCTCCCACAGCAGCCAGGTGAGTTAGCTCTGTTCCAGTGCGGCGCTCCATAGTAGAAGGAAGGAGGCTCATGTCGGAGAATATCAGCTGGGGTCTGCTATTCGCCATGTTACCAAGAAGCAAAGGCTACAGCAGGCAGTTCCCAGCCCTGATGCCAACAGTTCAACTGAAGCCAGGCACGGATCACCAGACTTGGGAGCAGGAAGCCTAGTTTTAAAGTTTGGACAGGATGTGTGAAACAGATATTTGAAAACTGAAAAGTAAATGGGAGCAGGCAGGCTGGTAGAGAAAACCAGATTGCAAAGTACCACTGAGCCATCTGTGAGTTTGCCTTTCTTTTGCCTCCTGTGTCTCCAGCCTGGACTCAAGGCAGCCGGAAATGCAGAAGTGGGCACTGGGGGAGAACAGAGTCAAAAGCCCTCTATGCTGGCTTGCAGACGGGGAAAGGAGATTCCTGGTGTTCAGAGAGAGTAGAGGAAATCCCCCATTTTCTCTGTTTCCTTTGTTCTCTCACATCCCAGGCCCCCAGCAATCCCATGGTGGTGGCGGCAGCAGGTCCCATGGGCACCTGAGATGCTGAGGGGGGCAGCCTCCCTCTGCAGTCACTGGATGGGATTAGCCCCATTGCATTTTTTTCTCCCTTCATCCTCCCACTGCTTGGCCCCCGAAAGGAGGTGCAGTTGTGGGAAAGACACAGCAGAATGGGGTAGTTAAGTCCAACTTTCTGACTGGAGGACTGAAAGAGGGAGCCCTCAGAAACCATAAAGTACCAAGGAGACATGGAGAGAGGAACCCAGAGAAAGTGACCTCATAAAACATGAAATCCTGGGCCCACTCCTGAGCTGCGCACGTGGGAATCTGATCCTAGCAGCATACAAAGACAGGATAGACTACTACCCAGGACCAAGAGTGACCACTGGGTAGAGCACACTCAGGACAGAGCTGTGTACCACTGAAAAGGCTTTGAAAACAGAACTGACATTGGAACCACAACCCACAGGAGGCTGCTCAGGCTTGTAGCCTGAACCCAACTGAGTCTGCTAAAACCAAATATCGACATTCCCCGTGGGACTTAAATAAGACCTACAGTCTTATAATATTCTAACTGTCCAGGATATAATCCAAAATTACTTGGCATAGGAAGAACCAGGAAATTTTCAAGTCTTGTGGGAAAAGATAATCAATGGATGCCAACACTGGGATGACCCAGATGTTGGAATTATTGGACAAAGACTTTAAAGCAATGATATATAATCATGCTCCAAAAATGCTCTTGAAACATGGGAAGAACAGAAGATAGATAGAACCAAATGGAAGTTTCAGAATGGAAGAAACAGCTTAAAAACTCACTGGATGGGCTAAGCAGAATGGAGGTGACAGAGGAAAGTCCATAACTTGAAGATAAATCAATAGAAATTATCCAGTTTAAACCACAGAGAGAAAAAGATGAAAAGACAAAGAAAAAATCTTTCAAAACAGCCAGAGAAAAATGATGCAGTATTTATAGGAGAATAGCGGTTTGGATGACTGCAGGTTTCTCATCAGAAACAATGAAAACCAGAAGTAGAATAACATTTTTTTTAAAGTACTGACACTAAGGAACTATCAACAGATAATTCTATATCCAGCAAATATAGAATCTTCAAAATCAATAGAACTATAGAAAATCGGCAAGAATAAAGAACTGAATACCACAGTCAACCAACTGGATGTCTCATTGACATTTATAGAATATGCTACCCAACAACAGCAGAATAGGCCTTCTTTCAAGTGTACATGTGGAACATTCACCAAGATCATATTCTTTGTTACAAAACAAACCTTAACAAAAGGATTGGAAACATGCAAAGTATATTCTCTGATCCTAATGAAATCAGAAGTAAATAACAGAAAGGTAATGAGAAAATCTCCAAACACTTGGAAATTAAACAGCACATTTCTAAATAATCCCTGGGCCAAAGAGGAAGTCTCAAGGGAGAAAAAAAATTGTTTTCAACTGAAGCAAAACTGACCAAAAAAAAAAAAAAAAAAGAGAGAGAAGACACTACAAATACCAGGAATGAAAGAGGGAATAGCAGTGCAGAACTCACAGACCTTAAAACCGTAAGAATACTACTGACAACTCTACACACATAAATTCAACAATAGATGAAATAGACCAGTTCCTCATAAACCACAGACTATCAAAACGCACCCACTCAAGATGAAAAAGATAACCTGAGTCTTATAGCTATTAAAGAAATTGAATTCGTAGTTTAAAACCTTCTAAAAAGAAGTCATCAGGCCCAGATGGTTTTACTGGTAATTTCTACCAAACACTTAAGGAAAAATAAACACCAGTTCCACACAGTCTCCTCCAGAAAACAGAAAAGGAAAGGAACTCTTTTGGCTCATAACAAAACCAAGAAAAAGACCAAAATCCCTCATGAACATGGAGGCAAAAGTCCTTAACAAAGTATTAGAACAAATCAAATGCAGTGATATATAAAAAGCATGCTACACTATGAAAAAGTGGGATTTAAATCAAGAATGCAAAGCTAATTCAATACTTGAAAATCAGTCAGTGTAATCTACTATAATAGTCTAACAAAAATCATGTATTCATACCAACTGATGCAGAAAAGGCATTTGACAAAGTCCAACATCCAGTCATGAGTTTTAAAAAGTCAACAAACTAGAAATAGAAGGAAACTACCTCAACTTGATCAAGGGCATATATAGTTATCATAATGATGAAAGATTGAAGGCTTTTCCCCCTAAATTCAGGAATAAGGTAAAGATGTTTACTTTCACCATGCATATTCCACATCATACTTGACATCGTAGCCAGGGCAATAAGAAAAGAAAAAGAAAAAAGAAATACAGATTTGAAAGGATGAAATAAAATTCTCTCTACCCAACAAAATCTTATTCTTTAGTATTAATTCAACTATAAATCACTACTTAAATTTTAACTTTAATTTTTCTCCTTGGCAAAGGTGTAAATGAAAAAAAAGTTGAGATACTAATCTATCTGTGTGTGTGTGTATACATGGAGATAGATACATACCTATATATATTAAAATTCTTTTAATATAGAAAAGCTGATTGGAAAATTTACATACATTGACTGGCAAGAGAACTTGAATAGCCAAATAAGTTTGAGAGAGAAGAATAAAGTTGGAGGAATCACATTACATAATTTTAAGGCTTAGTATAAAGGTATGGATATTGGTGGAGAGAGACATCGATCAGTGGAGCAGAATAGACAGTTGGAACTTATACTCACAAATATGGGTAACTGATCTTTGATGAAGGTTCAAAGGCAATTCAATGGAGAAAGGATAGTTTCTTTAACAAATGGTGTTGGAACAATTGGACATCCATAAGCAAAAACTGAACCTTGACTTCAACCTCACACATTATACAAAATTTAATTCATAATGTATTCTAGACCTAAATTTAAGAGCAAAAATGATAACCTTTAGAAGAAAACAAGAAAAATCTTCACGACTTGGGATTAGTTCTTAGACATTACACCAAAAGCACAGTCCATAAAGAAAAAAATTGGTAAATGGGGGCTTCATCAAAATTAAAAACTTTTGCTTTCCAATACACTATTAAGTGAAAGAAAGACAAGCTACAGACTGGGAAAAAATATTTGCCAATGAGATACTGACAGAGGACTTGTGTTCAGGATATATTATAAAGAACTCTCAAAATTCAATAGTAGGAAAACAACTTGCTTAAAAATGGGCAAAAGACTTGAACTTCACCATTGTGATTGTACAAATGGCATGTGAAATATGTTCAACATCATTAGTCATTAGGGAAAAGCAAATTAAAACCAAGATGAGATGCTACTTCGTATCCAGTAGGATGGCTACAATAAAAAGTACTGGCAGTACCATGTTTGTCAAGGCTGGGCCACAACTGGAATTCTCATATATCGTTGGAGCAAGTGCAAAATCATGCAGCCACTCTGGAAAACATTTGGGAGTTTCTCCTGAAGTTAAACATACACTGACCATGTGTCCCAGTAGTCTCACTCCTGGGTATTTACTCACATTCACACAGAAGCCTGTACATGAATGTTTATAGCAACTCTATTCTTGATCACAAAGTACAGGAAACAACTCAGATGTCATTCAACAAGTGAATGGTCAAGGTAACTTCGGTATGTTTGTACAGCAGAACATTTCTCAGCAATAAAAAGTGTACCAACTGTCATCCCTTACAACAACTTGGGGGGGTGGGTGTCAGAGGCATTATGCTGAATGAAAGAAACCTGTCTGAGAAGGTTCCATGCTGTATCATTCCATTTATAGGACAGTCTCCAAAAGATGAACCTATCATGAAGAACATATCAGTGGTTGCCTAGGTTGGGGGAGGGGGCTTGCGCAAAGAAGCCCTGGGGAGTGTTACAGGGTGATGGAGCTGTTCTGAATCCTGATTGCAGTGTTGGCTACATGAATCAATATATGTGTGAAAACACATGGAACTATCCACCGGGAGGAAGAAACACTTGACTTTATTGTTATGTCAATTCTTTTAAAAAGCTGGATTGGCTGGGTTCCTTTCCTGGAAGATAGATATCTTTGCAAGCTGGCTGCCTTGTAAAGATAGCTTGGAAGTCCATATGGGTCACCTCAGAGAAGAATTGCTGGGAGAACAGGCCAGCTCACCCTGAAGGCGTGCTGGTGGGCTCACTTGCCTTACAGAGGCTATTATCCCAACTAGGGCGACGTTCTGGGCAATTCTGAGCAGGTCACCTACTCAGATCTCCCTCACCTTTAAGAGGACTATCGTTCCCTATCAGAGGGTGGTAGAGATAGAATCAGGCCGCCGCCCTAAGATTGCTGCAGCTCCCATCTTGGCAGGGCCACTAGACACCACTGTCCTGGGGGCACCCAGCTGCATCCTCCTTTGTCAAAGGCCAGAGCAGCCTGGGAATTGGCCTGGGATCAGCCCAGGCTCTTTGAGGAGTTCTGTGGTCCCGATGTCTGCTAGTTGTGGTTTCTTGACTTCTGGGTTCCCTTCATTAGGGTGGCTTCCTTCTGGTGAGGGTCAAATGGTAACTGAAGTTTTGACGGTAGCATCACCTCCTGTTTGTTTGGCTTGGGATTGTTTTAAAGCACTTTCAAAGCTGTGATTGCATTTGATCCTCATAGCAGCAGCGTTGTGTGGACTTATCAGGGGTCAGTCTTCCCCATTTCATAGATGAAGAAAACAGAGAGGTCGAGCAGCTTGCCCGGGGTTCCCAGCGATGGGGCAGACCCAGAGCCTCTGGCTCCCAGCCTTGGGCAGGGGGGGGGTGGTCTTCACACACCCAGAGGCTGCCTTCCCAGGACCTCCCCATTTTATACAGTGCATCATGTCTGCTATGGTTTGAATGTCTGTCACCCCCCCAAATTCATATGTTGAAACCTAAGCCCCAAACATGATGGTGTTAGGAGGTGGGGCCTTTTGGAGGTGATTAGGTCACGAGGGTGGAGCCATCATGAATAGGATTCATGCCCTTATAAAAGAGACCCCAGAGAGCTCCCTCGCCACTTCTGCCATGTGAGGACCCAGTGAGAAGGTGCCACCCTGAACCAGGAGAAGGGCTCTCCCCAGATGCGGAATCTACTGGCGCCTTGCTCTTGAACTTCCAGCCTCCAGAACTGTGAGAAATAAACATGTTGTTTGTAAGCACCCCCAGCCTGTGGTATTTTATCTTAGCAGCCCAAACAGACTCAGGTGATGTCCAGAATGCAGACCTCGCTCTGCTAACCCAGAGCCCCGGCCCTCGCTGTGCAGGGACAAGGGAAGGCTTTGGTTTGTGTCATACTCTGCACCCCTTGGGTAGCTGACGTGCCCCCGAACCTCCGCTTCCTCCGCAGGAAAGGGCGGTGATTATTACTGTTGTCGCTCCATGTGGAGTGTCGTGAAGGCCAGAGGTTGTATAGATGAAGCACCTGGTATCACACGATGAGCCACCTGGGTCTGTTCCCCAGCGAATGTGTGACCCTGATAAGCCACTGTGTGTCACCACCCCCGCCAGGGCAAGCCTGTGACCGCAGTGCTGTTCTCGCTCCCCCGTCTCTGTAGACCTATGTGTCCCAGTGGCCTTGGACGCTTCTGCTCCTGGCTGTCAGCGGCTTCTGTAACTTTGCCCAGAACGTCATTGCCTTCAGCATCCTCAACCTCATCAGCCCTCTGAGCTACTCGGTCGCCAACGCCACCAAGAGAATCATGGTCATCACGGTGTCCCTGATCATGCTGCGAAACCCAGTCACCAGCACCAACGTCCTGGGCATGATGACGGCCATCCTGGGAGTCTTTCTGTACAACAAGGTGAGCCTGAGGTGGGGGGAGGCTGTCCCCCCGGACGCCCAGGGAGTCTACCAAGAGTTGGTCGGGGCAGGGAATGGAAAGGGCCTCACCAGGAACTAAGAGGCCCGGTTCCAGCTCCCAGCTTTGCCACTGACTGGTTTATGGTCTTGGCTCCGCCCCCTCTTCCCCGGGGCTTCCTTTTCCTGCGTAGATGACCCCAGGCTCATGCCTCACTCCAGTGTGACTCTCGGGTCTACTGCGGCTTTATCGGGAATTTCACTCCCTCCTTGCGAAGATTCTGTTTGTTCCGATGTAAGGCTGTGGGATGGCTGACAGGTAGGGCCGGTCCAGTAACAGTTCACTGGCCATGCCCAGCCCCACGAGGGGTGACACTTGTGTTGGCCTTGAAGGCTGCTTGGCCGTGAATCTCGAGCTCCCTTCTGTCCTCTGTGCGTGTCCCGGACAAGGAGCCAATGGTCTCACTGCTCTCTTGACCTCGCAGACCAAGTATGACGCGAATCAGCAAGCCCGGAAGCACCTCCTCCCCGTCACGACGGGGGACCTGAGCAGTAAGGAGCATCATCGGAGCGCCCTGGAGAAGCCCCACAACGGCATTCTCTTCCCCCAGCACGGGGACTATCAGTACGGCCGCAACAACATCTTGACAGATCACTTCCAGTACAGCCGGCAGAGCTACCCAAACTCGTACACTTTGAACCGTTACGACGTGTAGAGTCTAGCGACCAGGGCAGGACGTTCTGCCAATCCTCCCTCCTACCCCCCAGCAGTACCAGAAACTTCTGACAACCAGTGAATGTACAACCCGGCCGAGGGGGGACGGTGCAGAACCATCAGAAGACCCTGGGGTTCCCGGCCCCCTGGGGGCAGCAGGACGCCGTCCCTGCAGTGGGGACCACTGCCCCCGAGCTCCGGTGTTTCATGCCCTTTCTTCCTGGAGTCTGTCTTCTGAGGGCTGCGTCGCCATGTGGAAATCTCGGCCGGCTTTTACCTTTCTGTGTGGACTTACTCCCCAAGTCATGTTTTTCAGAGGTCTTGTTCTGTTTTCCAGATAACAGCCAGGACCCTCTCTGGAAAGGACACAGACCTCGGAGTGGGCAAGAGGTGGTTTGCAGGGAGGGTGGCAAGGAAAGGACCCTAGGGTGGTGCTTGGTGACAGACTAGCCGCTTTAATTCCACTGCTCAGGTAGGCGTAGGACTGGTGCAGCCATGGAGCAGAGGAGTGTAACGGTTATTGAAAACATCTCCAGCCCCAAAGATGGACTCAGCTTTCTGGTCAGCCCCATGGCTGTTTGCAGTTCTGGCAAACGTTCCCCAGTGCAAAGCTATTGTAATTAGCATTGAATTCTTAGAGCCTAATTCTGACCCAAAAGTCGGAGGTGGCGTGTGCCCAGATCCAGAGGGAAAGAGGGCCGCTGTCTCCTGGGCTCTCTCTTCCCTTGCTGGAGCGGGGCATCTCTCCTCTCGGAGCAGCAAGGAGGAGGGGACGCAGGGCTGTGAGAAGGATCGTGAGGAAATCATGTTCGGTGTTTCAATCTCTATTTCTATAATATTTGTTTTGTCTTTTGAGCCTTCACTTCTGTGCTGACTTAGTAGGATGTTTGGTGGGGTGATGTTGGCTTTATGAGGATCTTGCATTTTTCTAGGGCAAATTTTGTAGCTGTCTGTGTTTTTATGCCCCCATCCCCCTTAGGGGACGCAGGATGGATGAGGATCGGCTCATGGTTGGAAAACCCTTTTGTTTTTAAGCATTTAAAAACAAGAAAAGTTGCTGGCCATGCCTGTCTCGGCACATTTCTGCGTTTAGTAGGAAGGAATGAAGTGTTTTGAAAAGCTGGTCACTAGCTTTTCTAGTGACCAGTCCCTGAAAGTGAGATGAATCAAGAATGTCATCTCGATAGTTTGTGTCATAGATGAGAGCTCAGTGCTCTTATTTCCATTAGCTGTTCTTGTGGTGTTTGCATTAGTATCTGAATCATGTCCCAGTGAAGGGGCAAGCACCAAGCTAGGATTTGGTTTGCCAGATCAGTCTTTGGTCAAGAAAAAGTTTGGGTTTTGGCAAAATCATTCCAGGAAAATTATGTGACCCTAGTGGGTAACCCATGTGCTGAGGTCCAGGTCAGGACACCTGGCATCACGAGAGACTGTGCCCTCGGAAAGGACCACTTGCTTGGCTGCTAGGGTCTTCGCTGATGGCCGCCTCCTTCCTTCAGCCCTGTCCCCAGCCTCTTGAACAGGCACTTGGCTTGATCAGCAGATGGGATATCGGGTCACCCTTTACCTCCTGGCATGTGAGACGGTTCTGTTTCACCAGGAAGTACCGCTCCACTCCTGTTTTTGATCATTAGAATTCTGTATTTAGAGGTTACATTTTTGTCAGCTTATGAATGGGCAGCTCCTGGAGAGGTCACAGGGTCCCCTTGTGGCCTGTGAGTTCAGTACCACTGGCCTAAGGAGTCCCTGTTTGTCATTGTCTTGCTTTTGAATTACTTTGGCCACAAGTTCTGAGACAATGCTGTGTAAAACAGGAAGGGGCCGTTCTGAAGGGTGTTATTTGTGAAAACAACTTGCTGAGTGCCTTCACCAGAGGCAGTAGAGTCTGCAGTTGAACCACAATAAATGGGGATAATTTTGCACGGCATAGACATTACGGTAGTTGTCTTTATGATAGGAGCTGATTCCTTGAACGTATAATTGAACTCCAAAATGAATTATGCCTCTGTGCAGGTTTAATGAAATTTCTGAGGTTGCTGAAATGTGTATATTTGTTTTCCTTTTCCAGTGCAAGATCTGCTGGTGAGGGGAAATATCTGACTGGTTTTATTACGGTTTATACATGAATAAATGGGATATTTAGTTCTGTACATAAAAATCTACAGTGAGTACATACACTGGAATGAGAGACAATCATATTAGACCAAATCATCAGATCAAAAGACGAAGACATACTTTTGAGACTTGAAAGTTCAAAGCTGACACTGACCCCTTTAAGGCCAGTTTTCCAGCCACTTGCTGCCCTGGCTCAACCCTCCACCCCACTCTCACATCCACATTTGCAGCTGGGTTCCCCTCACCTCCTCACTGCTGGGTATTGTGACAGCTAGTTCACCCATCCATGGTATGGTCTGCAAAACTAACTCAAACCCAACTCCTTCGTTTTACAGAAGGGGAAACTGAGGCTCAGAGGGCATTTTTAAATAGTGTTTGTTCACTATCTTGAGACTCAGTGTGGAATTTTTAAGCACCTTATTTTAATTCATTCATTATTGGGAAAATCAAACCCCTGTTACAAAGGAGAGAAGCCAAATAGGTTCAAATGAAGAAGCACTTGGAATTTCTGGATTTTACTGTGTATTTGGCATACATCATGCAACAGGCCCTCTGTTATCACTGGGACATAACGAGACCTGGATACCTTAAGGTCTAACAGCCTTAAGGGCATAGAACATTAAATTATTGAAGAATCTGAACATTGTGAATTCTTTTTTTCAATTGTCACCTTGTTTTCAGGACCTTTCATGCTATAGACTGTTCTGTGGGAATGATACTGTGTATATTCATGGATGGCATTTACCAAAAATAAATGGTGGTCTCCAGGGAATCAAGATTGGTCCCAGTTTGTCAGTGAGGGTCCCTTTCTGAGTGACCCTGTCGTCAGTGTGCCCAGCAACAAAAAAACGTGTAAGAGGCAGAAAGAGCAAACCAACTTGGTTCCCACATCCAGGTGTATTGCAACTTTATTTTTTCTGAGCCAAAATTTAAACATGTGACTTGTGAATTTATGAGCCAGTAGGATAAAACTAGAATCACAGCTTAACAGTTATTGACATGCCTTTATTGAACAGAATAACATGGAAAATCCAAGAATGTTGTGAGAGCTGTGCTCACATCTGTATGAGAAACAACAGAGTACCTGCTACATGTGGGCTTTTCACACACAATCCACAAAGGATTACCCTTCACCTTGTAATACATGGAAGTGAGGCCCAGAGGGGTTAAGTCATTTGTCCAGGATCACACAGCTACTGAAGTCTGCCTCCAAGCCCATTTCCCCCCATATTACTCAGAAACCACTCCCAACAAAGAATTTCCTTCAATCACAGTTGATGGGTATGAGTTTCTCCTAAAACAATTGCCCACATCCTTTTAATTCATAATCCTTTCGTTCAGTGATTTACTGAGCACCAAAATATATCGCTGAGATATATAAAGGTGCTTGTGAATAGTTTATCTCTGAAAAGATACACAGGAAGCCGGACACAGCAGTTGCCTCTGGAGAGGATATATGCACTTTTTTCAAAACTGGCATATTGTGCATATTGTGCCAAGTACAGGAAACAGATACGTAAGCCTCCTACCCTCAGAGCACTCAGCTTAATTTATGGATGTGTGACTAAGGAGCACACAAGTGCTGTGTTGGAGGCGGGGCAGAAAATGCTAAAGGAAGTACAGGGTAATAATTATTCAAGCGGCAGATGGGAATGTTTTGGCTTGCATTTTCAATTCAGAGTATTTTATTTGCACATTTTGTATTATATATGCTTGTTTAACTATCAGGACCCAAGAGGCAGGTATTAGCCCTATTTTACAGAGGGAAATGGCAACAGAGAAAGTCAGGCTTGGTACATGGACCACGCCTGGAACCCAAGTGTCTGACTCCAAGCCCAGGGCCCTTTGCCCTGCAAAGCAGCCTCAATAAAGTGAGTGGTTTTGTTTTTCCTCACGTTTGTCATACACTCTGAAGAGGAGCTGGTGCAATCAAAGGGATCCTTTCAATTCACTTGCCTCGGCCACACTGCTAAAGTAAGACCCTGAAGGAGCCCTGATGTCCAGATGACCCAAGTCGCTTTGCAGTTGCCTGCTGTGGTCCCAGCAGGGCCTCAAGAGGCTCTGCTGGGGATGGTGTCACTGCCTCATAAGTCAGGCAGGGCCAGGTTTAAGGATGGCCTCATTGCTCAGATACCAGAGCCCGAACCCCTCCTCAGGGATGTCTGCTCCCAGACACGACGACTCCTTTCTCTCCCCAGGGCAGCTCCTTTGTGACCAGAGGTTCGTTTGGTGACACATGATCAGGCCCAAGGAATGCCCATGTCTAGGACAGGACAGGACCTTCTTCTCTGTTCCCACATGACATTCCTCCTGCCATGGCTTCAGCTAGTTGATCACATGGGGTTCAGTTACTGCAGATGAGGTGACAGTCACACCAAGCTTTGCTTTACTGAGACCATAGGTCTAGATGGGCCTAGATTTCCTCAGTCAACCCCCTACTTTTTTTAGTAACAACTTTTATAGTCTATATATTTTTATAGTCTATATATTTTTTAAGTTAGAAAAAAATTATTAAAGCCAAAAAATTATCTATACTATACAGATGTCAAAAAGAATGGGATAAAGAACAACTTCCAAAATATATCGCTGAGATATATAAAGGTGCTTGTGAATAGTTTATTTCTGAAAAAATACACAGGAAGCTGGACACAGCAGTTGCCTCTGGAGAGGATATATGCACTTTTTTCAAAACTGGCATATTGTGCATATTACTTTGTACACTGCTTTAAAAAAATATGCTAGAAACATTTCCCTTGTTACTAAATATTATCCCTTGATTCTGTGTCTGTGTACATGGTATTATAAGATGTGCTACAATTAACCAACCCCTATTGCTGCACATTAAATACTATTTTTTTTATAACTATATTTTTCTTCCCTCTGTTTGTCAAGTGCTATTTAAATTTATTATTATTTTTTATGGCTGTGTTGGGTCTTCGTTTCTGTGCGAGGGCTTTTCTCTAGTTGTGGCAAGTGGGGGCCACTCTTCATCGCGGTGCGCGGGCCTCTCACTGTTGCGGCCTCTCTTGTTGCGGAGCACAGGCTCCAGACGCGCAGGCTCAGTAACTGTGGCTCAGGGGCCCAGCTGCTCCGCGGCATGTGGGATCTTCCCAGACCAGGGCTCAAACCCATGTCCCCTGCATTGGCAGGCAGATTCTCAACCACTGCGCCACCAGGGAAGCCCCTAAATACTATTTTAATGGGATAAGTTTGCAGCACACAATGTTGCACATGCTTCTGATCTAGGATAAATTCCTCACAGCACATTTGCAGGACCAAAGTGGGTATGCGTGTGGGTTTTAAATTCTTTCCTTTTTGCTTGTTAGGTGGGCCCCTCAGCAAGTTCATCTCACCAAGGGGTGTGCATTTTACTTGCTTACTTAACAGTTTTGTTCCCAGGTCCTTGGAGACCATGTCGGTCTGCAGGAGCCTCTACTTCTAGCAACTCTCTCTACTGCTTTCTCCTGACCAACGGATTCTGATTTGGCCCACTGAAAGGAGCCTGGGGGAGGCCTTGTGATGCTTACATATCCAGTCTCAAACGGCATTTTAAACACTATGAGATGAATGTATGATAGCAGTAGTCATGGGTGTACAACCTTTCTGGTGGACAGTTGAGCAACGTCAGCATTAGAAGTGCAAACCCTTTGACCAAAAGATCTCTGTATACACTAAAACTTTTAATAGTGGTTTAAAAGTGGAACCAACTCAAGAGACTCCATAGAGTCTGGCTTCAAAAAATTATAGTAAATCCACACCACATTGTCCTATGCAGTCATTAAAAATGACCAGATAGATTTGTAACGTGTTTTGGTTCACAGATCCCGTTAAGAATCTGATAAGTGCTGTGTATCTTCAACTCACAAAAATGAGTGCTATCTCTGAAATCTATCCATGGTGGATCACAAGTTAAAGCTTCTTGATATAGTTCTTTACTGGCATGGAAAAATCACACTATCCAGATTACTGAGCATTATACTAAACAGAACATTCCCTCTGCCTGGAATGTTCACATAGCTGGTTCTGGAGTGGGATCTCAGTGCAAACCTCACCACCCAAGGGCCTTCTCAGATAACCCTATCAGTGTAGGCACCACCCTCCTCCCTTATCATGGTCTTAGCACCCTTCTGTTTTCCTCAAGAACACCTTTGAGATGATATATTTGTTTACTGATCTATGGGTCTCTGCCTACCCAGACCGTGGGCTCATGAGAGCAAGAGCTTAGGTCTGACTTGTTCATTGTTTCATCCACAAGCAACATCCAACCTGCCTTTTTGTGAACCAAGAATGGTCTTTACAGGTGAACATTTGCAATCAATTGATGACAGGAAAGACTGACTTGGAATACCCAGAAAAGCATTCCATTCTTCTCATTAGACCTAAATTATTTAAATTGTACTCAATTGCTATATTTTAAATTCCACCAATAAAAAGTGTTCTGGACATTTTTCTCTTGGATTATATAAGCACTACATAATAGCCTCGATTTTGGCTCTTGGCCAGAAGAGCCTAAAATATTTGCTATCTGGCCCTTTATAGAAAAAGTTTGCCAGCCTCTGGTCCAAGGCAATATCTGGCGTACAGGAGACAATCCATAAGCGTCAGAAGTTACATAGCAACAAAAAAGAAATGTACCTAAAACACACAGATATACATTTTCATACAATAGAGAGGTATAGCCAACTAAAGTGTTAATGTTAACGGCAATCTCGAGAGAGAGTCACATTATGGGGCAAGTCCACAGTCTACATTTCCCTAATGTTTGCTGCTGCTTGTTAATTTTCCCCACAATTAGCATGCGTTAACTTTACCATCATCGTTTTGGATGCAACGTAAATGCATCTTGCAGGATGGCGCCCTGCCCTCTGGACACGCAGTGTAGAAGGCGCAGCACCCGGAGGTCCTGGGCGCTCACTCCTTCCCCGCTGCTTGAACGATTGCACAGAAGCCACGCGAGACCCAAAGAGGCGCACTCAGTCTGAGGCCGGCGGGGGTGAGGGTGGGGTCCGCTCGCCCTAAAATCTTCCTTATCAAAGCGTTGGATAGAGAGAAAGAAACCAAGCGGGAGGCTCTTTTGAACCTCAATAAGCTCAGTTCCATCCCCGCCAAGCCCGTAGCCTCCTGGTTCTGCTTCTACCTCGGGCGAGCCCGGGAGCATATGACGGGCGTCGCGGCCCAGAAGCCGCCCAGACGCACCTCACCTCGTATTTTCCTTACCGCCGCCCCGCGAGGAGGAAACAGGCCCTGACCAGGGCAGGAACACCCCAGGACCCCTAGTCCCGCTGAGAACGCGGCCGGCCAAGCCTTCGGGTTGCAACGCTGAGCTGAGAAAACGCCCCGACCGCGGCTAACGACCGTCCCCTCAGTTCCAGCAGTTCCTGGGCCCACTCCGCACATGCGCGGGAAAGCCCTTGCGTGTGCACTTCGCTAGCCCCTCCTGCGCGTCCGGCCTCGCGCGGCTTCTTCCCGCCCGCCTTGTGCCCTCACTTCCGGGATCTCCCGGCGACGGCCGTAAGTGGCGGGCGGAAGCAGCCCGCGAGGCCAGCCGTAAAAGGCTCCCTCGCGCCACTTCCGGCCGGCTTCCGCAGACGGCCCTGGTGGGCGATCGTGAGGCGCCGGAGGACGTTCCCCGCGGCCGGAGCCATGGAGATGCCGCTGCCGCCCGATGGTGAGGCCCAGCCCGGGCTGGGGGGCCGTTTCTCTCTCCCCGGAATCCCCTGTTGACCCGCCCCGCCTTCCGGGGTCCCCGGGCCTAGGAGGGGGCGGGGCTCGGCCTCCCGGGTTCGCCTGCGGCCTCTCCCGCCGGTCCCCGCATTCCCGGAGCGCTTCTGGCTCCTGTCGGGACCCGTACAAGGGCGGCTTCTCCTGGGCCCACCCCTAGGGACCCCGGCCCCGCGGACGCGGGCTAGGAAGCCAGGGCCCCAGGATTTGGGCGGTCCTCGCTGACGCCCCGCGTGGCCTTTTCTCCGTCTTCCAGACCAGGAACTCCGAAATGTCATCGACAAGCTGGCCCAGTTCGTGGCTCGGAACGGGCCCGAGTTTGAAAAGATGACGATGGAGAAGCAGAAGGACAACCCGAAATTCTCGTTTCTGTTCGGAGGCGAGTTCTACAGTTACTACAAGTGCAAGTTGGCTCTAGAGCAGCAGCAGCGTGAGTCCTCTCCAGCTCTCAGGCCGCCCCCTCGAGCGAATCCTTTCTCTGGTTCCATTTCGGGCTCTGCCACAAAACGCCTTCTTTTAGGTCGCATGCTATTTCTCTGTGAAAATGGGTTAGTTGGGCCTTCACGATTCCTTCGGCTGTTCCCAGAGCCCTGCGGCTGCAGGGTCCGAGTGTCATGGAGAACGAGGTTATCGATTCTCCTTCTGGGCTCCGGATCAGGGATTTCTGTTGTTTTGCAAACATGATGACTGAGATCAGCGAGTAGAGTGACTGCTTCAGTGTTTTCCAGGGAAGAAGTGATAGAAGCCGGAGTGGGTGGGACCCTCCTGGCAGGTACCGTCCAGCCCCCTTTGCGGGCTCTCTGTGGGTCCAGCAAGGTTTTTGTTCATTTCAGATGGTTGGAGTCCAGATCAAAACTAATTGTCCTGTAGGCTTTAGTTCTTTGCAGCTGTTTATGTTCACTGGTTTGGGCTTCAAGGTTCCGGCTTGAAATTAACAGAATTTAAGATGAGCTCAGTTATCCTAGGTGGTCTTTGAATAACAGATAAATAGTCCCTGAGTTCACATCTGTATTGTTCAGTAGCAAATTCCTAGCTTCTAGATAACGTTGTGTTTCAGATTGCCAAGTAGGTGGAAATTGAAAGGTGAATGCTCCCTGGACTGCAAGCTCCCTGAGGCCAACCAGACCTTGTTTGGGTCAGTGTTGTGCCTAATAGGTAGCAGGTAGTAGGTGACCGATAGTTTGTAAGACATAGCAAAGTTAGAGTGGCTTGAACAAGCACAGTGTGTTTTGAGAGCCGGGAGAGGAATCATAAGAGGCCTAGCATGGCTGGAGTGTAGATGTGTGTAGACGGGGGAGGGGGTTGATCTGGAGTGGGAAAGTTTCCAGGGGAAAGTTTGGGTTTTCTTCCTTAATCCAGGGGTTCTTCTGGTGCCTGTTTAAGGTTTGAGATGAGGGTGGGGAAGACCTGTTGCCTGAAATTGTAGGCAAAATGTACCCATTTATGTGTTTCTGGAGCAACCTTTCCTTAGCCCCAGCGTGTCAACTTTAAAACCTCTGCTGTAGGCAGTGGGAAGCCACAAGGGAGGTTGAAACAAGGGAGAGGTGGGTCGGGTTTGTGTGGCCTGTGTGGAGGACAGGCTAGAGGGAGCGTGAGTGGAGGCTGGGACCAATGAGGCTGGCAGTTGGTGGTAAAGTCTGAATTGAGTCGGCGAGTTGAGTAAAGGGAGTGGGCTTGGGGACAGGTGGGCTGCAGGGGTAGAATCTGTGAACTGAAGCGCCAGTTGGATATTGATGCGGGTGGCATAACTTGGCAGGGGAGGACGGTGTTTGGGTTCGAGTGACCGTGAGGTGAGAGCTGCTTCCCCTGCGAGGGGAGCCCACTCCCACCCTGAAAGTCAGAAATCGGGGGCTGCTTGGGACTTGGCGCCATAATGGGGGGAAGTTGGGGTGTTTCTAGCAGGGGAAGATGGGGGCTCAGGAAATGCTTTCTGCAGGTAAGAATATCTCCGTTGCCATTGAAGTCCGTATCGGAGTTAGACACACGGAAACTGAGGAGCCAAGAGTGTTCAGATGGAGGAACGAGCCTTAGGAGGGGCTGGGGAGGCGAGGGCACAAAAGCTCAGGGTGCCTGAAGCCCAGAGAAGGAGGGATTCTTGGAGCAGCCAGAAGTGAGGGTGCACAGCAGGGAGGGCTGGCTTACCAAGGACTTCGGAATTCTGGAAGCTTTGGGGAAGCTCTAGAAGGGTTTCAGGACTGTGTTCTGGAGCAGGGCTAGCCACTCTGTAGCCAGCCCTTCACCCTGGTGGTTTGAGAAGACTGAGTCCTGGGACCGCTTGAGGTTGGCGCCTCACAGACTGGTGAAGGACTGGTTTTTGTTTTTTTCTGATCTGTTGCAAAAAGTACAGTTTGGCAAAGTACATTAAAAATGTGAACAATGATGGGAGTTCCCTGGCGGTCCAGTGGTTAGGACTTGGCACTTTCATTGCCGGGGCCCAGGTTCGATCCCTGCTCGGGGAACTAAGATCCAGAAAGTCACGTGGCACAGCGAAGAAAAGAAAAAAATGAGGGAAAAAACGTGAACCATGAAACATCAAATTGCTGTAAAAGTGCCAGAACACTCCCTCGCCATTTCTATGCTTGTCTAGTTTTGGCATCACCTGGGGCTGGCCCTTGGACCACACTTTGAGCAGCGGCACTACAGCCGCAGAGTAGAGAAGGGGAGGAGGGGGCAGGACTGGATGCAGGGAAACCAGTTCCCAGGTTGATGCAGGTGACAGCAGAGTCATGGCGGTGATGGCAGGACACAGATAGATTGGCATGTGATCTAGGAGGGTGACTTGACTGTGTGGGGCAGCTTGTTAGTGTGAAGTGCAAGGGAGAGAAAGGTGCATGAACCTTCTCATTTCTGGCTCAGGTATGTGGGCGTAGCTGTGCCAGCCACGGATTAGAAGGGGAGCTTTGGAGGGGGTGGAACGCAGGGTGAGAGGGAACCCATGCCTGTTTGAGGTGCCTGTGGAAAGCAGTGGCTATTTGGTCTGTAATTAGACCCAAAGCTTGAGGAATCCAGGGTGGCGATGATAGATTTAGGGGTCGTAGAGTGCACTTTGTAACTGCAGCCACAGGAAGATGTCATGTTCTCCTGGGGCCTTGCTCAGAGGAGGGGGCTTAATTCTCACACCTGGCATCTCAGTATGTGAGGGTCGGATAGAGGAAGAAGGGGCCGAGGGGATGGCCACACCGACCACATGAGACAAGGAGCTGAGACGGGGCCATCAGGCTGAGTGGGGATGACCGCAGTGGCTTTGGGGGTGGGGTGGGGCGGAGCCAGATCTCCGTGGGTTGAGATGAAGGGGAGATGAAGAATTGAAGATGAATCTTGGCTGTAAAATTGTTGAGAGCGGGGCATGGATGAAGAGGGAGCTTTTAAAGATCGAAGACTCGGGTGTGTTTAGATGTTGCTGGGGCAGTCAGTAAAGAGAGAAAATGAAGGAAGGAGAGCGAGAGGACACACTTCCTAAAGCAGCGTCCCTGGGAGGGTGGGATCCAGAGCGCAAGTCAGGGGGTGGGGGTGGTCCCGTAAAGTGCCTTTGGTGAAGGCCTGCCTCAGACCTAAGCAGTGGTGGGCCCTGGACGACACCCTGCACCCCACCATCCTTTCTATGGCTTTGTCCAAAGGCTGGGCCGCCTTAGAGTGGGACTCAGAAGAGCTCCAGCAGAGCGTGGTCACGCTCAGACCAGCCGAGGCCCAAATGCAGAGGGGGAGGCCATCTTATCCAGGGACCCTTCCCCAAGTCCTCCCCTCCCGTCCCATCTGGCGAGGTTTGGGGCCTGCACCTGCCCAACGCAGTCTCCTGCTAGCAGAATAGGGCATCCCACGTCGCCTCAATTTGGATTGACCCTTGAATACAGAGGAATAGAGTCAGTGGAAGGAAGGCAAAGGGTGGGGTGTAGGGAGGCCACAGCATGTGTCGGGTGCTGCCGTGCTCCTGCCGTAGGGCTGCAGGTGCGTGGGTTTGCTGGTCGCCATCCAGAGGTCCAGTGGCTTTGCTGTCTCGAAAGGCAAGAGTAGACTGGGGGACAGCAGGCGTTAGAAATAGCTGCCGAGGTTGCTGGGGGTTGAGAGACTTCCTCGGGGAGGGGCTGTTTCTTCAGGCCCAGGCGAGGTGTGGAGAAGGTGGAGGGGGTGGGCTGAGGCTTCCTCTGGGCCGAAGGACAGTGGGCAAGGCTGGACAGTGTTGGCTAGTGAGTGGTGAGATGACGGTCCCAAAGGTCTCCGAGGAGAGGACGAGCAGGAAGGCAGAAAGGGTCCGGGGCTAGGCCCCATGATACAAGGCACGCATGGCTGCGGCACGTCGCAGGGGTCCTCTTCTGGGTGGTGAGTATAGGGAGAGGAGCCCCCAGGACTCAGAGCTGCCCAGGAGGTGGCCAAGGGGATACCTGGACCCCAGCCACATCCTCACAGGGGCCACCTCTCCTCCTCTCCTGCCAGTCATCTGCAAGCAGCAGGCCCCAGAGCTGGAAGCGGCAACGGCCCTGCCACCGCTGCCACAGCCCCCGCTGGCCCCCGCTGCGCCCATCCCGCCAGCCCAGGGCACCCCATCCATGGACGAGCTCATCCAGCAGAGCCAGTGGAACCTGCAGCAGCAGGAGCAGCACCTGCTGGCCCTCAGACAGGTACGGGCCGGCTCCGTCCCCGCCCCCGCCCCCGCCCCTCTTGTCCTGAGCGGGGTACCCAAGCTCACCCTCTGTGCCTCAGTTGTTGTATCTGTACATTGACACTCACGTTAGATGTCAGCGCTGAGGACGGGGAAGTCCCGTTGCCCGGGGCTCGGTGCCTGACGGTCATTATCCCTCCATGCTGCCACCACCCATGTTGTGTGTAGCTTGACCCCGATGCTGGACACGGAGGTTGCGTCTCATCCCAGTGAGGTCACTGCACGAGCTTTGATACACACACACCCGTTGTGCTGGAGTGGGTGCCGACAAGTGAGACTGCACATTGGAAATTGTGTGACAGAGAATGCCCGGTGGCCTCTGGCGCCACCGGCACCAGCTCCTGCTGCTTAGGTCACCCCAAGCTGTTGTGGGGAAGGACCCTTTTGTCCCAGTCCATCACAGTCTGGTACTTTGGCCAAATACAATAGGATCAACTGCCAGAAACACAAGATGGATGAAAAGATCTCTGAAACACCAGCCCCAGTTTTAGTATTGGAGTCAAGATGTAAGTTACGGTTGTATTATTGAAAACAAAACACTCCAGAATGCTTACCCTCAGTTTCCATACGGAGCTCGTCACAGACTGGGCAGTCTGGCTTCAGCCAGCCCTGGGCTGACTGCCTGTCCCCCCAGCAGCACCGGGTCTCAGCCATATCTCAGTTTGCCAGCCTAACGGGCAGAAATCTGGCGTCCTGTTTTCATTGCGGACTCCCTGGTTGCTCGTGAGGTTGCTCTGCTTGTATGCGACTGGTGACTGTTTATATTTGTCCTCTCCATACCGTGTTCACACCCGCCACTCGTTTTTCTTTCTTTTTTTGGTGAATTGATGTGCAGAGGTTCCTTGTTCCTCTGGGTCTTAATCTTTCTGTCTGTCATCTCCGGGGAGACATTGTCTCCCCCTGTATCTTGTCTGGCTTTATCCTCTGCCTGCTCTGCCTGGTACGGCCGTGACTTACAGATGCGTGTCTCAGGCTTCGGGCGTGAGTGTTGGGGGCAGGGCACTGATGGGCCAGCCTGGCTGGGCCTGGGCCAGGGTCCCTCCTCACGCAGTCTCGGTCCCACTTGGCCTTCTAGGAGCAGGTGACAGCAGCCGTGGCCCACGCGGTGGAACAGCAGATGCAGAAGCTCCTGGAGGAGACCCAGCTGGACATGAACGAGTTTGACAACCTGTTGCAGCCCATCATCGACACCTGCACCAAAGATGCCATCTCGGTGAGGGCGGGGCCGGGGTGGGGGCGTGCTCCCAGAACCTGGTGCTCCTGACTAGGTGGGAGCTCCTGCAGCCAGTCTGGGCCAGGGCTGCTCCAGGGGCACCCCGTCTCCGCATCCCCTTCCCGCATGAGCACTTCCGTGGGCTCCCCCACCAAGAAAGGTGGAAGGCAGGCAGAGGCCGTCCGACATTCCCGGGCGTCTGTACACACTTTGGCCTGGGGGAGCCCAGCCCCACTCACCCACCACCCTGGCTGTTTCAGGCTGGGAAGAACTGGATGTTCAGCAACGCCAAGTCCCCACCGCACTGCGAGCTGATGGCGGGCCACCTCCGGAACCGCATCACGGCCGACGGGGCGCACTTCGAGCTGCGGCTGCACCTCATCTACTTGATCAATGATGTGCTGCACCACTGGTGAGGGCCCTGCCAGCTCCGCCTTCCCTCCTGCTCCTTCTCCCTCTCCCGGCCGATGCTCTACACTCAGGAGCCTGGCCTGTCCCGGGACTGGGAACCACTCTTCCGAAGATCCAGGGGGAGGGTTGGTCTGAGCCACAAGCCCTCCATCGGGAGGACAGCCACCTGCACCCCCCACCACCTCAGCCCCTACCCCAGACCCCACGCCCCACCTGGGGCCGCTGTCCCCTCACTCCTTGCTCTCAGGGCAGTTTCTGGGTGTTTTTCAGTGTCTCTGTCAGCTGCCAGCTCCCTTTCACTGATCTACACACACCCCAGTCACCTGACTCTGCTCTGCTTCAGGAATCTTCCCATAGGGTCCCCCTGGCTAACCCTCTGCACACCCCCAAGCCCTCCTAAGGCCAGGCCGGTGTTTACTTCCACACGGCCTCTTTGGTGCCTTTTGACAAACGTTAAGTCGAGAAACCAGATGGCTGGGCCAGAGACAGAGGGAAGCTCACGGTGCTAGTAAGGCTAGCCTGTAGCTGTGAAGACTGGCAGCCACATTTGTCTTTGAACTTGGCTGGCTGGGGGACAGCTCCTGTGAGGGCAGCAGACTCAGACCCAGGTCTTGCGCCTTCTGCCCGCATGCAGCCGGGCCCTGCCCCTCCCCGCTTCGTGTGCCATGTGGGCGGTTCCGGTGTCACTCCGCGCTCCCTACATCACCTTCCCCTATTTCTCTGCCACTGGGAAATAAGTAGCTGTTTGGAACCTTGCCTGCCTCCTGCTCCACCAGCCGCTCCGCTGACTCAGGGCAGATCTGCAGAGACAGCCCTGTTTCTGGCGCTTCTCCAGCCACCCGCTTCCTGAGCCTCACTGTCTGGAAGCCCAGTGCGGCTCGCCCTGTCCTCCTGCCTGGGCTGCCCTCCCTCCCCCAACCTGGCTTCCCGGCCCCGGGCACTTGCTGCTCTCTCTGAGCTCCCTCTGGTGAGCTCGCCTCTGAGAGGGGTTCTAGCTGCCCACCTTCTTCCCCGGGCTCTGCCACCGCATTGCGCAGCTGCGGGCCCTCCACGCTCATTTATGCGGCATGCCCCCCGAGAGGGCGCCTCACCCTGTCAGGCCTCAGGCTCCTAGGCATCTGGCAGCCCGCACCCTCCCTCTGCCTTGTGGAAGGTGGGGTCCCAGCCCAGGTTTCCTCGTGCCTAGGGTGTGACAGTGCTGAGCGAGGCTGCCTGGACAAGGCCCTGTACCTACAGCAACCCCAGCTCAGCCTTTGTGGGCAGCTGGGGCTCTCAGAGGCCTGCATCTGTCCATCCTCATGCCACCCTGGGAGAGAAGGGTTATCTTACTGATAAGGGGACCAGGATGAGAGGCCTTGCTCTGAAAGTCCCCAGGCTGTGTTCTTTCCCTCCTCCCACTGCCATCCATCCATCTTGTGGGGAGCCCAGCCCTTGTCCCAGCCGGGTTGGGGGCCCGTGTCCCAAGAAGGCAGAGGGTGCTGTGGCTGGAGCCGCGATGGTAACGGGCGCGTGGCCGGGTCCCGCCCCAGGGCCCTGACGCGCGGAAGGTCTCTCCCTCACAGCCAGCGCAAGCAGGCCCGGGAGCTGCTGGCCGCCCTGCAGAAGGTCGTGGTGCCCATCTACTGTACCAGCTTCTTGGCCGTGGAGGAGGACAAGCAGCAGAAGATTGCCCGGGTACGAGGGGCAGCTGGTGGGTTGGGGGGGAGATGGGCGGGGGTGGGGGGGTGGCCCTCGTTTTCCCCCTGACACGGCCTTTCCCTCCTCCCCAACGTCCAGCTCCTGCAGCTCTGGGAGAAGAACGGCTACTTTGACGACTCCATCATCCAGCAGTTACAGAGCCCGGCCCTGGGGCTCGGCCAGTACCAGGTGTGTGCTGCTCCCTGAAGTCAGGGGGCTGGGCACCACCAGTAGGGTGGTGACCTCACAGTCCTGGTGGCATTTTCCAAACTGGACTCCCGGAGTGCCCCTGGGATGGTGGTGAGTGGTGGGAGGCGGAGTCTGAGGAGCAGCTTCGGGGGCCCCCACCCCATCCACAGCAGCCAGTGAGCCCACCAGACTTTTCCTGGTGCGCTTGTGACCAGGTTACCTGGTTTAGGCTCTGCTCTCAGGGGTGCCTTTGGCCCATTTGCTCTGGTCCTCCAGGTGTGATGGGAGCATGAGGAAACCCTGGCATAGTCTAGGCTGCCACCTTCATCGTGTTGTGCACAGTGTCCCCTGTGTGCACATCTGCTTGTCTCTGAGGGGGCATCTGTCAGAGGTCGGGGTCGCAGAGCAGAGAGAGGAGGGCCGGATCTCCTTGGTCACCTCTCCTGTGGTGCCGGCATTGCTAGCCCATCTACAGCTGCTTGGGAAAAAGGCACAGTTCACACCCCCTTTTCCCAGGCCGGAAGATGTCGTCTTCCTGCACAGGTCTGGTTGAATGTGAGAAGCTATATGTTGACCGATTCCTCTGTGATGCTCCTGACTGCCACCCTCCCTACAGGGGAGAAGCTTTCATGCTCAGAAAGGCAAATGAGGAAAGTGCATTTCAGACTTTTTCTAAGCTTTACTCCTCTTTTTAATTGATAAATAAAAATGGGCTCATACCACCATACCACAGTGATATTCACTGCTTTTCTCCTATTGAGTTGGTGGTAGCAGCTCATGGTTACTGAGTCACCCTAGTTCCTTTCACTGCATTTTCCCCGAGTCCTCAGAGGTAGGTCCCGTTATTGTCCAGTTTTATAGGTGAGGAAATTGAGGCTCCGGGGAGGTTGTGACTTGCTCAAAGCCATACAGTGAGTAAGAAGTACAGCCTGTGAGCATGTCCTAGGACGTTTGTCAGTGGTGGGATTTTAATGTCTGCGTGGCACTCCAGGGCACGGCTGTCCTTGCTTATTCCCATTGTTAGGGAATTCTAAACTGCCCAGCACCAAACGTCACCAAGTCTGGCTAGATTGAGATGCTCTGTGGTTGTCAAGCTCAAGGTGATTGTTTTACGTGACAATCGCCTGCTTGCCCTGGGTCCCTGGGCCTTGCTGCCCGCAGCATCACCCCAACCTTCTGGGTGCTCCCCAGGCATTTGTCCCCGTGCTGCTCCAGAGGGTCTCGGACCTTGAGTCTCACATCCTGAGTGCCGGCTGCCCTACTCTCCACCAGGCAACCCTCATCAATGAGTACTCCTCGGTGGTCCAGCCGGTGCAGCTGGCCTTCCAGCAGCAGATCCAGACCCTCAAGACACAGCACGAGGAGTTTGTCAACAGCCTGGCCCAGCAGCAGCAGCAGCAGCAGCCGCAGCCGCAGATCCAGATGCCGCAAATGGAAGCTGAAGTCAAGGCCACGCCGCCGCCGCCTGCTCCGCCCCCCGCCCCCACGCCTGCCCCGGCCATCCCGCCAACCACCCAGCCTGGTACGTGGCTCCCTCAGCACCTGCCCCCAGGAGGCAGCCTCCGGAAAGCAGTCTCCTCCCCCAGGAAGGGATCTGGTTCTGTAGTCTCAGGCCCAATCCAAAGAGCAGATTTTAATCTATTTACAAGCACCAGGCAGGTAATTTCACAGGTAAGTGTAACCACGCCCTTACAACTGAGACAGTTCTCCTGTACAAACCATCCCAGGGAATGGTTTCCCAGGGAGAGGAAAGCTCTCCAAGTCATTTTTCGAGGCTAGGATAACTGACACCAGATAGACATGGACAGGGAAAGAAAGAAAAATGTAACCCAGTGTCACTTCTGAGCAAAGATGAAGAAATAGGAAATACTGGGTTGGCCAAAAGTTCGTTCGTTTTTTTCCATAAGATGGCTCTAATAGCACTAAGTTGTCTTTAATTTTGTTAGATTGTATGTGACAGCTGTCATATCAGTGTGCATTTAAAAAAAGACATCAAAATTGGTGAATTTTTGTGTAGCCAGTTTAATACTGAAGATAGAAAAAAAAAAAAGGAACATTTTCAGCATATTATGGTTTATCATTTCAAGAAAGGTAAAAACGCAACCGAAATGCAAAAAAAGATTTGTGCAGTGTATAGAGAAGGTGCTGTGACTGATCAAAACGTGTCAAAGGTGGTTTGCGAAATTTCGTGCTGGAGATATCTCGCTCAACGGTGCTCCACCATCGGGTAGGCCAGTTGAAGTTGATAAAGATCAGATTAAGACATTAATTGAGAACAATCGACATTATACCATGCGGGAGATAAGTGACATACTCAGAATATCCAAATCAAGTGTTGAAAATCATTTGCACCAACTTGGTTATGTTAATCTCTTTGATGTTTGGGTTCCACGTAAGTTAAGTGAAAAAACCTTCTTGACCGTATTTCCGCATGCAATTCTCTACTTAAACATAATGAAAACATTCCGTTTTTAAAACAAATTGTGATGGGCGATGAAAAGTAGATATTGTACAATAATGTGGAATGGAAGAGATCGTGGGGCAAGTGAAATGAACCACCACCAACCACACCAAAGGCCAGTCTTCATTCAAAGAAGGTGACGTGTATATGGTGGGATTGAAAGGGAGTCCTCTACTATGAGCTCCTTCCAGAAAACCAAACGATTAATTCCAACAAGTACTGCTCCCAGTTAGACCAAATGAAAGCAGCACTCAACGAAAAGCGTCCAGAGTTAGTCAACAGAATAACGCAAGACTGCATGCTTCTTTGATGACCAGGCAAAAACTGTTATAGTTTGGCTGGGAAGTTCTGATTCATCTGCTGTATTCACCAGACGTTGCACCTTTGGATTTCCATTTATTTCGGTCTTTACAAAATTCTCTTAATGGAAAAATTTTCAATTCCCTGGAACACTGTAAAAGGCACTTGGAACAGTCCTTTGCTCAAAAAGATAAAAAGTTTTGGAGGGCTTCCCTGGTGGTGCAGTGGTTGGGAGTCTGCCTGCCAATGCAGGGGACACGGGTTCGAGCCCTGGTCTGGGAAGATCCCACATACCGCGGAGCAACTAGGCCCGTGAGCCACAACTACTGAGCCTGCACGTCTGGAGCCTGTGCTCCGCAACAAGAGAGGCCGCGCTAGTGAGAGGCCCACACACCGCGATGAAGAGTGGCCCCCGCTTGCCGCAACTAGAGAAAGCCCTCGCACAGAAACGAAGACCCAACACAGCCAAAAATAAATAAATAATTTAAAACTTCCTTATTGAAAAAAAAAAAAAAAAGTTTCGGGAAGATGGAATTATGAAGTTGCCTGAAAAATGGCAGGAGGTAGTGGAACAAAAGGGTGAATACGTTGTTCAATAAAGTTCTTGGTGAAAATGAAAAACGTGTCTTTTATTTTTACTTAAAAACTGAAGGCATTTTTTGGCCAACCCAATGAAGTCTTAGCAGGTGAAGTCTAGCACAGTATTTAAAAGATATGTCATGACCAAATAGGATATGTCTCAGGAATATATAAGGATGGTTTAATACCAGAAAATCTAACAAAATAACAGATCAGATGGGAAGAAGTCTTTCAACTAGATGCAAAAAGGGTACTTAATAAAGTGATGATAGGGGCTTCCCTGGTGGCGCAGTGGTTAAGAATCCACCTGCCAATGCAGGGCACACGGGTTCGAGCCCTGGTCTGGGAAGACCCCACGTGCCGCGTAGCAACTAAGCCTGTGCACCACAACTACTGAGCCTGTGCTCTAGAGCCTGCAAGCCAGAACTACTGAACCCGTGTGCCACAACTACTGAAGCCCGTGCACCTAGAGCCCGTGCTCCGCAACAAGTGAAGCCACCGCAATGAGAAGCCCGCGCACCGCAACGAAGAGTAGCCCCCACTCGCTGCAACTAGAGAAAGCCTGCACGCAGCAACGAAGACCCAACGCAGCCAAAAATTAAATAAAATTTTTTTTTAAATTGATAAAAATTCTTGAGCAAACTAAAATCAATATGGCTTATCGATCAATAAGTAGGATACTTATTGTAAAGCGTTGAAAGGAGAGAGGTGCGTATCCTGGCCAAGGTCAGGTCTCTCCGTGTTGCCTTCCCGGAGGCAATGGCAGTTTTCAGTGGGGTCAAGAAGCAAGGGTTTATTAGGCAGTAAGCCCAGCCTGGGTTGGCCCTGGGTGCTTGCTGACGATCATTTCGGTTGGGGCCTCCTGCTGCCACCATCTCTGAGTGCTTTTTTGCCTGGTTCTAGATGACAACAAGCCACCCATCCAGATACCCGGCTCTTCCGAGTACGACGCCTCAGGAGGGGTCCAGGACCCTGCCGCCACCGGCCCCCGGGGCCCTGGGCCCCATGACCAGATCCCACCTAACAAGCCCCCGTGGTTTGACCAGCCTCACCCCGTTGCTCCTTGGGGCCAACAGCAGGTATCTCTTAGAACTTGTTGCAGGGGCAGGTGGGGCACACTTGGGTTCAGCTGGATGGCAGGCAGGTGGGTGATGGCCGCTGTGCGGGTTGATGGGCTTTTAGCGGCTCCCTGGGCAACGAGGTTCTGCAGCAGGGCCTGGGGTTTGGGGGTGCTGGCAAGAAGGTGATAGTCTTCCCGAAGTATTGGGACTGAGCTGGGGAAGAAAGTTGGGCCTTTACATCCTTCCCGGGAGCTTTGGTTACCTGGGCTTCTCCGTAACACAGGTCCCCATTTTCCTGTGAGTGCTGAGAAGTTTAACACCATGAAGTACAGCAAGGCGATTTGTTTCCTTCCCTCTTAAACTCATTTGACCAGCAGTGTCAACATCTCATCACCCTAGAAAGAACATGGTGCTTTCGTAAGGAAAGGAAAGGTCAGAAATACCAGGCTAGCAGCATTTTCTGGGTCTGGGATGCTGGTCCGTTCTTCCCTCCCTCCAGGTTCCTTGGAGTCAGAAACTTCTAGGCCAGGGCAGGGGTCATTCTCATCCAGCATAACATGACTGGAAAACACCCCGCAGCTTGCTCTCTGGCCACTGGACCTGGTTAGAGCAATCAGGTCTAGCTCTGGGTGTCCACTTGCCTCTCGACCAGGCATGGTGGGTGTGGCCCTCCCTGGTTGACCCTGTGTGGAGGGGGCGTAAGGGAGATAGTTCTGGGCTGACAAGTGCAGGGTCATGGCTGTGAGTCCCCCCAGCCCACCCTCAGCTTCCGGACAAGAGATTTAACATCACAAAAGATGGGGCATCCCCACAAAGACAGCTCCTGCCTCTGGGTGCCTGCGGTGAGCCCTGCAGTGCTGGGTGCCCTCTGATGCGGGGGCACTTCTCCCCATTTTGTTGGTGTGGAAACAGATGCCCCTAGTGTCTCCCGGCTCAGTCTTTTTGGGGACCGGCAGGTTAGGCTCACAACGGTGGGGCTCCCTCACTGAAGGCCAGCAGTGCACCCACAGTCCACAGTAAGAAACCACAGTTGCCATATTGAAAATCTGGCTTCTTGGCTTCTCTTGAAAACCTGAGGATGTGGCGGCCGGGGCCGGCCTCCCTGTGCTCGTGGTCAGCGGAGCCCCCCAGCCCTGACCCTAGAGGTGGCCCTCTGGGCAGCCTCACCCAGGCGCAGGCCACCCTGGCCCTGAGTTTGGGTTGCAGTCCTGGCTCTTTTAAGTCTTCAAAGCAGCAGCTGGGCAAGCTCCAGAGCTTATGGTCTTCAGCTTACAGAAAGCCATTTCCTGGTAACAGAGCAGACTCTGAGATAAGGATGTGAGAGGGCAGGTGACCCCAGGAGGCAGCGTAGGGGAGAGAAGTGACAGGGAAGGGAGAACAGGCAGGGACGGGGTGTCATCAGGGCGGGCTCTGCCGTGGGCCCTGCGGCTCGGCCTCTGTGCCCTGGGAGTGGTGGGGCCGCACCCCTGCACTGTCCCACTGAGGGGCTCGTGGGCTGGTGTTCGTTCCCCAGCTTCTGTCAGGCATGGGGTTGGGGGGTGCTCCCCAGCCCAGATGCAGGTGCAGCATTTGAGAGTCTGGGCCTGGGGGACAGGCGGCACCACAGCACCCGCTGCACACGTCAGAGTGAAGGTGGCAGCGCCCAGCCGGGCTGTAGGCCTGCAGCTCCAGGGGGTGCTGGGCTCGGGTCTGGGCCGCCTCCACCGCCGGAGACTGAGGTCAGCAGGTGCCTGCTGGGTGCCTCGCGTGCCCAGTGCAGGCCGGGTCTCACGTCCGCTCTTTGCCTTGCAGCCTCCCGAGCAGCCCCCCTACCCACACCACCAGGGCGGGCCGCCCCACTGCCCACCCTGGAACAACAGCCACGAGGGAATGTGGGGCGAGCAGCGTGGGGACCCCGGCTGGAATGGCCAGCGCGACGCCCCCTGGAACAGCCAGCCCGACCCCAACTGGAACAACCAGTTCGAGGGCCCGTGGAACAGCCAGCACGAGCAGCCGCCCTGGGGCGGGGGCCAGCGCGAGCCGCCCTTCCGCATGCAGCGGCCGCCACACTTCCGCGGGCCCTTCCCGCCCCACCAGCAGCACCCGCAGTTCAGCCAGCCGCCACACCCACACAACTTCAACCGCTTCCCGCCCCGCTTCATGCAGGACGACTTCCCGCCTCGGCACCCCTTCGAGCGGCCGCCCTACCCTCACCGCTTTGACTACCCTCAGGGGGACTTCCAAGCTGGTGAGTGCGAGGTCGCCCTCGGGGGCACTGTCCTCAGGCCAGGGATCACGTCCCTCTCCTGCCCTGTGATCCCTGAGAAGGTCAGGTCACTCGCCGGCAGGGCCTGGAAGAGGCGCCTGACGAATCAGCCTTCTGAGCGGGCTGGTGGCACTGCTGGCGGTCCTGCCGTGTGGCCTGGTGTGCCCTGAGCCAGGGTGACAGGCGGAGGGTCATAGGGTGACAGAGGAGCCCAGCTCGGTCCCTCAGGAAGGTGGGGAGAGGAGGGCAGACCGGCGACCCTAGTGTGGGCACCCGCCAGGCACCAGGCCAGCTGTTGAGGTGTGAGGCCCTGTATCTCGCAGAAGAGGAAGGACGATGGGGTTCCGAAAGGAAAAGGAACTCCCTAGTCCCCACGGCGGGCAGACCAGGCAGTGAGCGAGCCACTGAGTCCAGGCCCGGCAGCGCTTGTGCCATTCCCTGCTCCTTGTCTTGCTGTTTTCGTCAGGTGTTCTGTTTTCTTTTTGAAGAATCTTTAGTTTTCTCGATCTTGTGTTTTGTAAAAAATTTCATTTCAACTTTCCTACTCTTCAATCTTTATCCTCAAATCCATTCTTGACTGTAAATTGAGCTTGGAGACCAGTAGCAGGTTTCTTACTTGTTGTGAGTGTCTTGGGGCTGCTGTAACAAAGTACCATGGACTGGGTGTCTCCAACAACAGGGAATTCTTCTCTGGCACTTAGTTCTGGAGGCTGGAGGTCCGAGATCAAGGTGTCAGCGGGGTTGGTTTCTACTGAGGCCTCTCCCCGTGGCTTGTAGATGCCTGTCCTCTCCCTGTGTCTTCCCATGGTCTTCTCTGTGTGTCTGTGTCTTAATCTCCTTTTCTTAGAAAGACATCAGTCAGTATTGGATCAGGGCCCACTCAAAGGACCTCATCTAAAGTAGTCATCTCATTACAGGCTCCATTCCCAAATGCAGTCACATTCTCAGGTACTGGGGACACAGTTTGGCTCATAACATGGCTGTTTGAAGGTTATGTGATTTCCCTTGTGGTTCTTTCTTTCACCCATGAGGTCTGTCAGGTGCTGCTCTGGGTGCAGGACAGGCCACTCTGAGCCCCGGCTCCTCCCCCGTTGCTTTGTGGCCCCGAGCAGTGAATGAAGCAGCTGGAGGGTTGGTGCTGGGCAGGGCTGCCCAGGAAGTGGATGTGGGCATCCTTGCCCCACTCTGAGCCCCTTTCCACTGCGCTTATTACCTTGGAGAGCTTGACCGGGCTGTTGGCGTTGCCCAGCTCTCGACTTTGCGGCAGGCCTGAGTCAAGTTTCTGTTTTGCAGAGATGGGACCCCCTCACCACCATCCCGGCCACCGCATGCCTCACCCTGGGATCAACGAGCACCCGCCTTGGGGTGGGCCCCAGCACCCTGACTTCGGCCCTCCTCCCCACGGCTTCAACGGGCAGCCCCCTCATATGCGGCGACAGGGCCCTCCCCACATCAACCACGACGACCCCAGCCTGGTCCCCAATGTGCCCTACTTTGATCTCCCTGCCGGGCTGATGGCCCCCCTCGTGAAGGTAATGTTGCCGAGTTGAGTGCCAAGCTTAGCCTTGAATGCTTGGTCTCCACGTGGAAAGTTCACAGGTGGAACCCATTTCCCGATTGGCTACAAAACACTGCTTCCCAGGGCCCCTGCCCCTGTCGTTTCCCGCACCCCAGTGAGCCTGACCAGTAGTCAGAGAGGATGTGCCTGAGCCAGCAACACCGCTTCGCGTGCTCACGTGTGGCTGCGAGCAAGGCCCGTGTCCCCCTCTGCTCCCTCCAAGCCTCCCTCCTGGGGCTGCAAGCTTGGTAGCTGCTCAGAGTGGGCTGGGCTGGGCTGGGCCTGAGGTGCAGGTCCTCTTGGTCCTGGCCTTTGGAAGCCACCTTGCCCAGGGGCTGATGACAGGGATTTCTCAGAAAAGGGGTGGTCTCCAGTTGAGCAAGGTGAGCAAGGCAGGAGAGGGGGTCAGAAGGGAGCCAGGGCTGGGCTCAGGGCGCTCTGAGGGTCATGCTGGCTGTACTGGTCCCTGCCACTCCCCGTCCCCTCTGAGACACTAGCATACTGGAAGCTGAGACAGGTCACGCTGGGGCAGCAAGGGGAGTCAGAGGCAGAGGGGCCAGCGGGGCTGCCCTCGGGGTAGGAGCTGGAGCAGAGACAGGGGCACATAGCGGGGCCCCTGGGGTAGGCGCCTGGGCACAGGGCGGTGGTTGGCAGGGGAGGGCGTCTGGGATCCATGGCGTGTCGGTGAATTAACAGGGGTCTTTCCTTTACCTGAGCTTGGAGGCCATGTCTTCTCTGCATTGTTGTAGAGAGAGAATTCTGTAGCTTCTGTCAACTTCCATGGAGCCCTCAACCACCCCATTTAGGAATTGAAGTATTGGTGTGGCCAAACCCTCCAGGAGGGTGGGGTTTCCCAGGAAGGGCCGGGTGAGGCACTCTGATGCGCAGGGCAACTGTGTCCCGCCCCCGGCTCTCCGGTCCCCCAGCCCCCGCAGTTCCCTGGATGGGCTCCAGCAGGGAGCAGTGACGGCTGTGTTCTCCACTGCAGCTGGAAGACCACGAGTACAAGCCTTTGGATCCTAAAGACATCCGCCTCCCACCCCCCATGCCACCCAGTGAGAGGCTGCTGGCGGCCGTGGAGGCCTTTTACAGCCCTCCCTCACACGACAGACCCAGGAACAGGTACGGGGCTGCGGGAGACGAGGCGCTGGGGCTGGTGATGGGAGGGGAGGCCCCTGGCCCCTCTCCTGGCCTGTCTTCCCCAGTTTGCTTCACAAGAAAGACTCCGGACAGTCCCACCTTCCGCCCAGGGTGGTGTGAGGCCCAGGTGAGAAAATGTGGTTAGGAGATGCCATTTCTCCCCCAGCTTGCGTGATGTGTGCCACGCATAGAGTGGCCCTCGATAAAAGGCTTTTACCACGTTAGAGACATCAGAACAAGAGCTTACCTCAGGATCCCCTCCCCCAGCGGCCTCCTCGCTTCAGTTAAAATCGTCTTCTGCTCTGTTTGGGGCCACAGGCCTACCTGCCTACAAATCAAGAGTTTCTCGTCCCCAGTTACAGTAACCCTGAGACCCTCTTCAACTATTTGGAGAAAGCCCAGCATGGAAAGGCGTGGGAGCCACGAAGCGCTGGGAGCGCAATCCAGCCTCTCCACCTCCCAGCGGGCGGCCTGGCCTCTGGGCCTGGTCACTCCTCTGAGAAAGGGCAGCCCTGTGGCAGTGACCACCCGAGTGCTTTCTCTGCTGGGCCCTTGCTTAGCATCCTGAGTGAAAGAGGGAAGGCCTGTCGGGTAGGGCTTATTCCTGGTGACTTTTTCACAAGTTCCCTGTGGGAGGGAGGCTTGTGTTCATACAGGGGATGCCCATGTCTTACAGTGAAGGCTGGGAGCAGAACGGCCTCTATGAGTTCTTCCGAGCAAAAATGCGGGCCCGGCGGAGGAAAGGCCAGGAGAAGAGGAACAGGTAAGAGCGCACACGCCCACCCCGCTGCCCCCTCCCCGCCACCGGTGTGGAGGTCAGGCCTCCGCAGTGCATCCCGTCCTAGGTCAGCTGGGAGCAAGCCCTGCCTTTGCTGACAGGCGCGCTGTGGTGTCGTGCCCGGCGCAGGCAGAGGGGGGTCAGTTCTGGCCTCTGCCTGGGTCGTGGGTCTGGCACCCTACGATAAAGGTGCTGTGAGCCACCAGGAGCTGTTTCCCACAAGGCCGAAGTTAAAACACCAGTACGAGAGAGAAGCTTGCCATAGTCTGTATTCAACCCTGATGTGAAAGGGCGTGTCTGCACCTGCACTGGGCACATCGGGGGTCTTTTAGAGTTGGGGGTTGGGGCGGGCTGGGCACAGCCCATGGAGGGGCTCCGGCTCACCAGGCCTCTCCCCGCAGCGGACCCTCGAGGTCTCGGAGCAGATCCAAAAGCCGAGGGCGCTCCTCCTCCCGCTCCAACTCGAGGTCCTCCAAGTCTTCCGGCTCGTACTCAAGGTCAAGGTCTCGTTCGTGCTCCCGCTCCTACTCCCGCTCCAGATCCAGGTAGGCAGGGCCGCGCCTCTCGGGATGCAAGGCCTCAGGCTCCTCGGCAGCTGCGCTGACCCGCCCCGTCTCCCCTGGCCCGCAGGAGCCGCAGCCGGTCACGCTCCTCACAGAGCCGCTCCCGGACCCGCTCTCGCTCTCGGTCCAAGTCCTACTCCCCGGGAAGGAGACGTCGGTCGCGGTCCAGGAGCCCCACCCCGCCGTAAGATTTCTGTCTTAACTGTCAGGACCTCTGGTAGCGCTGGAACCCTCTGATGCTTTGCTGTGAATGTTGAAACGTGTTGTTAGAAGACGCGCTCGCAGTGGCCTGCGCCAAGGCGGCACCTCGGGGCCCCCGAGCGCTAGCACAGTGACAGTGGCACCTCGTCTCACACCTCGCTGTTACCTCTGCAGTCACGTTGTAAAGCCTGAGGCGGTGGCTGCGCTCTGTATTTTCTGACCGTTTTACGGGTCCAGTGTGGCCCGCCCGTGCCGCTGAGTGTGAGGCAGGGGCCGCCATCTTAGGGAACCCCCTTATCTGCCGGCGAAGAGGATAAAGAAGAAGGCTAGAGACACGAAATGTGTGTGTGTGTGTGTCCATCTCACGCTGGTGACCCTTCATATAAGCTACACACTGTAATATTCTAAGTTTTCATTCCAATAAATGTATCAGCTCTTTTTTAAAAGACGTAACCTGTCTTAATTTTAGTTCCTCGGCTGGTCTGGGTTCTAATTCAGCACCTCCTATACCTGACTCCAGGCTCGGGGAAGAGAACAAAGGACATCAGATGCTGGTGAAAATGGGTAAGGTTCCGGGGAAGACGGAACAATCCGCTCTGGGCATCCGTGGTTGGGGGATGATGAAGTCAGGAAGTTCCAACTCATGACCAGAACTTCTGAGCCTGCAGGGTTTTTACTGAGCGTCCTTTTTTACTACCTTAGTTTCCCGTTTATAAACTGCATGTCTGCATGTCGTTCGACTCTCCAAACACATTTCCATTTAACTTCATGTCAGGGTCAGTGCACCACAATTTCGGCTTCCTCTGTGGGTCGTAACCACTCATCCCTCTCTTCTTCAGGCTGGAGCGGATCTGGCGGCCTCGGCGTGAAAGAGCAAGGAATCCAGGACCCCATCAAGGGGGGGGACGTCCGGGATAAGTGGGACCAGTACAAGGGCGTGGGCGTGGCCCTGGACGACCCCTACGAGAACTACCGCAGGAACAAGAGCTATTCCTTCATCGCCCGCATGAAGGCCAGGGACGAGTGCAAGTAGGCGCGGCGCGGGCAGGGAGGGCTGTTGGACCCTTCTTGGCCTACTGGCAGTGGAAGGTGGTAGGGACAGCTCGGTTCTCACACGGTCTCCATCTGTGGGGAGCGACAGAAGAGAAGGAAGACTTCAGCAGGCCTTGTGACGAGTGCCACGCTTGATGGCGCGGAAGGCCCAGGCCCCACCTGCAAACCAGCTCTAACGTAGCAGCAAGAGTCACGAGGAGATGCCCAGCCAACTCGACAATGAGCTTATTTCCCTGGACAGTGAAGCGAGAAACATAAGACCCTTGGATAAGAATTCTTGTCATCTGAAGGAACGGCTGGCTGTCTCCCATCTCCCCTCAGCCTGAGCCGCTACAACCAGTGGGAGTGCATGGAGGAGGGGCCCTGAGGGCACACGCCAGCCCAGCCCAAGGGGCCGGCCCCCTCCCACTCTCCCATCGGTTGTGTTGTGAGAAGGCTCAGGCCAGGCGCTGGTACTGCTCACTCTTTAAAAATGGAAAAACAAAACCTTTTTGATTTGCAAAGTTAAACAGGGTTTTCATTTTTACTCCAAATGGTTTAGTTTTAGAAAAAAGAATACTGATCTAGGTTGATACCCAGTGAGATAATTTGAAACCTGATTCCTCTGAGACATACTAGCCCTTAGTTATTTAAGCTGTTTAAGTTGAGGTGTTTTTTTGTTTGTTTTTTTGTTTTTGTTTTTTTTTTTTGAACGTTAGCCATTTGCTGTTCCCTGCAGAAACAAAAGGTTCTGAGGAAACTTATCTGAGGCATCTCCAGGTCACGTAATGATGACGCCCTTGGAGAATCTGTACCCTTAGTGTCTCTACTTGTGTTTTTCACGGAGAGGAACCCACACACCAGCACTCACGTGCAACGGCCCATTCACATCCAGAGTGTGAGAGCGACCACCGGCCCTGCTTCCTGCTCTGTCGCTTCCTTTGCCTGCCCCAAGCCGCCCCCAAAGGGAGGTGAGGCTGGAGGGAGCCGCCTCCGCCGGGAGCTGCGGAGCGACCGCCTGGGATCGGCTGCACTCGGCATCCGCGGGCAGCTTGGTGCGGTGCCATTTATTTGTACAGAAACATTTTTGAAAAATTCTTTTCAATAAGATGCAAAATTTTCTCCAACTTTTCCACCTGATGTGATAAAATATTTGATTTTGTTCTAGATTTCCTGTAGCTGTGAATTGTTCAAACATGTCTGATTCAGGATAAAATGTAAACGTGTTGTTAACAGTTTCTTGTGGATTTTACTGTTTTGCCTTCAAATAAAGACTTTTTTTTTAAAGACCTCTTTCTCTGTGCGTTTAAGTCAGAAGCGTGCTCAGGCTGAGGAGGGAGGAGGTGCGTCCCGAGTGCAGACTTTGTCTGAACTGTGGAGTCGGGTCAGAAGCTCTGCCCTGGTGTCTCCTGGGAGTCCCCGGCGTGGACGCCTGGTCCTGTTTCCTCGTGGCCCCGTGTGGCTCCAGACAGGCTGGCATCCTCTGTCCTGCCACGAGCGGTGAGAGCTCCACCTGGGGTTCCATTTCCACTGGCCTGTGCTACGTCCTCTCGGGTGCCACGCACACCGAGGAAATGGGGGCTGGGAGGGCTCAACTACGCAGCTAGAAAAGGCTGCAGCGGGGATTCCTCTCAGGTGAGTCCTGGCTGCCACCTGCCCCCACCGCTGAACGTCCCCTGGGAACTAAGGTGTGAGCGTCACGGCTGGTTTACGGGACCAGCTCCTTAGACCCATGAGTCTATCTCACCTCCCGGCGTTCACAGCTCCTTCTTCACCTCCTCCAGGGCCTCCTCCATGGTCAGCGGGGCGGGCCTGTGTTGCCTGATGTACTGTGGGGCAGAGGACACGGGGGAGCCATCACCGCTGCTGCCTCAGTCTGCTGAGGCTCTGGGTCCTGGAGACGGTGCCTGTCCCCAGGGGCTAACAGGGAAAATGAAGGGATGCCAGGTGGCAATGGAACAGAAGAGGAGAGGGGAACCCAGGCAGCCTCCGGGCAGGTACCCTGCAAGGGGCGAGCCCTGACTGAGCCTGGAAGGGAAGAGGGGCCGCGGTGAGGGGCAGGGCTACCCGGAGTGCCCTCAGAGGACACAGGTTGGGGAGGAGGACTTAGGTGCCACTCTCGGGGTGTGGGCCTGGAGCAGAGAGCAGGCAGCCACACGTGGGCTGCAGGCAGGTGACGCAGTCAGATCACTTCAGCCTGCATCCAGTCAACTGATGCACATCCAACAGAGGAACAAGTTAAAAGGACTCCACTGGGGAGCAATCACCCCAGTCCAGAACGTGGGAAACTGTCAGATAACCTATTTTCTTTCTTTTTTTTGGCCACACCGTGCGGCATGTGGGATCTTTGTTCCCCAGCCAGGGATCGAACCCACACCCCTTGCACTGGAAGCGCAGAGTCTTAACCACTGGACCGCCAGGGAAGTCCCAGGACAACCTGTTTTCTTCCAACCAATAAACTGCAAGGAAACAAAAGAGGTGGGGGAGGGGGGAAGACCTCTAGAGCAGTGGTTCTCAAAGTGGGTCCCCAATGGGCCCATAGGAGAAACGCCCACTGCTAGGCCCACCCTGCTGCCAACACAACCCCAGTGGTCAGGCCCTCGGGGGTCTGACGCTGCTCAGGGCTGAGAACCACTGCTCTAGATTAAGACATCAAACGATCTTGATGTACCACTTTGGACACTGATGAAAAAAATAGGAACAAAAGGTACAACTTTTATGAGATGAGTGGAAATCTGAACACTGGATATCTAACGATATCAAGAAAACTTAGGGCTTCCCTGGTGGCGCAGTGGTTAAGAATCCGCCTGCCAATGCAGGGGACACGAGTTCGAGCCCTGGTCCGGGAAGATCCCACATGCTGTGGAGCAACTAAGCCTGTGCGCCACAACTACTGAGACTGCACCCTAGAGCCCGCGAGCCACAACTACTGAAGCCCGCGTGCCTAGAGCCCGTGCTCTGCAACAAGAGAAGCCACCCAATGAGAAGCCTGCACACCACAATGAAGAGTAGCCCCCGCGCGCCACAACTAGAGAAAAGCCAACACGCAGCAACAAAGACCCAACGCAGCCAAAAAAAAAGAATGTTGCAGGAATTCCCTGGCTGTCCAGTGGTTAGGACTCTGCACTTTCACTGCCAAGGGCATGGGTTTGATCCCTAGTCAGGGAACTAAGATCCCACAAGCAAAACAAAAACAAAAAAGTCAATTTGGTTTTGGTATACTGGTATTGTGACTATTTTTTTTTTTTTTTTTTTTTTTTTTTTTTTTAAAGGTCTTTTTTTTTTTTTATAGCTACTTTATTTATTTATTTCTTTATTTTTGGCTGTGTTGGGTCTTCAGTTCGTGCGAGGGCTTTCTCTAGTTACGGCAAGTGGGGGCCACTCTTCATCGCGGTGCAGGGACCGCTCTTCATCGCGGTGCGCGGGCCTCTCACTATCGCGGCCCCTCCCGTTGCGGGGCCCAGGCTCCAGACGCGCAGGCTCAGTAGTGTGACTATTTTTTTAAAGTCCTTATTTTTAAGAAATATATACTGAAATATTTGTAGATAAAATGATAAAAATCACCATGCAGAACAACTCAAATAGTATGATGCCATTTCTGTAAAGAAATATATATATCATGTTATTATATATGAATACTATACCTCTTCTATGTATTTTATACATAGTATAAAATATGTAAGATATAATATTGTACGTGTACATAACAGTATATTTTACATAGGAAAAATCTAAAGAATATATATCAAGTTGGTAATAGTTATCTCTGAAATTATGGAGAACTTTATAAGCTACATATCTCCAACAAAATTTTTATACAATGTTTTTTGTAATCAGACAAAAAAATAAATTTTGGAGGGAAAAATAGAGGTGAGTGTGACATCCCTTGAGCTTAGCCCTTGGGACTGAGGAGAGGGGCCCTGCCTGTGGTGGCCCACGGGAACGGTCGGTAGAGGGACAGGACCCTCACCGAGGAGGTCACCTTTGGTCCGAGGTCACACAGAGCCTGGGCTGCGGCTGGCTCTCAGTGCCCCTGCCCCGTACCAGCCCTGGTCATGGCCAAAGAGAGAACAGGACTCCTTCCACGAGGACTGAAGGTGAAGGTGGCTGGGCCCCCAGCATCCCCGCCACCCTGGGCTGAGCGTGGGAAGCAGCCTGCCCTCTCTTTCCCGGGAAGGGTTAGCTGCACCATGGTCACCTCTTTGGTTTCCTCCAGGGTGTGGTAGTGGAATGAGTCCTGGTCCAGGGAGCGCAGGAGGGATGCATGCAGGTGCCGGCTGGCCTCGATGAACTGCTGTGTCAGGCTCAGCTGCTGCTTCAGCACATCGTTGAGCGCGAACACGGCCGGGCTGTACGCTGTCAGGGCTGCACCAGGTTCTGTGTCAGTCGGCAGCCCCCAGGGCCCCATCCCCCTGGCCAGTCCCGCTCCCCGCGAGGGCCCTGCAGCCCCCAACCGTGGACTGTGTCAGGATGCTCTCTGCAGGTGCTGCCACCTTCGGAAGCAGCAAAGGCCTCGCCTATTCTGTGCCTCTCTCTACTCAGTAGTAAATGAACCAACCGCTCTCTTCGCTGACTTTGTGTGGATCTCACACCCTCAGCTCAGCTTCCAGGCAGAACCGGAAGCCTCAACCTCGGCGTCCAACACAAGGAAAGAAGGCCAGTGACACGGCTCCCCAGACTGCAACCGCACGGTGCGAATCTAACACTCCTGAACTGTACACTTAAAAATGGGGAAGAGGGTAAATTTTACACTATGAATTTTTAAACACATAATTAAAATAATTTAAAATGCAATTAAAATATAATAATTAACTAAATAAAAGTACAATTAAAAATAACTGCAACCGGGGCTTCCCTGGTGGCACAGTGGTTAAGAATCTGCCTGCCAATGCAGGGGACATGGGTTCGAGCCCTGGTCCTGGAAGATCCCACGTGCCACGGAGCAACTGGGCCCGTGAGCCACAACTACTGAGCCTGCGCTCTAGAGCCCGCGAGCCACAACTACTGAGCCCGCGCACCACAACTACTAAAGCCCACGTGCCTACAGCCTGTGCTCCACAACAAGAGAAGCCACCTCAATGAGAAGCCTGCGCACCGCGACAAAGAGTAGCCCCCCGCTCAGCAGCGAAGACCCACCGCAGCCAAAAAATAAAATTAAAATTAAAAAATTAAAAATTTAAAAGTTTAAAAATTAAAAAAAAAATAACTGCAACTGTTAAAAATGATCATTACTAAGACTACACAGTAACATGGAAAAATCGTTGAGGTTAATATTGTGTTTAAAAACAGGAGTTTTTTTTTTAAGGATATAAATATTTCACTTATTGCAACCAATATATCTTAATATCTTCATCTTCTAAAAATGTTAAGAAAATGGAAATGGGGGGAAAAAAGCAGGTTCTAGACGGATCCTTGCTTGTGTCATGCGAGTCATCAGCAGCCCCGTGGGACCTGACACAGACTGGGTTTCCCAAGGTGGCTGCTGGCGTCTTCCTCTTGCCCAAGGCCGGGCTGGGCCTCCCCAGGGCCCCACGACTCTCGCACACTCAGCAAGGAGGCAAGTGTCGTGTCCACAGGGCTGGGCCGCTCAGTACTGGCTGAGTGTCTTCCAGAGGAAAACACCTATGGATTCTGGACAGAAAGGCTCTGAAGGGAACACACAAAATAAAGATGGCCCTGTTGGGGTGGAAGGCTCATAGGTATGTTCCTGGTAGCCTTCCTGTTCTGTCCAACATCGGTGTCCTCGACCTAAGGGACCCACAAGGTGAGCTGGGCTGTTACCTTCTATGGCGTCCGCACTGACGACGTGGCTGGCGATGGGCGAGGGGTCCACGTAGGCACCTCCCAGGGCTGGTCCGATGGCCGCTACGCCGGCCGCTGTCCCAAGGACAAAGGGGGAGAGGTGAGTGGGCAGGATTCAGAGCAATGACTTTCTCATCAACAGGTATGAGGCTGAAATAAGCTACATGAATCTGTCCTTTTCTCTTTCTGAATGTGATGGCCACCCTCCTTGCTTTTTTAACCGTTCCCCCTTTTAAAATTTTCCCAAACCTGCCTCCATCTTTCTGGTAGGTTCTCCCTGTTCAATATATAAGTCAGGTGTGCTGGCTGAAGTGGTCACCACAGCCCAGCGCGGCTGACAACTGTGGCATCGTGCCCTCCCCTGGCTCTGCCCTCCTTCCACAGCTATTTGAGGGCTTCGGAATGTTCCCTGGATTCTAACTGGCCAGTTGATTTACGCTGCCTTTTTTCTCCCTCCTTTCAAAGTCAGGCCGCGTCTAGGAAATCAGCACCACCACTGTTTTATGAAAGCATCTCTTTATTTATTTTTTATTTTTCACTTTTTTTTTTAACATCTTTATTGGAGTATAATTGCTTCACAATGGTGTGTTAGTTTCTGCTGTATAACAAAGTGAATCAGCAATACATATACATATATCCCCATATCTCCTCCCTCGTGGGTCTCCCTCCCACCCTCCCTATCCCACCCCTCTAGGTGGTCACAAAGCACCGAGCTGATCTCCCTGTGCTATGCGGCTGCTTCCCACTAGCTATCTATTTTACGTTTGGTAGTGTATATATGTCCATGCCACTCTCTCACTTCGTCCCAGCTTACCCTTCCCCCCACCCCGTGTCCATTGCTTTAAATTGCAAAAAGAGAAACAAAAATGGGCACATTTGCTGCCCACAGGCTAGGCTGTCAGAAAGGCAGCAGGAGGACTTGGAGAGGGACACAGAGGTTTCTGAGTCACAGAACCAGGGTTTAAAATCCCCTTGAACACCTTCTAGCGATCTGAGTTGGCTCGTCTGACTGACCTTCCTCCCTGAGAAACAGAACAGTCACGCCCCCAGCCAGGTGTGAGGTCCCGGCGGATGTATGACTAAGCCCCCCAAATCCAAATGAACAGACAAAGGGAGAACCCCACCCCAGCGCACAGTCTGGAAACAACAAGCTCTGTCTGTATTGCGGGTGTTGTCTAGACAAGAAAAGGGAGCAGGAGACTCTCTAAAAGAAAGCGACCTTTCCGTCCGGAAGGGCCAAGACCAATGCTGGGGACAGGGGAAACGACGAGCAGTGCCCGCTGCACCGCAGAAGAGAATCCACCGACAAACGCAATGAGTTCAGACAACCAGCCAGACAGGCGGCACAGCAGCCCTTGGAGCCCCATGCTGGGGCCCCACAAAGTGCCTGAGGACACGCTGTCCCGGAAGGCGGTTCCTGGCACCCTGCATACCACTGACATTTGGGGCGGGGTCACTCTCTGGCCAGGTCGTCCTGGCCACTGCAGGATGTTGAGCAGCACCCCCTGGCCCCCACCCATAGACTTCCCGTCGCCCAGACCTTGCCGATGTCTGTCCCCTGGGGCCAGGATCACCCCAGCTGAGAACCACTGCCTTAGTCTTTGGTTTGAAATCTTTCAGTGTTTTAGAGCTTGGAAGACAGTGGGGAGTACCCAAGGAGCCCCCCTCTTCTGTGGGAGAGGAAACAGGGTGCTGAGGTCCCCCCAGCTGACTAATGACAACCCAGACCTCCTGGCCCCGGGGTTCCTGCCTGTCGCTGCCGCTGGCCTGCCCCTCCCTCCTCCAACCAACATGCTTACCCTTAGCCCACTGGTAGGTGAAGGCGGGATCGAGGGTCTGCACAGCCATCTCCTTCACCGTGACTCTTGTAACACCCCTGGCCCACTTCTTCCGAGACTTGGGAGTTGGTGGAGGAAGGTCTGTCTTCAGGCTTGCAGAAAATTCAGACCGAGTCGCCAGCGTCCTGTCAGGAGACGCCTCAGAATGGGCCATCGACTCAGATGCTGTTGGACTGGGGGATTTTTCAAAATCTTCCGAATAAGCCGAGCTCACTGTGCTGGCCGTAGGTTCCTGAGACTTTGACCCCAGGCTAGAAGTGCCCTTGGGTCCAGGGGACGAGACGGACCGCTGGCTCAGACACTCAGAAATCTCGCTTCCAGAGGGGGGGGCCCCAGCCCAGGGGCTTTTGCTGGATGCCTTTCCCCCCTGACCTTCTTTCTAAAACAAAGGAAGGCAGAGGTCACTGGAAAGTGTTTTCGAATGAGCAACAAGCTCGGAATACCACTGAGTTAGACTGAGGGCACCCCAAGGGCCCAGCAGGTGAGGGTCCACGCTGTCCTTCCTAAATTTGGGCAGGCTGAGTATCGTGAGCAGAATTCTTTTTTTTTTTTTTAAACATCTTTATTGGAGTATAATTGCTTTACAATGTTGAGTTAGTTTCTGCTGTATAACAAATTGAATCAGCTATATGCATACATATATCCCCATATCCCCTCCCTCTTGCATCTCCTTCCCACCCTCCCTATCCCACCCCTCTAGGGGGTCACAAAGCACCGAGCTGATCTCCCTGTGCTATGCGGCTGCTTCCCACTAGAGATAAATGTAAAATAAATGTAAAATCTATTTTACATTTGGTAGTGTATACGTCAAAGCTACTCTCAGCTGACCCTTCCCTCTCCCCATGTCCTCAAGTCCATTCTCTACATCTGCATCTTTATTCCTGTCCTGCCCCTAGGTTCATCAGAACCATTTTTTTTTTAGATTCCATATATATGTGTTAGCATACGGTATTTGTGTTTCTCTTTCTGACTTACTTCACTCTGTAGGACAGACTCTAGGTCCATCCACCTCACTACAAATAACTCTATTTCATTCCTTTTTATGGCTGAGTAATATTCCATTGTATATATGTGCCACATCTTCTTTATCCATTCATCTGTCGATGGATGCTTACATTGCTTCCATGTCCTGGCTATTGTAAATAGAGCTGCAATGAACATTGTGTACATGACTCTTTTTGAATTATGGTTTTCTCAGGGTATATGCCCAGTAGTGGGATTGCTGGGTCATATGGTAGTTCTATTTTTAGTTTATTAAGGAACCTCCATACTGTTCTCCACAGTGGCTGTATCAATTTACATTCCCACCAACAGTGCAAGAGGGTTCCCTTTTCTCCACACCCTCTCCAGCATTTATTGTTTGTAGATTTTTTGATGACGGCCATTCTGACTGGTGTGAGGTGATACCTCATTCTAGTTTTGATTTGCATTTCTCTAACGATTAATGATGTTGAGCATTCTTTCATGTGTTTGTTGGCAATCTGTATATCTTCTTTGGAGAAATGTCTATTTAGGTCTTCTGTCCATTTTTGGATTGGGTTGTTTGTTTTTTTGATATTGAGCTGCATGAGCTGCTTGTATATTTTGGAGATTAATCCTTTGTCAGTTGCTTCGTTTGCAGATATTATCTCCCATTCTGAGGGTTGTCTTTTCATCTTGTTTATGGTTCCCATTGCTTTGCAAAAGCCTTTAAGTTTCATTAGGTCCCATTTGTTTATTTTTGTTTTTATTTCCATTTCTCTAGGAGGTGGGTCAAAAAGGATGTTGCTGTGACTTACATCATAGGGTGTTCTGCCTATGTTTTCCTCTAAGACTTTTATAGTGTCTGGCCTTACATTTAGGTCTTTAATCCACTGTGAGTTTATTTTTGTGTATGGTGTTAAGAAGTGTTCTAATTTCATTCTTTTATGTGTAGCCGTCCAGTTTTCCCAGCACCACTTATTGAAGAGGCTGTCTTTTCTCCATTGTATACTCTTGCCTCCTTTATCAAAGATAAGGTGACCATATGTGCGTGGGTTTATCTTGGGGCTGTCTGTTCCATTGATCTATATTTCTGTTTTTGTGCCAGTACCATACTGTCTTGATGACTGTAGCTTTGTAGTATAGTCTGAAGTCAGGGAGCCTGATTCTCCAGCTCCGTTTTTCTTTCTCAAGATTGCTTTGGCTATTCGGGGTCTTTTGTGTTTCCATACAAATTGTGAAATTTTTTGTTCTAGTTCTGTGAAAAATGCCATTGGTAGTTTGATAGGGATTGCATTGAATCTGTAGATTGCTTTGGGTAGTCATTTTCACAATGTTGATTCTTCCAATCCAAGAACATGGTATATCTCTCCATCTGTTTGTATCATCTTTAATTTCTTTCATCAGTGTCTTATAGTTTTCTGCATACAGGTCTTTTGTCTCCTTAGGTAGGTTTATTCCTAGGTATTTTATTCTTTTTGTTGCAATGGTAAATGGGAGTGTTTCCTTAATTTCTCTTTCGGATTTTTCATCATTAGTGTATAGGAATGCAAGACATTTCTGTACATTAATTTTGTATCCTGCTACTCTACCAAATTCATTGATTAGCTCTAGTAGTTTTCTGGTAGCATCTTTAGGATTCTCTATGTAAAGTCTGCAAACAGTGACAGCTTTACTTCTTCTTTTCTGATTTGGATTCCCTTTATTTCTTTTCCTTCTCTGATTGCTGTGGCTAAAACTTCCAAAACTATGTTGAATAATAGTGGTGAGAGTGGGCAACCTTGTCTTGTTCCTGATCTTATAGGAAATGGTTTCAGTTTTTCACCACTGAGAATGATGTTGGCTGTGGGTTTGTCATGTATGGACTATATTATGTTGAGGTAGGTTCCATCTATGCCTACCTTCTGGAGGCATAATGGGTGTTGAATTATGTCAAAAGCTTTTTCTGCATCTACTGAGATTATCATATGGTTTTTATCCTTCAATTTGTTAATATGGTGTATCACATTGATTGATTTGCATATATTGAAGAATCCTTGCATTCCTGGGATAAACCCCACTTAATCGTGGTGTATGATCCTTTTAATGTGCTGTTGGATTCTGTTTGCTAGTATTTTGTTGAGGATATCTGCATCTATGTTCATCAGTGATATTGGTCTGTAGTTTTCTTTTTTTGTGACACCTTTGTCTGGTTTTCGTATCAGGGTGATGGTGGCCTTGTAGAATGAGTTTGGGAGTGTTCCTCCCTCTGTTATATTTTGGAAGAGTCTGAGAAGGATAGGTGTTAGCTCTTCTCTAAATGTTTGATAGAATTCTCCTGTGAAGCCATCTGGTCCTGGGCTTTTGTTTGTTGGAAGATTTTTAATCACAGTCTCAATTTCAGTGTTTGTGACTGGTCTGTTTATATTTTCTATTTCTTCCTGGTTCAGTCTTGGAAGGTTGTACTTTTCTAAGAATTTGTCCATTTCTTCCAGGTTGTCCATTTTATTGGCATATAGTTGCTTGTAGTAATCTCTCATGATCCTTTGTATTTCTGCTGTGTCTGTTTTAACTTGTCCTTTTTCATTTCTAATTTTATTGATTTGAGTCCTCTCCCTCTTTTTCTTGATGAGTCTGGCTAATGGTTTATCAATTTTTTTATCTTCTCAAAGAACAAGCTTTTAGTTTTATTGATCTTTGCTATCGTTTCCTTCATTTCTTTTTCATTTATTTCTGATCTGATCTTTATGATTTCTTTCCTTCTGCTAACTTTGGGGGTTTTTTGTTCTTCTTTCTCTAATTGCTTTAGGTGTAAGGTTAGGTTGTTTATTTGAGATTTTTCTTGTTTCCTGAGGTTACCTGAGGATTGTACTGCTATAAACTTCCCTCTTAGAACTGCTTTTTCTGCATCCCATACGTTTTGTGTCATCGTGTTATCATTGTCATTGTTTCCAGGTATTTTTTGATTTCCTCTTTGATTTCTTCAGTGATCTCTTGGTTATTTAGTAGCATATTGTTTAGCTTCCATGTGTTTGTATTTTTTACAGTTTTTTTCTTGTAATTGATATCTAGTCTCATAGCGTTGTGGTCGGAAAAGATACTTGATATGATTGCAATTTTCTTGAATTTACCAATGCTTGATTTGCTACCCAAGATATGGTCTATCTTGGAGAATGTTCCATGAGCACCTGAGAAGAAAGTGTATTCTGTTGTTTTTGGATGGAATGTCCTATAAATATCAGTTAAGTCCATGTGTCATTTAAAGCTTGTGTTTCCTTATTTATTTTCATTTTGGATGATCTGTCCATTGGTGAAAGTGGGGTGTTAAAGTCCCCTACTATTATTGTGTTACTGTCGATTTCCCCTTTTATGGCTGTTAGCATTTGCCTTATGTACTGAGGTGCTCCTATGTTGGGTGCATAAATATTTACCATTGTTATATTTTCTTCTTGGATTGATCCCTTGATCATTATGTAGTGTCCTTCTTTGTCTCTTGTAATAGTCTTTATTTTAAAGTCAATTTTGTCTGATATGAGAATTGCTACTCCAACTTTCTTTTGATTTCCAGTTGCATGGAATATCTTTTTCCATCCCCTCACTTTCAGTCTGTATGTGTCCCTAGGTCTGAAGTGGGTCTCTTGTAGACAGCATATATATGGGTCTTGTTTTTGTATCCATTCAGCCAGTCTATGTCTTTTGGTTGGAGCATTTAATCCATTTACATTTAAGGTAATTATCGATATGTATGTTCCTCTTACCATTTTCTTAATTGTTTTGGGTTTGTTTTTGTAGGTCTTTTCCTTCTCTTGTGTTTCTGTGATCAGAACTCTTGAAACCCTTTAGCACGAGGCTGCTGCACTTAGCACTGATGGTGTGAGCATGTGTAGCTGGCACGTGGGTGAAATCTGTTAAAGTGCCATTATTATGTATTATCAAAACATGCGTTGATAATGAGGTGGTTACTAATACAGAAAGAATCACCACGGGGCGATGCAACAAGTACAGGTTAGTGCAGGTACTGTTGTGGGGAAGTTGAAGTGGGATCTGCTTTAATCTTCTGATATGTTAAGTAGCTCTATCCTGTTATTACCTAAATCAGGGTGTCAACCCATGGCACGCTGACATTTGAGACACGAACATTCTTTGCAGCGGGGGCCATCCTATGCATTGTGGGACACTGGCACAGGACATCCCGGACTGCCACCCACTGGATGCCAGTAGTACCCTGCACCCCAGTCATGACAACAGTGTTGCCAGACATTGCCAAGTGTCCCCTAGGGGAGCAATCGCCCCCAGGTGAGAACCACTGACCTAAATGAGGCATAACGGTTGCAAGCCGTTCTACCCAAAGGCCTAAAACGAAAAATCAGTTCGTTGTACTTACTTTCTGTTCCAAGGCTGATTTCTCACTGACAGCTGGAGCCAGATCATCAAGGGATAAAATGTTTATTCTCAAATCTGTAATCAAAAATGTAACATGCCAATATTTACTCCACATGCATTTACCATCCTGTTGTAGGCACCAGGCTAAGTGCTAGGGACGGGAAGAGCAGAAGGCGTGCGGTCTCTGTCCTCAGAAAGCGAGCCCAGGGGTCCAAGTGCTTTTTCTCTAAAGGGCTAGGTCGTAAATATTTTTGGCTTTTCGGGCTAGTCTGTCTCTGTCACCATTGATCAGCTCTGCCCTCATGATTCGAAAGCCGCCACGGACCGTGTGTAAACAAATGGGTATGGCTGTGTCCCAATAAAATGTTATTTATAGGGACTTCCCCCATGGTTCTGCAGTTAAGACTCCGGTCTTCCAAAGCAGGGGATGTGGGTTCGATCCCTGGTCGGGGAACTGAAATCCCACATGCCACGCAGTGCGGCCAAAAACAAAAAAAAAGCTTTATTCATAAAAACAGACGACTGGCCTTCCCTGGTGGCGCATTGGTTAAGAATCCACCTGCCAGTGCAGGGGACATGGGTTCGAGCCCTGGTCCAGGAAGATCTCACATGCCACGGAGCAACTAAGCCCACGAGCCACAACTACTGAAACCCACGCGCCCTAGAGCCCGTGCTCTGCAACAAGAGAAGCCACCCCAATGAGAAGCTCGCGCTCTGCAACAAAGAGTAGCCCCCGCTCATTGTAACTAGAAGAAAGCCCGCACGCAGCAATGAAGACCCAACACAGCCAAAAATAAATAAATAAAACATTTAAAAAAATTTTTTTTAAATGAAAGAAGAGCCAAGTATTGTCAACACGTGTGCAGGGACCCCAGAGGTCTGATAGGAGGGAGTTATAACCTCAAGGTGGTTGGAGATTTGGCTGGGGAAGGAGGAGCTGACACCAGGTCTGGCCACAGGATCTGCAGGACCCAGTGCAAAGAAAAAACAAAACAACAAAAAAACAGACGATGGGGTAATTCCCAGTTGTTAGGACTCTGCGTTTTCACTGCCGAGGGCCCGGGTTCAATCCCTGGTTGGGGAACTAAGGAACTAAGATCCCACAGGACGCACAGTGGGCCAAAAAAAACAAAGCAAAACAAACAAACAAAACACAGACCACAGACCTCTCAGCCCCTGGCCTAGACACAGGAGACGATCACGATGCAAGGAAGGACGCCCAGTGACACGTGTGCTTGAGGTAGGAGAGGGGGGCCCTCTGCTGGGGGACTGGCACCTCGTCCTAAGTTCTCATTTAAAGCAAGTTAAGGGCACTTAATTCTGTGGTGCCAGCTGGCCAGTCGCCAGCGCCCAGATGCCTTGGGTGCAGGTCACTCAGGAGCAGGAAGGCTCTGTGCAGTTTGGGTGTCCCAGCAGGTTTCTGCCCCATCAGTATGTAAGCCCACTCCTCCCCAGGACGGGGGAGGCCGACGGGCTGCCAGTATCGGCAGGGACTCCATCACGTGGCTCAATTCAGGCCCGAGGCACAGAGGCTGTGTGTGTGTGTGTGTGCGCGTGTGCGCACGCAGTTAGGGGTGGAGAGGGCGGGGGGTCCACCCTGCGGGGCCTCAAAACTCAAGCAGGTACATGATCCAATCATGGCTGAGTTGAACAGACACTTCGAGGGGGGGCCTAAGGTGTCTAGAGGCTTCCACGGAGGGCACGTGCTAGGTTGGAGGGATGAGTCTCCCTGCGGAGGCAGGATGAGACCCCCGGTTCTAGGAACAGGCAGGGACAGTTAGCAGGAGCAGATGGGAGCAGGGCCCTCCCACAGGTGGCACAGCGCTGGGGATGAGCAGGAGATGGAAGACGGAGCCGTCTACTCTCTTTGCAAAGGTCAGCTGAGTGCAGCCCCAAACACCAGGCTGCCTGGCGGCATAAGACCCAGATCAAAGCCCAGCTCGTCACTCTAGCGTGAGGGTCTCGCCCCCCCTCCGAGCTCCTCTAACACTGCCAGTTACCACAATGCACGTGACACATAAGTCCTGAGACACGTTCATGGGCAAAGCCTCTGAACTAAGCCATCCCAGCCGGCTCGGGCCAAGGCACTGCAGGAGACTGTGGACGAGCTCTCCGGAACAGTGTTGTCACTGGCTGAGGAATAACGTTATTGTCACATCAGCCAACCCTGACATACACACGCTTACCGAGCAGGAGGCCCCACTGAGGCACTCCACAGGCACGAGCTCACGGACACAGCTCTGCCCCACGTTACAGATGAGGAGACCACGGCACAGAGAGCCTGAGACCGCATGGCCAGAAAGAGGTGGAGCAAGGATGTCCACCCCAGGTATGCTGGACCCCAAACTCAGACTGGTACTCACCACTCCCTGCTATGTGCCGCCCTTGAGGCTGCATCAGAATGAGGGAAGGCAGGGTCTGGACACCGAGGGGGCCCTCCAGGCCAGCAGCGAGGACTGAGGGGCAGCCTGGATGGGCAGCCCAGGAGGGCAGGAACCTGGGTCTGGCGCCTGCCCCGCCAGCTACACCCACCTTCTCACCCATACCTGCCAGGCTGGCGTGGACACCCACTCACCAGCCCCTTGGGCCCGAAGATCCGAGACCGTATCAGTGAGGTGCCAAATGGCATCCGGCCAATGGTAGCCCCTGAGGGGGCTCAAAGGGATTTCCTCACATCTGTGAGCCCGTCTCGCTGCCTTCTCCAACCCTCACAGGGGCGCGTGGCAGGGACTCTTGCTGGCCGTGCTTCTCCTCCCTGCCCCCTACGTGGTGGTACCTTGGCATCTTGAATATTTTGACCTGCAGGAATCTGAGACACAGCAGGGGCTGCAAGGACTCCCCGACCTTCTCCCCTGAATCAGGTCGTAAGGCCCTCAGGTAAGAAGATGTGCCTTCCCTCTACCTGGAGGAAAGGAGCATCCTTATGTCCAAGATGGGGGGACACTGAGCACCTCCAACTACATCTCCCCTCATCTACTACCCTTGGCTCATATCCTTCTGTCTATCACATTGTCCCACAACTATTCTACTCCCCATCAAACGTAGAAGGTGCGACCATTTCTTCAGGTTTCCATTTCCTTATGAAGGCTCCTGTGTCACATAAAACGTACATTAAATATTTATTTAATACCTGAATGCTCTTCTCCTGTTAACCTGTCCTTTGTCACAGAGCCCCAGCCAAGAACCCAGAAGGACACAAGGAAAAAGCTATTTTTCCTCCCCTACAACTGATTCACAGGCTGTGGATCACCCTGGCACTTGGGGGCAGGGGCGAGTTGGCTTGTTTGTCATCCTGTTCCTGACACCACGACGCCTGGCATGTGCTGGCACACAGCAGGCGCTCGAGACACAGTTATTTAACTCGGATTTGATGATCAGGCACCCCAGATGGGAGAAATCAATGTTGGCTGCACATCTTTTTTCTTTCTGCTCTTTCTTAAATACATACAATGTTAAAATAAAAATCACGTTGAATGATGGTGAAATAATAAAAATGTTTATGAGCGACTTCCCTGGTGGCGCAGTGGTTAAGAATCCACCTGCCAATGCAGGGGACACGGGGTCGAGCCCTGGTCGGGGAAGATCCCACATGCCGCGGAGCAACTAAGCCCCTGCGCCACAACTACTGAGCCTGCACTCTACAGCCCACGAGCCACAACTACTGAAGCCTGCATGCCTAGAGCCTGTGCTCTGCAACAAGAGAAGCCACCACAATGAGAAGCCCACACACCACAATGAAGAGTAGCCCCCACTCGCCACAACTAGAGAAAGCCCACGCACAGCAACGAAGACCCAACGCAGCCAAAAATAAATAAGTAAGTTTATAAAAAAAAAAAAAAGTTTGTGACTGGTTAGATATTGGTTTCTTTTTCTGGATTTAAAAAGGAAAGGAAGCAAATTTCTCTTTTGCAACAAGGAAAACTGCATTGCCGTCCTCTTGCATGAGGCTCTAGAAGGATTTCTGTTTTTGCTCTGTCATTGGGTAGGGTTACTAGAAGAAGGCTTTAAAGACAGAACAAAAAAATCTGACGTGCCCCTCAACTAGGAAAGAAGGTCAGGAAGCCAAGGGTGTGACTCGCACCCCTCAAGACAATACCCTGTGACCACCACGCCAGGGACCCTAGAGGCGGTCTCGCCCTTCCTGCCCCGGGGTGACAACTCTGCGCAGGGACGAGGGTTACCGTTTAGACTTTCATCAGCGGCTTCTGAGGGAGACTCATCCTGAGGCCCAGCCTCACTCCTTCTCGGGGAGGACGAGAGCTTGCCATCCCCCCTTGTCGAGGGCACGGACTTCAGAAAGGCGCTGGGGATGGAAAGCGACGCCGTGTGGGAGGCTGTGTCCTCTGAAATGGGAATCTGTGGGGAGCGAGTTCTCGAGCCAGCACTGCGAAGGGTCCCATCTGCTGACCGTGAGGTTGGCAGACGTGATGTCGGAAATGGCTTTGAGCTGGAAAGATCCTTCCTGGGCAGCGAAAGGACTCTCAGTTGATTTGGGATCTGATCCTACTTTGGCAGAAACAAAAGAAGGGAAATTACCAAACATACGCTACATAAGTCCTTATCATCAGACATCGTGGCTGGTGGAGAGCATGAGTCCTTGGTGATCAAATCGTTATCCCTCTCTGCCCCTTTCTCTCCTTTCCCCTCATCTCTGGAAGTCAAGGTACAACATTTAGACAAGATAATACTGGGATTAGAAATACTCCACAAATAATCAGAAATATCACTTTGCTTTCAAATACATATTGTTAATTACACATTTTCTAAACTAAGGCCCCTGAGAACATGGATCTTCAACAGAGTCAAAATCAATATGCAGATTTTTCCCCTTAAAATGCAGCCTTCCCATCACTTCACACCAACTAGGATGGCTATAACCAAAAAAACCCCAAAAAAACCCAAAAAATAACAAGTGTTGGTGAGGATGTGGAGAAATTGGAACCCTCATACACTGCTGGTGGGAATGTAAAACGGTGCAGTCACTGTGGGAAACAGTTTCTCTGTTCCTCAATAAGTTACACACAGAATTACTACAAGACCCAAGAGTTCGACTCCTAGGTATAAACCCAAAGAATTGAAAACAGGGACTCAAACAGATACTTGTACACTATTCACAATCCCCAAAAGGCAGAAACAACCCAAATGTCCATCAATGGACAAATGGATAAATAAAATGTGGTCCATCCACACAATGGAATATTACTCAGCCATAGAAAGGAATGAAGCACTGACACATGCTACAATGTGAGTGAACCTCGTAAACATCATGCTAAGGGAAAGAAACCAGACACAAAAGGCCACAGGTTGTATGATTCCATTACACGAGATGTCTAGAACAGGCAAACCCACAGAGACAGAAAGCAGATTAGTGGTTGTTAGGGTCTGGGGGAGGGGGAAACAGGGAGGGATTACTGGGTAAGGGTCTCCTTTTGGCATGATGAAAATGTTTTGGAACTAGACAGAGGTGGTGGTTACACAACATCGTGAATGCACTAAATGCCACTGAACTGTTCATTGGCATTGAACAGTTGGAAAATGGAAATGCAGCCTTCCCAAGTTAGTGATTCCTGTGTGGTACAACCAACAAGTAGGCATGGATCACCAATGGCAGTGATCACAGCTGGTGTTGGATCAGTCATACAAAGTGCTGTCCTGGGGTGTATATAGTTACGAGGCTCCACGCAGTGCAAAACTGCCTGACGTGTCCCAAATCCTGTCCCTTACAGAGCAGACCAGCAATGGGTACCCGTGATTGGCTGAAACCCAACCTCTCCTCATCACTTTCTGAAGTGTTTACGGGTGATGGCTCTCTTCAAAAGTCTCTAGTGCTATGACAGAAAGGTACAAATGCAAAGTACATACAAGTACAAAATAAATACATGCAAACCTTACCGAGAGTAGTTTTGTTTGTTCTTTTTCACTGACTTTGGGGCTGGTGAAACCCTGATTTGTGGATGCTTCTTTTTCGCTAGAAGATTCCATCAAGCTTCCCAGCAACTCTTTCATTTCCTCTTCATCACTGTCTAGAGGATCCAGTCTTCTAGGAGGTTTTTTCTCTTTGGGTGTTTGAAGATCCCTCACTTTCCCAACATGTGCTTCAGGGGATAACTTTTCCACAGGTGATTCTCTCTTCTTTAGAAACCTACTGACCTTCCCACTCGGCATGTCACTCTCAGGGACAGGAATTTCAAGGGCCTGTTTCTGGGAGGTTTTGTCTGTGTTCTGTGAAGAAAGGTCAACCGTCCTACTGGGGGGATTTTCGTCTGCTCTGCTAGGAAGCCGGTCCTCAGAGGTCTTCAGGTCAGGTTCCACGTCAGACAAATCCATCTGCACCTTCCGGGTCCTGATCTTGGTTTCTATCTGGGCCAGCTTTGTGAGCGCAGCGTTGGCCCTGACCTTAGAGGCAGTGGTCGAAGCTCTACCTGAAGAGAGCCAGGGCCCACTCCCCAGGAAAGCATTCTCTTTCGGGAGTAAGTGTTTTCCACCCATAGTCTGGTTTCTTTTTAGAAATCTGCTTGGACTGGGTGTTGTTTTGGTAAGACTTCTACTGGTTTCCAAGTTCTGGATTTCTTCCATCTTTGAATCTTCTAAGGAAATATCACTGAAGTCGCCAAAGATACCATGCACAGGACGGCTGGTTTTTCTTATAGAAGCCATTCTAGGGAGTAAAGAAAGAAAACTTACAGTAAGAATACCTGATGTTCAGACTGCACATTCAAATCTCTCAATGCTTCCCACCACCTGGGAGAGGCCACATCCCCCTTTGCCATCTGGCCAGAGCCTCCCCTTCAAGCCCGATGATGACAACGAAAATAATAAGACACCTGGTACATTATCATTGAACTATGCCGTTCAAGGCCAGGTCTTAAGTGAGACATGTTACATATTAAAGACGAGAGCCAGTGCTTCTCAGGCCCAGCAGTATGCCTGGCACTCTGCTCAGAGCTACAGTATCTCATGTCATCCTCACTTGACACTGAGAGTCGGTCGTTGTCATGCCTCTTGCATAGAGAAGAGGAAGGAAATGAAGGTCTCCACAGTTTAGGTCACCTGGCCAGCGAGTAACAGAGCCAAATTCAAAGCTCAGGCCAATTCCAAAGGTCCCATTCGCTCCCACAGTGCTTCACTGACTCTCCAGTTACCCCACCTCTACTCCGAGTGAGTCCTATTACCCAGTTGCACCCCAAGTCTGGTCTCCTCCTTTATCCAAGTGTCCTCAGTTCTCTCAAAAAGAGCTGTTGAAACACAATCTGTATATTTAGTGAGCTCCCCAGAAATCTTATTTTACTTACAGCGTGAGAACTACTGCCCTGGGAGCAGGGATGGAGGCTATGGACAGACACAGACCCCCCACCAAATGTTGGCCATGTGTTGTATGTGTGTGCTGGTGTACAGTTTTCTGGGGAAAAGAGCCAGAGTTTTCATCATATTCTCAGAGTTCCCATGTGCCCCTGAAGGAATATGAACAATTCACTCCAAGATTTACCAAGGTTTCAAAAGATTTTAAAGACTTAAAAAAATTGAAAAATATGGCATGGGTGTGTGTTTGCTGCAGGCCCTTTAGTGAGGAACTTGGCAACAGCAATGAAAATGTGAAATGCACAGACCCTGTGACACCACAGTTCCACGTCTGGGAATTTACCTACAACGCCCATAGAGATGTATGGTCAAGGGATATCTTGGCAGCATTGTTTGTACTCATCAGAATCCTGATCCCATCCATACAGGCTCAATGAAGTCCAGATAAGCACAGGCAGACAATGGAATACTATGCAGCTGTTAAAAGGAATGGGGGAGGGCTTCCCTGGTGGCGCAGTGGTTGAGAATCTGCCTGCTAATGCAGGGGACACGGGTTCGAGCCCTGGTCTGGGAAGATCCCACATGCTGCGGAGCAACTAGGCCCATGAGCCACAACTACTGAGCCTGCGCGTCTGGAGCCTGTGCTCCACAACGAGAGGCCTGAGAGGCCCGCGCACCGCGATGAAGAGTGGCCCCCGCTTGCCGCAACTAGAGGAAGCCCTCACACAGAAACGAAGACCCAACACAGCCGAAAAATAAATAAATAAATAAATAAATAATTTTTTAAAAAAAAGGAATGGCGGAGATCTGTGTGCATAATGTCTCCAGCACAGTGATCTGTGAGGCAAAAAAGAAAAGATGCAGAACCATGCCTCAGCTCCATACTATTTGAGTGTTTTAGCAAGGCCATGTGTTACTTTTATTTAAAAAAATTTACTGTGAGACCCCCAAAAAGCCTTTTTTTTCCCCACTCTGTCCACTTGGAAAACCACCTTATTGGGATTGCCAGACTAAATACAGGACACCCAGTTATTTGAATTTCAGATAAATAGCAAATAATTTAAAAAATATAAGTATGACCCAAATATTTTTATCCTAAAAGGTAATGTTCCAAATTTTTTTTTAATTTATTTTTGGCTGCTTTGGTTCTTCGTTGCTGTGTGCAGCTTTCTCTAGTTGCGGTGAGTGGGGGCTACTCTTTGTTGCAGTGCGCGGGCTTCTCACTGCGGTGGCTTCTCTTGCTGCAGAGCACGGGCTCTAGGCACGCAGGCTTCAGTAGTTGAGCATGAGGGCTCTGTAGTTGTGGCTCGCGGGCTCCAGAGTGCAGGCTCAGTAGTTGTGGCACACAGGCTTAGTTGCTCCGCGGCATGTGGGATCTTTCCGGACCAGGGCTTGAACCCATGTCCCCTGCATTGGCAGGTGGATTCTTAATCACTGCACCACCAGGGAAGCCCCTAAATATTTTTATACTAAAAAATTATCTGTTGTTTATCTGAAACTGAAATTCAACTGGGTGTCCAGTATTTTGATTTGTTAAACCTGGCAACCCTACGTCTTATATACCTTTCAAAGCTGAGTTCAAATATTCTGTGCAAGGCATTTAATCCAGCCCCTAAGATTCTGTACAAGAATGAATTATTTTTATTATTTTCTAATAATAAAACAGAGTCTGTTTCTCTGACTAGTGTGCTTGCTTGCTCATCCCCATCTTAACCACCCCGTGTACTAAGAGTGCCCAGCACAGGCCTGACCACAGGAGTCAATGAATCAAAAATCACACCCAACAGAAACAGTGCAGAATTCCTAGTGTGAGTGACCCTGGTCAAGTTACTTAACCACTCTGTGCCTCAGCTTGCTCATCTGTAAAAAGGGAATAATAACTATTAGCCTCACAGGATTCCTATGTTCAGTGTGGGGCATAGAATAAGCATACAATAAAATTTAGATAGCAGTAATGACAGTATTTGGACTACCTGCATAACGGGTTAACTTTTAGCTGGAAGGACATGGTGAAGGGGGAGTAGAAAGCACTGGAACAACATCAACAGCTATCTTTGTGAGTATTTTTGTAGGCAAGGCCCAGGGCACTCTGTGGGTCAGAGGAAAAGCCTGACCACCAGGCCAGGTTTTCTGGCATCTAGTTCTTCTGAAAGTTTCCCTAGGTTTAAAAAAAAATTTTTAATAAAAAAATTAAATAAATAATTTTTTAAAAAAGAATTTTAAGAAAAAGGGATTTCTCTCTGGTGGCCTACTGGTTAGGATTCCAGGCTTTCACTGCCATGGTCCAGGTTCAATCCCTGCTCCAGGAACTGAGATCCCACAAGCTGCACGGCGCAGACAAAATAAATAAATAAAATAAAATAAGATAATTTAAAAAATAAATCAATAATGTTTAAAAGGGTAAATTTCATGTTATGTATATTTTACCACAACTAAAATATATTTTTTTTAATTAAAAATTTTTATTGAAGTACAGTTGATTTACAATATTGTGTTAGTTTCAGAAATAGATGTATTTTTAAAACACATAATTAAAAATAAACCAATAGGTAAAAGATGTTAACCGATATTTCACCAAAAAAAAATATACAAATGGCCAATAAGCACATGAAAAGATGTTCAACATCAGCCATGAGGGAAATTCAAATCAAAACCACTATAAGATCCACTTCATACCCACAAGGGTGGCTATAATCAAAACTACAGAAAATAACAAATGGTTGGCGGAGGGTGTGAAGAAATTGGAACCTTCATACCCCTTTGGAGGAGACTATAAAATGACGCAGCTGACAACCTGGAAAACGGTCTGGTAGTTCCTCAAAAAGTTAAACATCGTTACCATATGATCCAGCAATTCCACTCCCATGAAGCCCAAGATAACTGAAATGTATGCAAATGTTCATAATAGTTCTTATTCATAATAGACAAAAAGTGGAAACAACCCAAATATCCATTAACTAGTGAATGGATGAGAACTGAGGTCCATCCATAAATGAGATACTATTCAGTAATAAAAAACAACAAATAATGACACACACAACACGCATATACGTCAAACACACCATACTAAGGGAAAATACCAGATGATGCAAAAAACCACACACTGTATAACTCCAGTTATAAGGATTGTCCAGAAAAGGTAAATCTATAGGCTCAGAAAGCCCATCAGTGGTTGCCTGGGGCTGGGAGTGGTAGCGGAGATAGACTGCAAAGGGGCAGGAGAGATACACTTGGGGTGACTGACAAGCTCTAAAGCTGGATGGTTGTGATGTTTGCACCACTTGGTAAATTTACTAAAAATAACGGGAATTGTACGCTTAGAAGGGGTGAATTGTATGGTATGTAAATGAATTATCAATAAAGTTGTTAAAAAAACCAAAATTTGAAAACACAGTCTCCCCTCAGACCATCGAGCTCTTCCCCCAGGCCTGGAGCGACCCACATCGTACCACGCTCGCTAGTGGGCCCCAGACGGGGAAAATGAGGCGCTAGGCCGCTCTCCCGCCGCCCGACCTGCCCAGCTCCGGAGCGCGTCCCGTTTCCCTGCAACTCCTCTCCCGAGACCGGGCATTAAGCCCGGCCAATGCCCAGCCAACCCCGCCAACCTCCTCCCACGAAGTCCTTCCGCGGAGGTCGCCACCGTTCTCGGCCGGACTCTCGGGCCAGAGGGGACCGTTGACGCCGCCAGCGGCGCCAGGGCGAAAGAGACTACACCTCCCGGTGCTCCCCGCGCCCCAACGACCAATAGCGCTCCATGTCACAATCGCGAGGCGTCATGGGAATGGTAGTTTGAAGGGGGACCCGGCGTGCACCGCGCGTCAAGGCCCAATGGTGTCTCGGGTCACAATCGCGAGGCGTGACGGGAGTAGTTCCGGGAAGGGCCCGGCGCGCCGCGGAGAGTCCTGTGCGCAAAGGGGTGGTTACGAGAAGACGTGGCTGTGCCTTCTCCATGGCCTACGCTCGTGTCCCGCTCTGGGCAGTCTGTGTGCTGCGGGTGGCGCTGGCAACAGTCTACTTCCAGGAGGACTTTCTAGATGGAGGTGAAGGGGCTACGCCCGTGGCGGAGGCTTAAGCTCCCTCATACCCCAATGCCCAACGGATGGCCCGAGTTGCCATTGGCCCGCCTGTCGCCGAGGGATCGGTGGTGGCAAAACCTCGAAGCTTCGAAGCCTCGAGGGCCCCCATCACTCTCCCCACGACCCAGATTAACAGTTTTCAGCCCTAACCGGTGTTATTTCCCCCCAACAGAGCGCTGGAGGAACCGATGGGTGCAGTCCACCAATGACTCCCAATTTGGGTATTTTAGACTCTCATCCGGGAAATTTTATGGTCATAAAGAGAAAGACAAAGGTTAGTGTAGGAATCGTGAGAAAATCAAGCTGAATGTTAAACCCCCCATAGCAACCTTTCAAGGTAGGTGTGGCACAGCCCTAACACCCATTTCACAGGTCGGGAAACAGGCATGGGTAGGGTCTTTTTGTTTTCTCTCTCTTTTTTTGACCAAGATAACCCCTCTTTACAAGCACTAATCAAATGGGTTTGGAGAGCCGAGGGTCTTGCCCTACAGAAGGAAAAAGTTTAGGAGGTACTTCTCTTTTTTATTTTCACGTTAAAAAGAAAAACAGGGTAAAAGTTATATGCCGTCAAGCACACGGATCTTTGGGGGTCCAATAGGATGAATGTTTACAACTGCACACCGAGGTCAAGATAGGAACGTTTTCAGGCCCCACCTCCATCCCCAGAGTCTTCCCTTCTGGCCTACCCCCGCCCCCCACCGCAAGTCAGTAGTCTCCAAGTACCAAGAATAACCTCTATTCTGGCTTCTCATTCCTGATGATCAAAGGTAGGCAAACTACAGCTCTTCTACTGCCTGTTTTTTGTACAACCAGTTAGCTGAGAGTGGTCTCTACGTTTTTTAATTGTTGGAGAAAAATAGAAAGGGGAATAGTATTTTGTGATGCATAAAAATTACACAAAATTCAATGAAATGCCTGAAATTTCAGGGTCCATAAATAAAGTGTTAGTGGAACACAGCCATTCTCCTTCATTTGCATACAGTCTATGGCTGCTTTCAGGCTGCAAAGGCAGAAATGAGTAATTAGGACGGAGAAGGAATGGCTCCCAAAGTGTAAAGCATTTATTCCCTGGCCTTAACAGAAAAAAGTTTGCCAACCCCTGATTTAGATGAAAAATTTCCCTCTTCACCACCTTCCACTCAAATTCCATCTTGGCCCTGTTACTCCAGTGTTGCCCTCATTGTTTTGTGGATACACGTTGTTCCAAATTGTCAGGCTGTAATGGCAAAAATGGAGTGAAAATAACAAGGTGGTCTATGAAGCTTGTCCAGGGAGCGGGGTTGTCATTTGTTTTTTTCCCACAATGTTTTTCCTTCCTGAGACTCTGTGCATTTCATTCATTCCAGCACTTGTCTACTGAGAGCAGACACAGGCAAGACACTGAGGATACCAGTTAATTTGACCCCTTTCACTGTGGTCTCCCAGGACCATAACATAGAAGCCATGGATGGAAAGATCAATAGAATTTAACCAGACAGAGATGGGTGAGAGGTGATGGTGGTGGCTGAGGAGTGTGGTGAGACACAGAGGGAGGTGGTGAGTCAGATGGCCTTAGGAATTGCCTGGATGGTAGGGGAAGGGGCTACAGATCACCTGAGGAAGGGAAGAGTGGGGGAAGAATAGGAGAGAGAGAGAGAGATAGGTTTGGGAGTGGGGAGTCAACCGTGAGTTCAGTCTTAGACATACTGACACAAAATGCCAGGTTCATTAATGATGGCTGTCAGTATAGGCAGTTATGGAGGCTAGAGTATGTTGCAAGGAAGGGTAGGTTATAAGAAGACTAGCTCTGTTTTCAGGTTTGTCTTTTTTTTTTTTAATTTAAGTATAGTTGATTTATAATATCATGTTAGTCTTAGGTGTACAGTACAGTGATTCAGTTATATATATATTTCACATTCTTTTATAGATTATTACAAAATGTTGAGTAGAGTTCCCTGTGCTATACAGTAGGTCCTTGTTGTCAGGTTTGTCTTATACTCCAGTATAAGATAAGGAATTGGTACAGAGCCTTTTGGCTACTGAAAAGGGGTTTTTGGTCTTGAAGTGAACGGCTAAACTTATAAAGTACAAGAAGATTCAGATGACAAAAGGATGGTATCTTCATAAAAAGAGCCACCACACAGATGACACCCAAGGACCAGCTTATCCAGTGCAGTGAAGCACTTTTTTTTCCCCCAGATCAGCACTCTGTCCTCCATCAGCCGTTGTGTCTCTTAAATAGCTGTTTTAAAATGAGAATTTAGGAAAAGAAGTAGAATGTTCCATTTTCTAATTAAGCTGTTACAAAGCTTCCTTGTACATTCCCACCCCTTGGAAAATGAAGGGAAGCAAAATTAATCTTTTAACTATAATTGGATTGCATATTTGTCAGTTATAACTTAAGACCTAACAGTGGTATATTAAGTACAAAAACATGTACATGAGTATGTGAAATAGAAGTTCTGTGGCAGCAGAGAGCCTGTTAGTGATATGCCCATTGTATATCGTTGTACAAATGTGCTATAGGTGCAGGATCAACATAAATGGTTGGAAGGTTTATTATCAGGGGTGGGGGAGGACAACCATTTAATTCCCCACATTGCTGAGCAGTGTCATTCCTAATCCTTCATGAGTACTTTTTATTTAAAGGTCTGCAGACCACTCAAAATAGCCGATTCTACGCCATCTCTGCACGGTTCAAACCATTTAGCAATAAAGGGAAGACTCTGATCATTCAGTACACCGTGAAACATGAGCAGAAGATGGACTGTGGAGGGGGCTACATTAAGCTCTTCCCTGCAGATGTGGATCAGAAGAACTTGAATGGAAAATCCCAGTACTATATTATGTTTGGTGAGTTTAGATAGTATGGACAACCATTTCTTGTGATTTTGAAAACCCTTCCACCTGTAGGATCCGTAGACTGACTTTGCTAAAGTTGTGTTGAGTTTATCTAACTAAAGGTTTCTAGTACTGTTAAACCTAATTAGTATTAAAAAGGGCGACTGTACCGTTCTTTTGTTCTTGGGAGAAAGTTATTTATTCAACATTAATGTAGCCCCAAGTATTTTGAAAGCCTCAGGAGTCAGTAAACCTTGGCCATGGGCCAAATCGGCCCACAGCCTGTGTTTGTTATGGCCCATGAACTGAGAATGGTTTTTTTAATTTTTTGGCTGCACTGCATGGCTTGCAGGATCTCAGTTCCCTGACCAGGGATTGAATCCGGGCCACAGCAGTGAAAGCCCAGAATCCTAACCACTAGGCAACCAGGGAACTTCCTGCTTTTTAACATTTTTGGATGATTAAAAAAAATCAAAAGAAGGACAATACTTTTGACCCATGAAAATAATATGAAACTCAAATTTCAGTGTCCGCAAATGAAGTCTTACTGGAATGCAGCCTCACTCGGTTCATTTACATCTTGTCTATGGCTGCTTTCAAGCAGCAGTGGCAGAGTTGAATGGTCATGACAGAGAGTATATAGCTCACAAAACCAAAAATATTTACTGTCTGGCTCCTTACAGAAAAAGGAGATCGTTGACCCCTGGAATACATTAAATGTCTCCTGTCACTAGGAGTAATTGATTAACATCTGTGCTGGAATTGGGAAGGGACCACATTGGGCTGCAGGAACTAGACATAACTGAAATGTGTGGATTCAAAAACGTTTAAGAATGAAGAGGATTCTGGGAAGATGGGGGAATAGGAAGCACCAGGAATCTGTCTCCCCACCTAGACAAGACAACATTCTTGCACTGGCAGAATCTGTCTTATGTAACAGGGAACTATGGAGTCTGTGGAAGTATTGCAACTTCCAGTAGAAAACTGGGGAGGTCAATTTGGGTGAATTTCAGTTCTTAGCACAGTAGTACCTACCCATTCCCACCTCCAGCCACATGGCAGACAGACAGCTGTGCACCAGGTTCCTGGAGCAGCTTTTACGGGAGCCAGGGTAGGCAAAAAGGACCCTGTCCTCCAAATATCAAGGATCTGAACTCTGATGGCTGATTGCCCCTTCTTATTGCAGAGGCGCAGAAAAAGAGATGGGCAGCCATTGTTGTTAAACACACCCCCATTGTTGTAAGCCTCTCCCCCTCCAGCTGAAATGATTTCCAGGAGACTTAAAGGGCCAGAACCCTTCCCTCCCACCCTTCATTTTTCACCTTTTCCCCTTTAGGAAGCTAGACATTAAAGACTAGGACATTAAAAAACAACTACATATGCAGGGAAAATTAGAAAATGACAACACATACACAGGAAAACACTCAGAAAAGACCTGAGAAAACCTTAAGTTTACATCCCAGGCTGACCCTTGGTACAGAGCTAGCCTTCAACAATCAGTCAATAAACCAACAACAACACAGCAAACCCTGCGGAAGGAGGAGAATCCGATTTCCAGACTTACCATTATTAGACTCATATATCCAGTGTTTAACAAATAATCACAAGGTATACAAAGAAACAGGAAAGTGTGGCCCATTCAAATGAGAAGAATAAATCAACATAAACTGTCCCTGAAAAAAAGACCTAATGGCAGATCTGTTAGACTTAAATAACTGTCTGAATGATGCTAAAAGAACTAAATGAAGATGTAGTGAAAGTCAAGAAAAATGAGAGTAAAATGGAAATATCAGTAAGGAGATAGAATACTTAACAAGAAACCAAAATCAAATTCTGGAGCTGAAAAGTAAACTGACATGAAGAGTTCGCTAGAAGAGTCAAAGGCAGATTTGAGCAAGCAGAAGAAAGAATCAGAGATCTTGAAGATAGGATAATGGAAATTATCAAGGCTGAGGAGCAGAAAGAAACAAGATCGAAGGAGAGCAAACAGAGGCTAAGGGACCTGTGGGACACCATCAAACAGACCAACGTACACATTGTGGGAGTCACAGAAGGAGAAGAGAGAGAAAAAGGAGCAGAGGAAGAGAATATTTGAAAAAACAAAGGCTGAAAACTTAAACATTTGATGAAATACATGAATATAAATATCCAAGAAGCTCTATGAACTCCAGGTAAGATGAACTCAAAGAGGTCCACACCAAGACACAGTGTAATCAAACTTCCAAAAAGCAAAGACAAAGAACATTGAAAGCAGCAAGAGGGAAGCAAATCATCTCATACAAGGCATTTGCAATAAGCTTATCAGCAGATTTCTCATCAGAAACTTTGGAGGCCAGAAGATAGTGGATTCAAAGTGAAAAGAAAAAAAAAACTCTCAATGAAAACTCATATTTGGTAAAACTGTCCTTCAAAAATGTGGAGAAATTAAGACAGAAAAGCTGAGGGAGTTTGTAACCACTAGAACTGCCTTGCAAGAAATGCTCAAGGGAGTCCTGCAAGGTGAAATGAAAGGACACTCACTAGACAGTAACTCAAACCTATATGGAGAAATAAAAATCTCAATAAAGGTAAATATAAAAGCTAGTATTATTTAACAATGGTTTATAACTACACTTTTTGTTTTCTACATGATTTAAGAGACTAATACATTTAAGGAAAAACAATTATTTGTGTAAAAGATAATATTACTGTAACTTTGGTTTGTAACTACAAATCTAGTTTTCTACATAATTTAAGAGACTAATGCATTTTAAAGAATAATTAGTTATGTTTTAGGGGACACAGCATATAAAGATGTAACTTTGTGACATCAGTAACTAGCTAGGTGGACTAAGGGAAGAAGAGAGAAGACTCAAATTACTAAAATCAGAAATGAAAGTGGGGTTGTTACAACCTTGTCTACAGAAATAAAAGGGATTATAAGAGAGTACTAAGAATATTTATACACCAAAAAGTTGGATAACCTAGATGAAAGGGACAGATTCCTAGAAACACAAAACCTACCAAGACTCAATCACAAAGAAATAGGAAATCTGAATAGACCTATAAGTCGTAAGGAAATTGAAGCAGTAAACAAGATTATCCCAACGAAGAAAAGCCTTGTCTCAACAAAGTGAGTATATAGGGAATATACCTCAACATAATAAAGGCCATATATGACAAACCTACAGCCAACATTATATTCAGTGGTGAAAAGCTGAAAGCATTTCCTCTAAGATCAGGAACGAGATAAGGATGCCCACTCTTGCCACTTTTATTCAACATAGTATTGGAAGTTCTGGCTACAGCAATCAGAGAAGAAAAAGAAATAAAAGGAATCCAAATTAGAAAGGAAGAGGTACAACTGTCACTGTGTGCAGATGACATGATACTATACATAGACAATACTAAAGACACTGCCAAAATACTACTAGAACTAATAAATTCAGTAAAACTGCAGGATATAAAATTAATACACAGAAATCTGTTTTCTTTCCATACACCAACAACAAACTATCAGAAAAATTAGGAAAACAAACCCATTTACAATTGCATCAAAAAGAATAAAATACCTAGGAATAAATCTAAGGAGGTAAAAGTCCTGTGCTCAGAAAACTATAAGGCACTGAATAAAGAAATTGAAGATGACACAAACAAATTGAAAGGTATACCTCATGGATTGGAAGAATTAGTATTGTTAAAATATTCATCTTCCCCAAGGCAATGTACAGATTCAATGCAATCCCTATCAAAATACCAATGGCATTTTTCACAAACTAGAACAAATAATTCTAAAATATGTATGGAAATACAAAAAACCCCAAATAGCCAGAACAATTTTGAGAAAGAGTAACAAAGCTGGAGATACCACACTCCCTGATTTCAAACTATACTACAAAGTTTATAGTAATCAAAACAGTATGGTACTGGCACAGAAACAAACACATAGATCAGTGAAACAGAATGAAGATTCCAGAAATGAACCCATGCTTATATATGTCAATTAATCCACAACAAAAAAGGCAAAAGCTTACAATGGGAAAAAGACAGCCTCTTCAATAAATAGTTTTGGGAAAACTGGGCTACTCTCTCACTATATACAAAAATAAACTCAAAATGGATTAAAGACTTAAATTACAACCTGAAACCGTAAAACACCTAGAATAAAACAGGCAGTATGCTCTTTGACTTCAGCTTAAGCAATATTTTTTTTGCATCTGTCTCCTCAGGCAAAGGAAACAAAAGCAAAAATAAATAAATGGGACTACATCAAACTCAAAAGCCTTTGCACAGTGAAGGAAACCACGAACAAAATGAAAAGGCAGCCTACTGAATGGGAGAGGAGATTTGCAAATGATAGATTCGATAAAGAGTTAATATCCAAAATAAACAAAGAATTCATAGAACTCAACATCAAAAAAAAAAACCCCAATTAAAAAATGGGCAGAGGACCTGAATTGACATTTTTCCAAAGAAGACATACAGATGGCCAAAAGACACATGAAAGATGCTCAACATCACTAATCATCAGAGAAATGCAAATCAAAACCACAATGAGATATCACCTCACACCTGTCAGAATGGCTATTATCAAAAAGACAACAAATAACAAGTGTTAGTGAGGGTGTGGAGAAAAGGGAACTCTTGTGCTCTTTTGGTGGGAATTTAAATTGGTGCAGCCACTATAGGAAATGGATGGAGGTTCATTAAAAAAAATTAAAAATAGACCTAACATATGATCCAACAATTCCACACTGGGTATTTTTCCAAAAAAACAAAAACACTAATTTTAAAAGATATATGCTCCCCTATGTTCATTGCAGCATTATTTCCATTAGCCAAGATATAGAAGGAATATAAGTGCCCATCAATAAATGAGTGGATAAAGAAGATGTATATATACAATGGAATATTACTCAGTCATAAAAAAGAATGAAATCTTTCTATTTGTGACAACACAGATGGACTTAGAGGGTTTTATGCTACGTGAAATAAGTCAGAGAAAGACAATACTATATGATTTCACTTATATGTGGAATCTAAAAACCAAAGCAAATGAACAAATATAACAAAATAGAGAGTCATAAATGTAGAGAACAGGTGGTTGCCAGAGGGGAGGAGGGTGAAGGGATGAGTAAAATAGGCGATGGAGATTAAGAGGTACAAATTTCCAGTTGCAAAATAAGTGAGCCACAGGGATGAAATGTACAGCATGGGGAATATAGTCATATATAATAATGTAATTTCTTTGTATGGTAACAAAGTAATTAGACTTATCGTGGTGACCATTTTGTAATGTATAAAAATACTGAATCACTATTTTCTGCACCAGGAACTAACATAATGTTGTAGGACAATTATACTGCACAAGCAAACTCATAGAAAAGGAGATCAGATTTGTGGTTACCAGAGGTGGGCGTGGAGGAGGGGAATGGGATGAAGGTGGTCAAAAGGTACAAACTTCCAGTTATAAGACAAATAAATACTAGGGTTGTAATGTACAGTATGATTAATATTCTTAACACTGCTGTATGTTATATATGAAAGTTGTTGATAGAGTAAATCCTAAGAGTTCTCATCACAAGGAAAAAATACTTTTTTTTTTGTTCTGTACCTATATGAGATGATGGATGTTCACTAAATTTATTGTGGTCATCATTTCATGGTATATGTAAGTCAAATCATTATGTTGTGTATATTAGGCTTATACAGTTCTGGATGGCAATTATATTTCAATAAAACTGGAAGAGAAAGGAAGGAAGGAAGGCTGGCTCTGAATCTGATGGTTTCACTGGTGAATTCTACCAAACATTGAAAGAATACCAGTCCTTCTCAAACTTTTCCAAAAAATTGAAGAAGAGGGAACACTTCCTAACTCATTCTATGATGCCAACATTACCCTAATACCAAAACCAAAGACACTACAAGAAAACACTGATGCAAATCCTCAACAATATACTACTAAACAGAATTCAGCAACATACTAAAAGAATTATACAACATGACCAAGTGGCATTTATTCCTGGGATGCAAGTATGGTTTGACATATGAAAATCAATGTAATATGCCACATCAACAGAATGAAGGGGGAAAAATGATCATCACATTTGATGCAGAAAAAGCATTTGACAAAATTCAACACCTTTTCATGATAAAAACACTCAACAAACTAGGAATAATAGGAAATTAATTCAATGTAATAAAAGGCATATATGAAAACCCCACAGTGAACATACTCAGAAGAACTCAAAGTGTTTCCTCTAAGATCTGGAACAAGGCAAGGATGCCTGTTTTCCCACTTTTATTCAACATAGTACTGGAAGTTTTAGCCAGAGCAATTAGGCAAGAAAAAGAAAAGAAATTGGAAAATAAGAAGTAAAATTATCTGTTTGCAGATTATATGATATGTAGAAAGCCCTAAAGCTTGCACAGAAAAACCTTATTAGAACTAATGAATGAATTCAGCAAAGTAGCAGGATACAAAGTCAACATGTTAAAAAACAAAACCAAAAACAGTTGCATTCCTATAAACAATGAATAATCTGAAAGGGAAATTACAAAAACTGTCATTTACAGTGGCATCCAAAGGAGTAAAATACTTAGTAATCATCTTAACCAAGGAAGTGAGAGACTTGTCTAATGAAAACTACACACTATTGCTGAAAGAAGTTAAGACATAAATAAATGGGAACACATCCCATGTTTGTGGATTGGAAGACTTAATATTGTTAAAATGTCAATACTACCCAAAGCAATCTACAAGTTCCAAAGCAATTCAATCCAATCCCTATCAAAATTCCAACGACTGGGACTTCCCTGGTGGCACAGTGGTTGGGAATCCGCCTGCCAATGCAGGGGACACGGGTTTGATCCCTGGTCCGGGAAGATCCCACATGCTGCAGAGCAACTAAGCCCATGCACCACAACTACTGAGCCTGTGCTCTAGAGCCTGCAAGCCACAATTACTGAGCCTGTGTGCCACAACTACTGAAGACTGCACGCCTAGAGCCTGTGTTCTGCAACAAGAGAAGCCACCGCAGTGAGAAGCCTGCGCACCACAATGAAGAGTAGCCCCTACTCGCCAGAACTAGAGAAAGCCAGCACACTGCAATGAAGACCCAACACAGCCTAAAATAAATAAATAAATAAATAATTCTAAATAAATAAAACGGTTGTTTTTAGATAATCAACAAGGACGTACTGTTTAGCACAGGGAGCTCTACTCAATACTCTGTAATAACCTATATGGGAAAAGAATCTGAAAAAGTAGATATATGTATATGTATAACTGAATCACTTTGCTGTACACCTGAAACTAACACAACATTGTAAATCAACTATACTCCAATATAAAATAAAAATTAAACTATATATATATATATATATATATATATATATATATATATATTTTAAAGAGGTAATTCCCTGGTGGTCCAGTGGTTAGGACTCTGCGCTTTCACTACCAAGGGTCCAGTTTCCATCCCTGGTCGAGGAACTAAGATCCCGCAAGCTGTGCGGTGTAAACAAAAAAAGAGAGAAAAAGAAAGAAAGAAAATAAATAAATAAAATGGTTGATTTTATGTGATGTGAATTTTGCCTCAATAAATTAAAAGGGTTTGGGAATTGCATGACAAAGGAACTCCATGGCTGATGATTTTTAATGCTGTCACAGCCTAAAAGCCCGTCTCGCCTCTTTCTTTGCCAGAACCACGTTCAGGCCGCAACCAACTCCCCAGGACAGCCTTGGTGTCGGCGGGTCATTCGGTGAGCCGCACTGGGGCACAATTTTGGTGGCACTGTCCTGCCCTCCCATTTCAGTGTCCCCATGTCTTACACATCCTGTTCACACTAAAGCTGAAGTGAGACAGGATATCCAGGGACTTGAAAGTAGGGTTTGCTGAGAGGTGACTCAGGAAGATGGATTCTCTAAGTACCTGCCCTTCCGAGCCTGTGATTTCCCCTTTGGTGGAAGGTACTTAGAGTAGTCAAAATCATAGAGGTAGAAAGTAGAATGGTGGTTGCCAGGGGCTGGGGAGAAAGGAAGATGGAGAGTTATTGCTTAATGGATATAGAGTTTCAGTTTTACAAGATGAAAAGTGTTATGGGGATTGATGGTGGTGATGGTTGCCTAACAATGTGAATGTGTTTAACACCACTGAACTGTACACTAAAAATGGCTAAGATGGTAAATTTTGTGTTGTACATATTTTGCCACAATAAAAAAAAGGTGGAAAAAAAAAGCTTTAAGGATGAAAATGTATTTTTAAAATATCCATCCATAATCCAGATTTGGGGACTTATTCTTTAAAATTATTTTCTCTCGTGTGATGTTTTCCCATGCTTATTTTAAGTTTTTTCGTGATCAGGATCAGGCTTGAGACACCTAGTTATGCTGTCCTTATATTTATATATACAGCTGGTCTTGGTGTTATTGTAGAAGTAAAAAGAATATTATTTTATTAGATATTAGATTACTTATTAGATTTAGATCTAATTCTGCTCTGTCATTTTGGAGAGTGAGGCAACTTCTCCAAGGACACAGCATTAGATTGATCCAAAGTTTCCACAGAGTGCGCAGTCCCCAACTCCCTGCCCAGAGTTCTCTCTACCTGCCACGCCTCACATTTACTCTTTTTAAAAATATTTATTTATTTATTTATTTATTTATTTATTTATTTATGGCTGTATTGGGTCTTCATTGCTGTGTGCGGGCTTTCTCTAGTTGCAGCAAGTGAGGGCTACTCTTCGTTGCAGTGCGCAGGCTTCTCATTGAGGTGGCTTCTCTTGTTGCAGAGCACGGGCTCTAGGCCCGTGGGCTTCAGTAGTTGCCGCATGTGGGCTCAGTAGTTGTGGCTCGGGCTCTAGAGGACAGGCTCAGTAGTTGTGGTGCACAGGCTTAGTTGCTCCGCGGCATGTGGGATCCTTCTGGACCAGGGTTCAAACCTGTGTCCCCTGCACTGGCAGGCGGATTCCTAACCACTGCGCCACCAGGGAAGTCCCTCACATTTACTCTTGAATTTAAAATCTGGAATGGAAAAGGTCTTTATTAGATTAAAAAATAAATTTAAATGTCTCGGTTTTGGTTATTGTTATTATTCTCTTAAAACAGGATGGCAGAGATATCTGACAAAAAAATAATACCTACTGAATTAGAGGTGATTTCACAAGTATATGATTTAGTTAGATTTAGTAAATAAAATAACCACAAATATCCACCAAAATAGTACTTTTAAATATACACAGCATGTCTGCTACATTTAAATTGCAAAGCAGCATATGTTGGAGTAAAAAATATATATATATATATTTATTTATTTATAAATTTTCTGCATTATTTTGCTTTTATCTCAAAATCAGTTACATTTTACCCAAACCCATTGTGTCACTATTAAAACACTTCCTGTGATTTCTCAGCTCTAGCCTTTGGTTTGAGAGCAGCTTGCTGGTGTTGAAGAGGAGGAGAGAAATATGTTTTATTGGGCCCTTGCCAGGGGCCTTACCCATGCAATCTTAGATTATGTGTAAAACCCTAGGAAATGGGTAACACAGCCCCCATTTTGCAAATAAGGAAACTGAGGCTCAGAAAGATTAAAATACTTGCCCAAAGTCAGGTCAGCCCAATTTCAGAGCCCATCTGCCTACCCCATTCTTCACAAAAATCCATTACTGCATAACTATTTTATGATTGCTGTTAATGGAAAATGTCCAGATTTTTCTGGTCAGATCTGGGCACATTCTGAAGCTGAATTTAATAGTAAAAGTATGTAGGTGCTTAGGAATAGAGAGGAAAATTCTGACCAATTTCGAAGGAAAAATAAATTTCATGTTTCAATCCTGAGATAATAGACTTTCATACAAATAGTTTACATAGCTTTTGTTTTAAAAAATTGAACTGGAATGTTTTCCAGCAATGACAAAAAAGAAAATTACATAAACCACGCGTCCTCCGGGAACTCAACTGGGAGATAGATGTGGTGTTTTTTGTCGGTTCTGTAGATGCTATTTCCAAGTAAAATGTCGCATCTACTCTGGCAAATTGATAATATTATTTAAGTAATTATGTGAAGCCTAGACTTCTCTTATTTAATCTGGAGGTTCATCACTGCAAGTTCTAGAAGAAGTCACAGTCATCTGCTTGTGTTTACACAGGGTTTGTTCACAGGGGTGGGTGCAGGCCTGGGTCAGTGGATGTGGTGGAATTCCGTCTGAGACAGAAAGACACGCAGATACTTTAGTACATTCCTATGGCTTAAAGTCAATGAAACCGCAGCAGCGTAATTCCAAACAGTCTCGGAAGGTTTGACAGATTTTCCAGATCTCTCCTGTAAACCTTGCTTAGAATATTCAGAACTTCTTTGTCTCTGAGCAGGGAATACAGTGTCCTACAGCATTCCATTTCCCTAGTGACTGAAACTTATGTGCCAATTTAAAACTCATTAACTTTTTTTTTTAATATCTTTGTTGGGGTATAATTGCTTTACAATGGTGAGTTACTTACTGCTTTATAACAAAGTGAATCAGCTATACATATACATATATCCCCATATCTTCTCCCTCTTGCATCTCCCTCCCACCCTCCCTATCCCACCCCACTAGGAGGTCACAAAGCACCGAACTGATCTCCCTGTGCTATGCAGCTGCTTCCCACTAGCTATCTATTTTACATTTGGTAGTATATATAAGTCCATGCCACTCTCTCACTTCTTCCCAGCTTACCCTTCCTCCTCCCTGTGTTCTCAAGTCCATTTTCTACGTCTGTGACTTTACTCCTGTCCTGCCCCTAGGTTCTTCAGAACTTTTTTTTTTTTTTTTAGATTCCATATATATGTGTTAGCATACGGTATTCTTTTTTCTCTTTCTGACTTACTTAACTCTGTATAACAGACTCTAGGTCCATCCACCTCACTACCAGTAACTCAATTTCGTTTCTTTTTATGGCTGAGTAATATTCCATTGTATCTATGTGCCACACCTTCTTTATCCATTCATCTGTCGATGGACACTTAGGTTGCTTTCATATCCTGGCTATTGTAAATAGAGCTTCAATGAACATTGTGGTACATGACTTTTTTTGAATTATGGTTTTCTCAGGGTATATGCCCAGTAGTGGGATTGCTAGGTTGTATGGTAGTTCTATTTTTAGTTTATTAAGGAACCTCCATACTGTTCTCCATAGTGTCTGTATCAATTTACATTCCCACCAACAGTGCAAGAGTGTTCCCTTTTCTCCACACCCTCTCCAGCATTTATTGTTTGTAGATTTTTTGATGATGGCCATTCTGACTGGTGTGAGGTAATAACTCATTGTAGTTTTGATTTGCATTTCTCTAATGATTAGTGATGTTGAGCATCCTTTCATGTGTTTGTTGGCAATCTGTATATCTTCTTTGGGGAAATGTGTATTTAGGTCTTCTGCCTATTTTTGGATTGGGTTGTTTGTTTTTCTGATACTGAGCTGCATGAGCTGTTTGTAAAATTTGGAGATTAATCCTTTGTCAGTTGCTTCATTTGCAAATATTTTCTCCCATTCTGAGGGTTGTCTTTTCATCTTGTTTATGGTTTCCTTTGCTGTGCAAAAGCTTTTAAGTTTTATTAGGTCCCATTTGTTTATTTTTGATTTTATTTCTATTTCTCTAGGAGGTGGGTCAAAAAGGATCTTCCTCTGATTTATGTCACAGAGTGTTCTGCCTATGTTTTCCTCTAAGAGTTTTATAGTATCTGGCCTTACATTTAGGTCTTTAATCCATTTTGAGTTTATTTTTGTGTATGGTGTTAGGAAGTGTTCTAATTTCATTCTTTTATGTGTAGCTGTCCAGTTTTCCCAGCACCACTTATTGAAGAGGCTGTCTTTTCTCCATTGTATATTCTTGCCTCCTTTATCAAAAATAAGGTGACCATATGTGTGTGAGTTTATCTCTGGCATGGGCTTTCTATCCTGTTCCATTGATCTATATTTCTGTTTTTGTGCCAGTACCATACTGTCTTGATGACTGTAGCTTTGTAGTATTGTCTGAAGTCCAGGAGCCTGATTCCTCCAGCTCTGTTTTTCTTTCTCAAGATTGCTTTGGCTATTCAGGGTCTTTTGTGTTTCCATACAAATTGTGAATTTTTTTGTTCTAGTTCTGTGAAAAATGCCATTGGTAGTTTGATAGGGATTGCATTGAATCTGTAGATTGCTTTGGGTAGTACAGTCATTTTCACAATGTTGAGTCTTCCAATCCAAGAACATGGTATATCTCTCCATCTGTTTGTATCATCTTTAATTTCTTTCATCAGTGTCTTATAGATTTCTGCATACAGGTCTTTTCTCTCCTTAGGTAGGTTTATTCCTAGGTATTTTATTCTTTTTGTTGCAATGGTAAATGGGAGTGTTTCCTTAATTTCTCTTTCAGATTTTTCATCATTAGTGTATAGGAATGCAAGAGATTTCTGTGCATTAATTTTGTATCCTGCTACTTTACCAAATTCATTGATTAGCTCTAGCAGTTTTCTGGTAGCATCTTTAGGATTCTCTATGTAAAGTACCATGTCATCTGCAAACAGTGACAGCTTTACTTCTTCTTTTCTGATTTGGATTCCCTTTATTTCTTTTTCTTCTCTGATTGCTGTGGCTAAAACTTCCAAAACTATGTTCAATAATAGTGGTGAGAGTGGACAACCTTGTCGTGTTCCTGATCTTATAGGAAATGGTTTCAGTTTTTCACCATTGAGAACGATGTTGGCTGTGGGTTTGTCATATATGGCCCCTATTATGTTGAGGTAAGTTCCCTCTATGCCTACTTTCTGGAAGGTTTTTATCATGAATGGGTGTTGAATTTTGTCAAAAGCAAAAATCATTAACTTTGAATAGAACTCTTTATAGATTTCTCAGTTCATCGGAACCTACGTACTGATTGTAACCTCTTTTTGGCTTACGATGTGGTGTTATCTTTAAGAATATATATATGGGGCTTCCCTGGTGGCGCAGTTGTTGAGAATCTGCCTGCTAATGCAGGGGACACGGGTTCGAGCCCTGGTCTGGGAAGATCCCACATGCCACGGAGCAGCTGGGCCCGTGAGCCACAATTGCTGAGCCTGCGCGTCTGGAGCCTGTGCCCCGTGACGGGAGGGGCCGCGATAGAGAAAGGCCCGCGCACCGCGATGAAGAGCGGTCCCCGCACCGCGATGAAGAGTGGCCCCCGCTTGCCGCAACTGGAGAAAGCCCTCGCACGAACCGAAGACCCAACACAGCCAAAAATAAATAAATAAATAAATAAATAAATAAGAAAATCCTTTAAAAAAAAAAAAAAAAAAAAAAAGTAACTCTTAAAAAAAAAAAAAAAAAAGAATATATATATATACGTATGTGTGTTGTCTTGGAGCATAGCAATAATAACAACGAATATTGAGCATTGCCATACTAAAAGCTTCACATACATTAGCCCCTTGAATTGGCAAAATAGCTTTGTGAAGTCAAGATTAACACCCCCATTTTACAGACCAGGACACTGAGGCATGGGAGGTGAATATGTTAGTTGCAAATATATCTCAACAGCGAAGGAGAACTGGCATCGGAGCCAGTCAGTCCAGCTCTGAAGCCCTCCTATGGGTACAGGAGCCTTGGTCAGAGCTTCAGAGTGAGGGCCTGAGGCTCAGACAGCACGTGGGGGGACGCTTACTAGACTGTTGTTAGACCTTCCTTCTCTTCCTCACGTTCTGGCTTACACTCCAATCCAAAGTGGCTGCAGTGACCGTGACCTGAACTGAGTGTCACCATCCATTTAAATATCTCCACAAGAACATCTGATTATTCCCAGACATGTAAGCTTCCTGTGCCTTGTATATTATTTCAGGAGAATGGTTGGGGATATCCTGTGGTGATGCATGACAGAAGGAAATTGAGAGCAGTTAATATTTTTTTTGTAGGACCTGATATTTGTGGATTTGATGTCAAGAAAGTTCATGTTATTTTACATTTCAAGAATCAGTATCACTCAAACAAGAAATCAATCAGGTGTAAGGTAAATTCTTTCATATTCAAATCAATGATCATGTTAAATCTTGCCAGATAATAACGTAAGTTTATAGAAAATAGTTTTGACCTTAAAATATTTAAGTGAACTATGGATAGGCCTTGTCTGTCCTGTCCCTGCTTTCCAGTTTAGCAGGCCTGTTAGAGACACTTGTCCACCACTTTGACTGGTTTGGTTTCCAAAGTTTTTACCCACCAGGAGGGTACACTTCTCACTGTGAGCCATGACATTGATTTATAAAGTGCCCCATAAGTGTTACAACAGGATGGTCACATTTCAGCTATACCCATCATCATTAAGGAATGAAATATTCAGGGTGAAAAAAAAATTCTGGTGAAATTAATCTTCAAAATACCAAAACAATTTAAAATGGGAATATTTCTAAAATGAATGCATACATGCTTTACATTTTTACCCAGGGGATCCTGTGAAAATGACATTTTAGGTCTTAGGGCCTGTTTATAACTCAATGGCCCTACCGGGGCTTCTCTAAAGAGGCAGCTTGCATTAAGTCCCTGGTGTGTGGGCCTGTGAAGGGGAAGTACACTTCCCAAAGCTCATCCCCCCACACTTTGAAGGTAAGCACCAGGAAGCAGGGACCTGTCCCCTGAGGCATCCCCAGCACCCATAGCCTTTGTGAATCTGGGCAGGAGGCCAGTGTATCTCAAGATCATTGACAGCAAGGAGCGGAAGCATCCATAACCGTCCTTTATTCAGTCTCAACCTGAGCAGGGGGTGCTCGGCATCCTCACAAAGCCCCAGTGAGTCTCTATTGGCAGCATGGTTTCTCGCCGGGTCCTGCCTGCTGACTTGATGGTTCTAAAGGATCAGCAGGTCCCCCATGTACTCAGAGGCCTGACACCCCTCCCTTGAGGGTGGAGGGGAGCTCAAAATCCAGGTCTTCCTCCTCCACCTTAGTGTTGGACCAGAGGACCAGTCTTCATGATATGATTCCCGAGCATTTGTTCAGTTGCAGCTCAGGCATGCAGGAGAGAAAGGGGATGGCACTACCAGATGGAGGCTGTGAGGTCTGGCCTGGACTGTGCCTGGGAGGCCAGAGCTCGGTCACCTGGGGGCAGCAAGCCTACGGGGCCCTGAGTGGCGCCGGCAGGCCGACAACTCCCTCAGACAGGTATTGGTATTTCTGCAGCCTGTTAGAAAAATAAGAGACAAGTCTGCTGAAGGAGTCTTGGAGCCTTGGATCATAGCAGCTAGTCAGCATTACGGACTCCTCGGTGAGGTGCAAGGTTATCTTCATGGGGCTCCGATTCACTCTGCAATGCTGTAAAAGAAATGCAGTGGTCAGCCCTCAAGGGTTTTCAAGGAGGAGGTCTGGCCTGCATTGTTAAAAAAAAATACCTTGGGCGATTGGTTCAAGATAGCGGAGTAGAAGGACATGCGCTCACTCCGTCTTGTGAGAACACTGGCATCACAACTAACTGCTGAACAATCATCGACAGGAAGACACTGGAACTCACCAAAAAAGATACCCCACATCCAAAGACAAAGGAGAAGCCACAATGAGATGGTAGGAGGGGTGCAATCACAATAAAATCAAATCCCCTAACTGCTGGGTGGGCAACTCACAAACTGGAGAACAATTATACCACAGAAGTTCACCACTGGAGTGAAGGTTCTGAGCCCCATATTAGGCTTCCCAACCTGGGGGTCTGGCAACAGGAGGAGGAATCCCCAGAGAATCGGACTTTGAAAACTAGCGGGATTTGATTGCAGGACTTTAACAGGACTGAGGGAATCAGAGACTCCACTCTTAGAGGGCACACACAAAGTCTTGTGCGCACCAGGACCCAGGGGAAGGAGCAGTGACCCCATTGGAGACTGAACCAGACCTACCTGCTAGTGTTGATGGGTCTTCTGCAGAGGTGGGGGTGGGTGGCTGTGGCTCACCGTGGGGACAAGGACACTGGCAGCAGAAGTTATGGGAAGTACTCACTGGCGTGAGCCCTCCCGGAGTCCTCCATTAGCCCCACCAAAGAGCCTGTAGGCTCCAGTGCTGGGTCGCCTCAGGCCAAACAACCAACAGTGAGGGAACACAGCCCCACCCATCAGCAGACAAGCGGATTAAAGTTTTACTGAGCTCTGCCCACCAGAGCAACACCCAGCTCTACCCATCACCAGTCCCTCCCATCAGGAAGCTTGCACGAACCTCTTAGATAGCCTCAACCACCAGAGGGCAGACAGCAGACGCAAGAAGAACTACAATCCTGCAGCCTGCAGAACGAAAACCACAATCACAGACAGATAGACAAAATGAAAAGGCAGAGGATTATGTCCCAGATGAAGGAACATGATAAAACCCCAGAAAAACAACTAAATTCCAGAAAAAGAATTCAGAATAATGATAGTGAAGATGATCCAGGGCCTTGGAAAAAGAATGGAGGCAAGGATTGAGAAGATGCAAGAAATGTTTAACAAAGAACTGGAAGAATTAAAGAACAAACAAAGATGAACAATACAATAACTGAAATGAAAAATACACCAGAAGGAATTGATAGCAGAATAACTGAGGGAGAAGAATGGATAAGTGACCTGGAAGACAGAATGGTGGAAATCACTGCTGCAGAACAGAATAAAGAAAAAAGAATGAAAAGAAATGAAGACAGCCTAAGAGACTTCTGGAACAACATTAAATGCACCAACATTCGCATTGTAGGGGTCCCAGAAGGAGAAGAGAGAGAGAAAGGACCTGAGAAAATATTTGAAGAGATTATAGTCGAAAACTTCCCTAACCTGGGAAAGGAAATAGCCACCCAAGTCCAGGAAGTGTGGAGTGTCCCAGGCAGGATAAACCCAAGGAGAAATACACCGAGACACATAGTAATCAAATTGACAAAAATTAAAGACAGAAAAATTATTAAAAGCAACAAGGGAAAAACGACAAATAACATACCAGGGAACTCCCATAAGGTTAACAGCTGATTTCTCAGCAGAAACTCTGCAAGCCAGAAGGGAGTGGCACGATATATTTAAAGTGATGAAAGGGAAGAACCTACAACCAGGAATACTCTACCCAGCAAGGCTCTCATTCAGATTTGACGGAGAAATCAAAAGCTTTACAGACAAGCAAAAGCTAAGAGAATTCAGCACCACCAGACCAGCTTTGCAACAAATGCTAAAGGAACTCCTCTAGGCGGGAAAGAGACTAGAAACTTAAAACAACCTTGTACATGTATAGACTGCTATATCAAAACCTCATGGGAACAACAAATCCCCAAACTGAAATAGATACACACACAAAAAAGAAAAAGCAACCCAAGCACAACACTAAAGATGGTCATCAAACCACAAGAGAAGAGAACAAAAGAGGAAGGAAAGAAAAAAGACCTACCAAAAAAAAAGGAACTTCCCTGGTGGTCCAGTGGTAAAGAATCTGCCTTCCAATGCAGGGGACATGGGTTCGATCCCTGGTCAGGGAACTAAGATCCCACATGCTGCAGGGCAACTAAGCCCGCACGCCACAACTACTGAGCTCACGAGCCTCAACTAGAGAGCCTGTGTGCTGCAAACTACAGAGCCCATGTGCTCTAGAACCTGCGTGCCAAAACTACAGAGCCCAGGCACCCTGGAGCCTGAGCGCCACAACTAGAGAAGTGAAAACCAGCATGCCACAACTAGAGAGAAGCCCGCCTGTGGCAAGGAAGAACCCGCACTCTGCAACTAAGACCCGACGCAGCCAAAAAAAAAAAAAAAAAAAAAGAGACCTCGGATATTCTGGGGAGGAATGGTTGGCGATCAACAGGCAGGGAGATGGGTGAGATTGTTAGGTCAAGGCTTCAGCGGGATGCAGAACACAGGAGCGTTTTGACAGATGATTCAGGTGTAGGATCCAGAGGACTTGGTGATGTTTGGAATCTGGGTGCTGAGGGTGTGGATGATGACTCTCAGTGGCGTTGCTGTTAAACAGGAGGGGAAATAAAGGCCAAGAAAGGGGTCAGGGCAGACTCAGGGGTCACATTTAGAACAGTTGGTTGTGAAATCCAGGCAGACATCAAGGTAGAGGTGTCGAATAAATTGTTGGAAACTTTGGGTCTGAAACTTGGCTGATGGTTGGGATTAAAGATGTTGGCTTGGAGCTGTTTACATATGTGTGGGTGTAGATGTTATCCCTCAGGAGGCTCTGGGCCAGTGGACAAATCCCAGAGCGTGCCAGCCATGGGGCCAGCAAGCCCAAAGTCTAAATTAAGAAAGACAAGTGGAGACAAAGGCAGGCAGAGAGCAGGGGGAAAACATTTGGAGAATTGTGCACTCAGCTGTCACAGCGGGCTGCAAGGGTTAGGGGGACACAGAGTAGACTGTAATACTGGTCCCGGGACAGAGTCATTGGCTACGGTGTGGCAGAGCAGAGGGGTTACTGAAAAGACGTTTTGATTTGGCTCTTAGCAGGGAGATACTCCTCCTGACAGAGCCTTTATGCTGGGGCAGTGGTTCCCAAACTTGAGCAGCGTAAGAGACCCTGGAGGGCCTATGAAAGTGGCCAGAGGGTCCACGAGGCTCTGATGCAGCAGTTCGGGGCTGACCTGGGAACGGGCATTGCCGATGTTCCCCCAGTGCTGCTGCTGCTGTTGGGGTATGGTTCAGGGGTCCCCTCCGCTGCTGACAGTCAGATACGTCCTGGGCACCCCCAGCCTCCCCAGACCCCCTCCCATCCACCCTCCAGCCCCCCTTTATTTTATTATTTATTTATTTATTTATTTTTGGCCACGCTGTGTGGCATGCGGGATCTTAGTTCCCCAACCAGGGATCCAACCCGTGCCCCCTGCAGTGGAAGCGTGGAGTCTTAACCACTGGACTGCCAGGGAAGTCCCCAGCCCTCCTTTACTGAATGTTAAATGCTTTCCTTGTGTCCAGCCTGGGGCTTTAACCATGACCAAAAGTCACACCAGGCCTGCCCTCCCCAAGCTTAAATTGTCGGACAACTCAGAAAGTTAAAAATTCTCCCTTGTGTCGAGAAATAGAGTGGGCTTCATTTGGTATCTTTCAGAAGGCAGAGCCGGAAGTTGTTTTGCATGTAACTTTTCATAAGTCCAACAATGCACTGGTCCCTCGGTTTACACCAATCACCCCATCATAACTGCCTGGGGGATTATAGGTGAAAGCCATTGTCTTTGCACAAAAAGGGAATCAGCCACTCAAGAGAAGGCTGCCAGTAGTGAGGAAGTATTCTACGAAGGGGTGAGTCTTCTGTAGGACACCCTTTCATTGTCAAGTCAGCCCCTATTTCTAGACCGTCTCTGCTTGCTGTTTACAACAAGGCTTTGACCCATGACAACTTACGCTGCATATCTAGACCTGCCTTGAAACATCAAGGGTCTCATTCTTTTCCTTTTCTCCCCCAAAACATTCAGGTTGATGGCTTCACACACCTCTACACTCTGATTTTAAGACCAGACCTCACTTACGAAGTGAAAATTGATGGTCAGTCGATTGAATCCGGCAGCATAGAGTATGACTGGCAGCTCACATCACTGAAGAGAATGGAGAAGGCTTCAGCAGAGTCTGAGGACTGGGACCAGGCTACAGAGGGCAAATCCCAGGTGTGGAGTTTCCCCGCACAGCTGCTAGAAAGTGTACAAGTGTAGTTCGTAAGTACCCAAGTACCGTACAATTGCTGCATGGCTGGGAATCATGATGACAGCATTACAGCAATCAAAGTGCCCTCCTCAGAGCATATATGCTGAGACCAGCCACACAGCTGCACACTTCAAGGTATTGTGAAAGAGTTAAAATATCTGAGATGAAAGCAAGTAGGGTTTGTTTTCGTAACCAATGTTTTTTTTTTAAAGGAAAATGTATCAGCAACTTTTATAAAAATGATTTTCTTGTTATTCTGCATTTGAGCTTAAGTATTTTTGAGCATCATACTTGTGACTGACAACCAAGAATCAATTATCGTAACAGGTATATATTAGTTTCCTAGGGCTGCCATAAAAAGGGCCGCAAACTGGGGGCTTGAAACAACAGAGATGTATTCTTTCAGTTCTTCTTGAAGCCAGAAGTCAGAAATCAGCAGGGCCGCACACTCCATCTGAAGGGTCTAGGGGAGAATCCTTCTTTGCTTCTTCCAGCTTTTGGTGACTCCCAGCATTCCTTGGCTGGTAGACACATCACTGCGATCTCTGCCTCCTTTTCCACATAGCCTTCTCTTCTTCTTGTGTCTCTTCTATCTCTTATAAGGACATTTGTCATTGGATTTAGGGCCTACCTGGGTAATCCAGAATTATAGAATGAACTGTCTAGAGATCCTTACCTTAATTACATCTGCAAAGACCCTTTTTTCCTAATAAGGTCACATTCCCAGATTCTGAGACTTAGGACGTTGAGAAATCTTTTGGGGAACTCAACCTGCTATTAAGGTACTTTTTTTTTTCCAATTTACGTTAGTCATCGTTGTAACATTTTTTTTTGTACATCAAACATTATGCCAAAATGTAAGCTATTTATCTTAAGACAATTGTCTTTGCCATAACTGAGAGTACTGTAACTGATGTTTACAATTAATTTCTGGCAACTTAAAATACTAGTGGCATTGCTGTCTAATAGTCAAATACTTCATCATAGATGGAATGTAATTATGAAATTAAAATGGCATCTTGTTTAGACTTAAATTATTTGGCAACCCTTTTTTTTCATAGATGATCAAAAGTAAACTTCCATGGATTTGGAATCCATGTGTCCAATCAATGAGAATGTCTTCAGATTAGAGTAAAATCCCAATCATGTAAGGCTTCCCCATCATTTCTCAAGAAAAAGAAAAAAGGCGGGAAGTTTTACTCTCCCTTTCTTACCTTCAAACCAAAGTAAAAAAAGTAGTTTTTCACCTGGAAAGAGCACTTACTTTAAACAAGGTACAGAATGGCAAAGAAACTGACGCTGAGGCCCCCAGGCTCAGGAGATACGGGTCTTAGGACTGAAACCCTGGCTGCCTCTGGGCTGCAAGGATGCCATCCTAGCAGTGCAGGTGTGTCTTGGTGCCAAGTGTACATGAGGCAGGTCCCCAGAGGAGCCAAATCATCCTTTCAGAAAGCTCGTTTCCAAACTGGCCGCGTTCTGTCCATATGTTCAGTTCTGTGTGATCTCCTAAACAGTGTGGTTCTTTATGGTGTTACCATTTGATAACCCTCATTATAAAGAGTCGGCTACTGACTGAGTTGTAATCATTTCCTGGATCCCAACACGAGACTGGCTCATCTGTTGCCTGCTGGGGTCGGGGCAAAGAGCAGTAGGAGAGACGATTAACTCCCATGTGCCATCGTTGAGAAGTTCTAGAGTAACGTGGAAAAGCCACAGTCTCAGTGCAACACTTTTACTATTTCTCAGTTATTCTGAAAGAGAAAACATCATTGTACACCACTTTTATGCTTTGATGTGTTTATCTGAATATTATTAATCCAGAGCAAATTTTTCTCATCCATTCATTTATTCAACAAATATTTATTTGGGAATTCCCTGGCGGTCCAATGGTTAGGACTCCACTGCTTCCACTGCAGGGGGCATGGGTTGGATCCCTGGTCGGGGAACTAAAATCCCACAAGCCGTGTGGTGGGGCCATAAACAAAGAAAGGAAGAAAGAAAGAAAAAGGAAAGAAAGAAAGCTCCATTAAAAAAAGCAGAAAAAAAATTTATTCAACACCTATTAAGTCACCTTCACATAGATATGTGTATATATGCATGTGTAGAAATGTGTATATATGTGTATGTGTGTATATATGTGTGTGTATATGTATACCTGTGTTTTATTTTTTAAGATTTATTATTTATTTATTTTATTTATTTATTTATTTATTTATTTTTGCTTCATCGGGTCTTAGTTGTGGCGCGTGGGCTTCTCTCTAGTTGTGGGGCGTGGGTTCCAGAGCACATCGGCTCTGTAGGTTGCAGCACGTGGGCTCCAGTTGAGGCACGCAAGCTCAGTAGTTGTGGCGCGCGGACTTAGTTGCCCTGTGGCATGTGGGATCTTAGTTCCCTGACCAGGGATCAAACCCGCGTCCCCTGCATTGTAAGGCAGATTCTTTACCACTGGATCACCAGGGAAGTCCCCTGTGTTTTATATATATGTGTATAGTGTGAGTATATTTATAAGGGCTGAATAATACAACTGCTTTTCTCCTGCTACCCAGCAGTCCTCAGGTAAATCTTGGGACATTCCTTAGTTGTCCAGCCTCTCTCTGGAACAGTCCATATATGACCATGATGTAGAAGGACAGACTTAACCTAATCAGCAGTAAATGTGGCCCGTCTTCCCAACATCACTCTTTGCCCCATCATTTTAACTTTGGCCACTATTTCGAGTTTTCCACAGCACCGTTCCTCTCAACAGCATGGGAAGAGTGCTGTCATCATAGGTGCGGTTGGGGAGAAAAAGCAGGCAGTGCGTGGTCCTGAAGCCCCCGGTGAGGGAGGGAACCCCAGCACTTAGCCCTTCGACCATCAAATGGAGGAGGACACGGGGAAAAGTGCAACCAGGGTCACAGGTCTGCCCCTGCCTCTTGGGAGTTAAGAATTTCCTTTCTCAAATCTGAGAATCTAAGTTTTTTCCCCCTACACATATTCTAAGGCCTGGAAGAAGCACTTTCTGGATGCCAGTGCCAGCACGCCGAGCGACTGGAACAGCGAACTGGACGGGGACCGGCAGGCGCCGATGCTGCAGAAGCCTCCACACCAAGTGCGTGGCACCTCCTTCCCCCCAGCCCCCCCCCCACGTCCCCGGGGCCGACCACACACGGCTTGTTGTTGCAGGATGGCCTGAGACCAGAGGGCATAGACAGAGATGTTTGGCTCCATCAGAAGATGAAAAACACCAACTATTTGACGGAATATGACCTCTCAGAATTTGAGAACATCGGTGCCATCGGACTGGAGCTTTGGCAGGTCACTTGGTTTTAAATTCGCTTTAGTTTAATAACTCTGGACTTCAGCCTAAACTCCTTAATTCACATAGCTAGTATTTGAGCACCTATTGCGTGCCTGGCGCCCCTACCTGGACCCAAGACATACAGTCGTAGACAAAATGGACATGCTTCCTGCCCTGGGTGCTTCTTGTCTGCCTTCCTGCTCCCTGGGAATTGGCCTGGAGCTGACCTTGTGGTGCCTGTCAGCTTTAGGATAAGACTGAAGATTCAGATGTAGCATGTCCAGGCTGGAGCCTGAGATTCTGCATCGCCAGCAAGCTCCCTGGCGGTGCTCATGTTGCCCATCCACGGCTCACACTTTGCACAGGAAGGTTCTCGAGCATCGGTTCTCAAACATCGCTGAATGCTCGAGTCACTGGGGAGTTCTTGAAAGTCTCAGTGCCCCGGTGGTACCCCAGACCAGCTAAATCAGCATCCCTGGGGGTGAGACCAGGCATCAGGAGTTTTGCAAATGTTCTTGGTGGTCCCCATATGCAGCCAAGTTTGAGAACCAGTGCCCTGGAGGGAACAGATATTCTAGAAAAGGGTATCTGCATGTCCTACTACTGACAGCTAATCACTGTTACAGTACTGAGCAAATTACAACTGTTTATTTTGTGGAAAGTTTCTTTTTTTTTTTTTTAAATTTTTTTTATATATATATATATTTTTTATTATTTATTTATTTATTTATTTATTTTTGGCTGTGTTGGGTCTTCGTTTCTGTGCGTGGGCTTTCTCAAGTTGTGGCAAGTGGGGGCCACTCTTCATCGCTGTGCGCGGGCCTCTCACTGTCGCGGCCTCTCTTGTTGAGGAGCACAAGCTCCACACGCGCGGGCTCAGTAGTTGTGGCGCACGGGCCTAGTTGCTCCGTGGCATGTGGGATCTTCCCAGACCAGGGCTCGAACCCGTGTCCCCTGCATTGGCAGGCAGATTCTCAACCACTGCGCCACCAGGGAAGCCCGAAAGTTTCATTTTTCACATCAGTAACGGAGGCCTTATGTTCATCCACAGGTGAGATCCGGAACCATCTTCGATAACTTCCTGATCACAGATGATGAAGAGTACGCTGAGAATTTTGGCAAGGCCACCTGGGGTGAAACCAAGGTACAATGAACACAATGAACTTTTCTTTCGTAATTCAGTTATTTCTGTACTTAAGTCTCACATATAGGAAAAGGCTTGATGAATTTTTACTAATGAACACCCCACCCAGATCAAGATATAGAACGTCACCAGAGCTCCAGGAACCTCCTCGCGATCCCTCCCAGCCAGCACCCACCCCCAAAGGAATGGTGGTTCCACTATTCCATCACTGTAGATGGATTTGACTCCTTTTGAAATTTACGTAAATGTAGCTACCCATTATTTATTCATTCAGGTAGTGTTGCGAAGTTCATTCATATTTCTGCATACAGCAGTAGCTTGTTCTTCCTTTGTGAATATTCCAGAAGGTACGTATCCATTCTCTGTGGATGCAGCTTTGGGATGCTTCCAGTTTGTGGAAAAAGCTGTGGATAAAGCTGTTCCCATCATTCCTGTACATGACTTTCAATGGACACATGCCCAGGAGTGGGCAGGCTGGGTCACCAGTTCTTACACAAACAGTTTTCAGTGTGTCATCCTGTTTACATTCCCTTCTGCATGGTCGAGAATTTCAATTGTGTCGCATCTTTGGCCATGCTAGGTATTACTGCCAGTTGTTGTTGATGAGTCGGTTTTATTGAAGTATAATTGACATACTGTGAAATGTACAGTTCTATGAATTCTGACAAACACATATAGTTATGAAACAACCACTAAAAATCAAGATGTAGAACAGTTTCACCACCCCAAAAAGTCTCCTTGTAACCAAGCCCTCTCCTACTCCAGCGATCACTGATCTGATATCCGTCCTTATAGTATTTTTGAAGTATAGTTGATTTACAGCATTGTGTTCGTTTCAGGTGTACAGCAAAGTGATTTAGTTATAAATATATATTCTTTTTCAGATTCAGAATATATATATACTTTTTCAGATTCTTTTCCATTATAGGTTATTGCAAGATATTGAATATAGTTCCCTGTGCTATACAGTAGGTCCTTGTTGTTTATGTCCCTATAGTTTTGCCTTTTCCAGAATGTCATATAAATGGAATCATATAGTATGGAGTCTTTTTGAGCCTGCTTCTCACACCAAGCGTAGTGTCTCCAAGATTCCTCCATGTTGCTGAGGTTCACTCAGTAGTTTGTATCTTCTTATTACTGAGTAGTTTATCTGCTCACCAGCTGATGGACATTTGGGTTGTTTCCAATTTTTTTTCTTTTTTGGCCGCACCACGGGGCATGCGGAATCTTAGTTCCCCGACCAGGGATCGAAGCCGCGCCCCTTGCAGTGGCAGCAGTGGAGTCCTAACCACTGCACCACCAGGGAAGTCCCAGGGGTGTTTCCAATTTTTAACAGTATGACCAAAGCTGCTATCAATTTTGCATATAGTTTTTTTTGTGTGGACATGTGCTTTTATTTTTCTTGGGTAAATACCCAGGAGGGGGTTGCTGAGTTGTATGGTGTATCTCTAACTCTATGAGAAATTGCCAACCTGTTTCCAGAGGGGCTGCGCTGTTTTGCAGTCTCTCCAGTCTCACCAGCACTGGGGACTGTGGGTTTCTATAGGTGTGTAGTGGTATCTCTCTCTGATTTTGTTTGCATTTCCCTGATGACGAATGAAGGTGGGTACTGTTTCATGGCTTTTGTGGCCATTTGGAGATCCTTTTTTGTGAAATACCTGTGTTTTAAGATGTAAGTTTTGGGGCTTCCCTGGTGGCGCAGTGGTTGAGAATCTGCCTGCTAATGCAGGGGACACGGGTTCGAGCCCTGGTCTGGGAAGATCCCACATGCCACGGAGCAGCTGGGCCCGTGAGCCACAATTGCTGAGCCTGCGCGTCTGGAGCCTGTGCCCCGCGACGGGAGGGGCCGCGATAGAGAAAGGCCCGCGCACCGCGATGAAGGGCGGTCCCCGCACCGCGATGAAGAGTGGCCCCCGCTTGCCGCAACTGGAGAAAGCCCTCGCACGAACCGAAGACCCAACACAGCCAAAAATAAATAAATAAATAAATAAATAAATAAGAAAATCCTTTAATAAAAAAAAAAAAAAAAAAAAAAAAAAAAAAAAAAAAAGATGTAAGTTTTGTTATTATTCAGGTGTGGTGAGGCCAGCAGATCAGGAGATGACCTCCATCAAAAAGATAGTTTATTTTACTCACAGATTCCCAGAGGAGGGGCCATGCCATGCCATGCCATGCCATTCAGGGCCACATGGGGAAGCACCAGGGTTGGTCAGGAGGCAGAGGGATAGCGTGGAAGATGTGGGCAAAAAACTTTGTTTTGGTTTTTTGCAGGAAGGAACAGATGAGGCCGGATAAGCAGGCTTAGGATTGGCTAGTTTTAAGAATTTCAGTGGGTTCTGGGGTACTAGTTGTCTAGTACCTGGCTGTGGGATAATTTAGGCAAGGAGAAATCAGCCCTGAATATGAGCCCAGTAGTGGAGGTCGTTAGGGATGTGAGCTCTGAATGTAGTTTGCATATGAAAAGAGTGCTTTTTGGCATTTACTATCTCTAAGAATGGGCCCCCTGGGAGGGGCCATCCCTCCTGGGTCAGCAAGGCCCCAGATGTCAAAGCAAGAGAAACATATGGTTGATACAGCCTGTTTATGTCGCTTGCCCACTTTCATGTTGGGTTATTTGAACTTTTCTTATTTAGTTGTAGGTGTTCTTTATATATTCTGTCAAGTTCTTTGTCAGATAAGTGTATTGTAAATGTCCTTGCCCCCTCTGTGTTTTGCCTTTCTATTCCCTCAAGTGTGGAAGCACTCCTGTATTTTTTTTTTTTTTTTTTTTTTTAGTGTGTATTTTGAGGCCCCTATCCTGAGAAACCAACTTAAAAACTTAGCTCTGGCTTCACATAAAGAAGATAAAATATCTTCCATCAGTACAAATTCATTTATAACTCTTTGGAGCCAGAGTATTGACGCTAAAATGTATGCTTTTAATGGGCATAAACATTTTGTTTCTCGTGTTGTTAAGCACCAATAACTAAATGGTGGTGCGGCTCACCCATAAGGAGAGAGTGGTCGGTGTCTTCTGGGAGTGCCATGACTTAGAGAGAAAGGTCTTGGAGGACCCTGCACACTGTTTTAGCCAGAAACTTTGGGTTGTTAAATTGCATGCCAGTGAGTTTATTTATTTCTTTATTTTTGGCTGTGTTGGGTCTTCGGTTCGTGCGAGGGCTTTCTCTAGTTACGGCAAGTGGGGGCCACTCTTCATCGCGGTGCAGGGACCGCTCTTCATCGCGGTGCGCGGGCCTTTCACTATCGCGGCCCCTCCCGTTGCGGGGCACAGGCTCCAGACGCGCAGGCTCAGTAGTTGTGGCTCACGGGCCCAGCTGGTCCGTGGCATGTGGGATCTTCCCAGACCAGGGCTCGAACCCGCGTCCCCTGCATTAGCAGGCAGATTCTCAACCACTGCGCCACCAGGGAAGCCCGCCAGTGAGTTTAAATTAAGGGTGATACACAAACCATCTTCCTGCTTTTAATCGAAATCTCCTCATTCCCTTATTTTCACTGATAAGGCATCTTCCATGTCATGTCTGTCACACTGGGACCAACTGCAAAGCGGGTGCTTAAAATTTGAACATTTCAAGGCATTTCAGGGGGAAATTTCCCCTCCACTGATGAAAGGTGGTTATCACTAAGTGATTTTCTCATGAGCCCTTTCTTCTGTTTCCCTTTTTTAAAAAATATTTATTTATTTTGGCTGCGCCGTGTCTTAGTTGTGGCAGGCGGGCTTCTTAGTTGCGGCATGCATGTGGGATCTAATTCCCCGACCAGGGATCGAACCCTGGGCCCCCTGAACTGGAAGCGTGGAGTCTTACCCACTGGACCACTAGAGACGTCCCGAGCCATTTCTTCTTGAATCTGATTTCTGCTGCAAAGCCTTCCTAAACTCTTTTTTCAGGAATGACTACGGGAAATTTCTTGACGTGTCTTCACTCATCCTAACCCTTCTTTTTTTTTTTTTTTTTTTAAATTTTTTATTTATTTATTTATTTATTTATGGCTGTGTTGGGTCTTCGTTTCTGTGCGAGGGCTTTCTCTAGTTGTGGCAAGTGGGGGCCACTCTTCATCGCGGTGCGCGGGCCTCTCACCGTCGCGGCCTCTCTTGTTGCGGAGCACAGGCTCCAGATGCGCAGGCTCAGTACTTGTGGCCACGGGCCCAGCTGCTCCGCGGCATGTGGGATCTTCCCAGACCAGGGCTCGAACCCGTGTCCCCTGCATTGGCAGGCGGATTCTTAATCACTGCGCCACCAGGGAAGCCCCTAACCCTTCTTTTAATCACACATGTCTGGAATTGCTCATTCAGGCTCTGAGGCCTCTTCGCATTACTCATTCACTGGTCAGCTGGTTGAAGGACCGGCCCAGGTGCTCTGGGAATAGAAGAAGGAGGGTGTATTCATTTCCTGGGGCTGCCATAACAAATCACCACAAACTTGCTGGCTTAAAACATCACAAATGTATTCTCTCCCATTCTGGAGGCCAGAATTCCAAAATCAGTATCAATAGGCTGAAATCAAGGCATCAGCAGGGCCTTGCTCCCTCCAAAGGCTCTAGGGGAGAACCCTTACTTCGCCTCTTGCAGCTGCTGATGGTTCCTGGTGCTCCTTGGTTTGTGGCCGCATCCTTCTAATCTTTGCCCCCATCTTCACGTGGCCTTCTCCTCTTCTGTCTCTGTTTGTGTCAAATCTCCCTCTGCCCCTCTCTTATGAGAACATTATGATAGAATTTAGCGTCCACCTGATAATCCAGTAGAATTTCCTCTCTCAACATGCTTAATTTAATCACATCTGCAAAGACACTTTCTCCATACGTATAAGGCTACATTTACAGGTTCCAGGAATTGGGACCTGATTACTGGGGGGTTCTTTTTCAGCCGACCCCCAGCTGGTGTGGAGGCTTCCAGAAGGCAGGGGCAGGCTGCATGCTAACACCCAATCAACCCAGAGGAAGCATAATCCCCAGCCGCCGGGGTCTTTGTTTCTTTCTCCAGGGCCCAGAAAGGGAGATGGATGCCATACAGGCCAAGGAAGAAGTGAAGAAGGCCCGAGAGGAAGATGAGGATGAGCAGATGATGGGCAGGTTTGGTGGGAGAGAAAATATCTTCAAAGGATTCCACAAGAGGAATGAACTTTAGTCATCCCCACCCCAGATAAAGATGACTGGTAAAATCTTGTTTCCACTTTAATCAACATTTAAAAGCTCAAATGTCTACATACCTGGTCATTTGTCTAATTTTCTTTGAAAAATGTTCCCATGCTTCTCGGTGGGATCGGTCTGGTTTTCCCCGAGCACTTTCCACCCCCTCCTCCCCGACCCCAGGTACCCAGAGACGTTTCCTCTGGACAAACCCAAGTGCTGGAGGAAGCCCGAGGCCAGTGAGAGTCTGGTCAAAAACACAACGCTCTTTTCTTAATCCCCAAAATGTTTTATAAATAAAAGGTGGTAAAACTTACCTTGAAAAAGGAGAAATTATGCTTTATTTCTTTGGGTTGTAAATTACTAATAGCTTATGTGAAACTTTTCCAGTATGGAATCTTTATGCAGCATCGTTGGTGCGGAAAGGTTTTGCGTGCCTCATTTGCACGCTGGTTATTCTGGAGAACCCAGGCCTTGTGCACAGATGTTTAACATTCCATAAAGGAGCTTTTTCCCCCACTCTGTGACCCACTTCCATGGCTGTTAGTTCTCTGTAAGACAGAGGAATGAAATTCATTCTCTCAAGTGAAAATAGTGATTACTTGGCAGCTAAATTTTTTTCCTTAAATCAAATAACTTGTTTAAAAAAAAAAAAAAGCCACACATAGCAGGCTTCTGTTTTGAAGAGCTCTGTTTTCACGCAGAAATTTGTGTTGGAAATAATCAAATTTAGGACACCATGTTACGAATAAGCCAAATAAAATCGGCAATTATATAGAACGTATTGATAGATGATCAGTGTGAAAAGTCTGGCCAGGAAGTGAAGGTCTGGCAAATTTTGTTCTGGCTTTCGTTGAAGTTGGCAGACCTTCGACCTTGAACTTTTTCAGCTGACAGTCACATTGGTCTTCCCAGTTTATCGGGGGTTATCAGTCTCAGAAGCTAAAGACTCACTCCCTGGAAGTGCAGGGGTGGGATTCAAACACTGCCCACCTTTTAAATCACTGAACAAGGGGAGAAGTTAATGAGGGAAGAAGCAGTGCTAGACCTTGAGAGAAAATGCTGGAAACAATTGTACAAAATGGGTCAGACCAGTTCAGACCCTGCAGAACTCATCTTCCGCAGCAGCGCTGCCCTGGAGAACTTTCCTCATCTGCGCTGGCAATACAGTAGCCACTGGCCACATGTGAGGCCTTGAAATGTGGCTGGTGGGACTGAGGAATGAATTTTATTTTTAATTAATAAACTTCATTTTCTAGAGCAGTTTTAGATTCCCAGCAAAACTGAGCAGAAAGTAGAGAGAATTCCCATATACTGTCTGTCCTCACACCCTCACACCCTCCCTTACCAATGACATCCCACACCACGGTGGTATGTTTGTCACGATTGATGTGTCACACGGACACATCATTATCACCCAGAGTCTGTACTGTGCATTAGGGTTCACTCTTGGTGTTGTGCCTTCTATGCAGGAACAAATTTTTAATCTTATTTTATTGTAACATTTATTATTTTTTCTTCCAGTTTTATTGATATATAATTGACGTACAGCACTATATAAGTTTAAGGTGTACAGCATAATGATTTGACTTACATACATCATGAACTGATGACCACAATAAGTTTAGTGACCATTCATCATCTCATATAGATACAAAATTAAAGACATAGAAAGAATATGTTTTCCTTGTACTGAGAACTCTTAGGATTTACTCCCAACAATTTTCATTATAACATACAGCAGTCTTAATTATATTTATCATGTTGTACATTATATCCCTAGTACTTATGTATCTTATAACTGGAAGTTTGTACCTTTTGACTGCCTTCATCCAATTCCCCCCCACTCCCACCTCCTGCCTCTGGTAACAACAAATCTGATCTCTTTTTCTATGAGTTTGTTTCTTTTTGAAGTATAATTGATCTACAACACTATGTTCCTGTTCCACAACGTAGTGATTTGATATTTCTATACATTTCAAAATGAGAAATAAAGTCTTTACAGACGTAATCAAGTGATAATGACATCATTAAGGTGGGTCCTAATCCGATATGACTGGTATCCTTATAAGTGGGAAATTTGGAAACAGAGACAGACATGTGCAGAGGGAAGACCATGTAAAGATCCAGGGTGGGGCTTCCCTGGTGGCGCAGTGGTTGAGAATCTGCCTGCCAATGCAGGGGACACGGGTTCGAGCCCTGGTCTGGGAGGATCCCACATGCCGCGGAGCAACTAAGCCCGTGAGCCACAATTGCTGAGCCTGCGCGTCTGGAGCCTGTGCTCCGCAACAAGAGAGGCCACGATAGTGAGAGGCCCGCGCACCGCGATGAAGAGTGGCCCCCGCTTGCCACAACTAGAGAAAGCCCTCGCACAGAAACGAAGACCCAACACAGACATAAATAAATAAATAAATAAATAAATAAAATTAAAAAAAAAAAAAAAAAAAGATCCAGGGTGACACCATCTTCAAGCCAAGAAACACTGGAGGCTACCAGAAGCTTGGAAAGGGGCATGGAACAGATTCTCCCTTACAGAATTGTAATTGATTTAAATTTAAACTTACATTGCCATATGTGGCGAGAGGCCACTGTGTTGGACGGCGCAGCTTTAGACTCTGGTGAGAGAGGCCCCAGGACGGCTGATTACTGCCCAGGGTGGCAGGCACAGTAGTAGAGGGAGTTCCAGGCCACTCTGCTGCTGGCCAGGTGGGACTCTCACCATTGAGCCTCTGGTTCCAGTCAAGACAGGATAGTCTCTGTGGTTTTTGTTGCCCCTGTAGACTCTCGACAGCGAGGCTGGAAGCCTGCACAATTTTCCCAGACAACCTTGCCCGTTAGTGCCCCATTACGTTCTGTGAGAAGGACATCAGAAGACGGGCAAAGAGGAGAAGCCATTTTTTCCAGGCTCCTGCCGGCACCTTAGGCAGTGGGGACAACAGTGGTGACTTTAGCAACAATGGCAGAAACAGTGGTGGCCGGTGAGGACCGGTATCTGGGTTCCTGCTCAGGGCCCAGTGGTTGTGGGTTTAGGGTAACACCCTTTTCCTTTTGACTTTTAGTCCTAAAGAGGCTAGAAGCTTCCTACTGTTACTAATCTTAGGTAACCTTGCATTTCTCCTCTGTTTTTCCAATGCTTTTGCACTCAAGTCTCCTGTTACAAATTGTCCTCTGTTTGAAATATCTAGGATGACTTATCTTTTCCTTATGGAACATGGACCGATAAAGCACCCAAGGCAGCTAAAAGCCTCCATCACCCCCACCAGGACCACCGCTGCATCTTTCCAGCTGTCCCACTTGCTTCCATCCATCCCCTCTCCATCCACTTTGCCTACCTTATCCAGAGCTGCTGTTCTAGAGCAGCTGTTCATGTTCAAAACCCTCTGGTGAGGGACTTCCCTGGTGGACCCGTGGTTAAGACTCTGCTCTCCCAACGCAGGGGCCCTGGGTTCAATCCCTGGTTGGGGGACTAAGATCCTGCATGCCGCACGGTGTGGCAAAAAAAAAAAAAAAAAAAAAAATCTTAAAAAAAAAACAACCCTCTGGTGGCCTCTCATTTCTCTTTGCACAGGGAACTGAGGAGCGAAGGAGCACCATGAGGCTGAAAACTTGGAGCTCGGAGAGCAAGGTGGTCTCAAGACGAGGCTGGATCACATGTGGTCTTATTTTATTGCTCTTCACACGGGGCTCTCCAATCAGACCGTATGTAATCCAGCCTCATTTCAAGACCCTCTGTCTTGCTGTCTGAGTTCCAGAGCCTCAGTCTCAAAGTGCCTCTCCGCTCCTCAGCTCCTTCTGCTTGTGATGATTCCGAGGCCCCACCGTCGCTGCAGTCAGGCTCAACCTTCAAGTGTCACACCATTGGACTACTCTGTAGCACTTATCACTGGTTATCTATTTCCTCATGTGATTTTTTAAAATCAATTAATTATTTTTTTGGCTGCGTTGGGTCTTCGTTGCTGCGCGTAGGCTTTCTCTAGTTGTGGCGAGCGGGGGCTACTCTTTGTTGCAGTGCGCCAGCCTCTCACTGCAGTGGCTTCTCTTGTTGCGGAGCATGGGCTCTAGGCACGCGGGCTTCAGTAGTTGTGGCACGCAGGCTCAGTAGTTGTGGCACACGGCTTAGTTGCTCCACGGCATGTGGGATCTTTCCCGGACCAGGGCTTGAACCCATGTCCCCTGCATTGGCAGGATGATTCTTAACCACTGCGCCACCAGGAAACTCCCTCCTCATGTGATTTTTTCATGTCTTGTTTCCTTCCTCTAGACCTGTGGTTCTCACAATGGGGGGCCTGGGGACCAGCAGCCTCAGCACCTCCTGGGGATTTGGTAGAAATGCAAAAATCTCAGGCCGCACCCAGATCTGTAAACCAGAATCTGGAAACCTAGTCTACTTAACAAGTCTGGGTAGCTCCAGGGTGAGACCTGTTTGTGTAGAGTGTGTGTCTGCCTGGCCCACAAATGGAGCACCTGTACTCAATGAGCATTTGATGGTGAATGGTTGTTGAATGTATCACAAAGCACACTGTGCTCATTTGAAGGGCACGAGGTATGTCAAGTCGCTGAAGACACAGGAGCAAGCAGCTGTGAGACTCCAGAGGGGAGGAGGTGGACAGGCAGCTGTGCCCTCACTACCCCAAGATCGCACAGCCTTCCAGCTTGTCTGCCTGAGAAGTGCCACTATCACAGGAGACCAAGCAAGGGGAAGCTGACCCGTGCTGAAGAAACCTTGTGCCACTGTGGTCAGCTACTCAGCAGGACCTTCCTTCCTCATCCTTTTAGTGGAAACCGGCCACAGATGAGTGGGTGTCTATAGTAAAAAGAAGGCAAAACATGTCTAAACAAATAAATGCGCCTCCATAATGGTCCTCCAGCAAACACCAGGTGCCTGCTCTGTGCGGGGCGCAGCGTGAGGCACAGAGGTGGAACAATAGCAAACACATATTATTACCATTCCCTCTTTTCAGAAGAGGGGACTGGGGGCGCAGAGAGGCTACTTAAATGACTTGCCAAGATCACACAGCAAGAAAGTGGCCACACACACACACACACACACAGCTATCCTAGGAACAGGGCGCCTTGTTGGGCAGGGTGAGGGTCCCGACCCTCTGCGGGGTGGGCGACGGCCTCTCCATAGTGCTTTTGCCAGGCGCACGGCAATGGGAAGAGCATCCCTAGAAGACGGCCCATCATCGGCTAGGACCGGGAGGGGTAAGGAACCTTGGCAGACGAGCCGAGGAACTGGGAAGGAAGTGGTGAAGCAGCGCGTGTAGCACTCTGGAAAGGTCCCGGCCCCCGCCCCCTCCGGCTGGGGCTAGGCGCGCGCGGCCCCGCCCTCAACCCCCTCCCCTTCAGGCTCCGCTGAGCGTGCGCGGCCCTGCTTCGGCCCCGCCCTCTCCCGGGCCGGGCTGCGCGCGCACCGCCCCTCGCACCAGTGCGCACGCGCGGCCCCGCCCCGTTCCCCCCGGCGCTCGGAGCCCGAGTCCGCGGGAAGATGGCGGCCCCGCTCATCCCCCTCTCACAGCAGGTACGGGCTGGCCAGGCGGGCGGGGGGTGGCGGCGGGAGCTGCGGCGCCGCCCGTGCCGGGCGCGAGGCGGACGCTGCGGGGAGGCCTAAGCGTGAGGAGGCCCAGCTGGGCGGCGGCGGCTCGCGCTGAGGGGCCCCGGCGGAGGGCGGGCGGGTGGTCCTGAAGGTGACAGGCCGGTCCGGCCCTCGGCCTTCCGCACCAGAGCGACCCTCTGCGGGCGGCGACCCCGCAGGCGGGGCCGCAGCGCGTGTCTGCTCCACCCGGGGCCCGGCCTTCTCCGCAGCTTCCAGGCCGGGTGGTGCACGGTAGCATTGGGCTGCCTCCCGGGGAGGTGGGCCAGGGGAGCAAGCATTTTTGCGGGTGCGGCAGCCTCGCGGGTCTTTGTCTCCTGCCGGGTCCCAACGCCGGGGCGGCAGTGTCCCCGCCGCGGCGGAGGGCAGAGCCCCGCCGGAGCCAGGACCTGCCAGCAGTGCGATCCCGGACTCTTCTTCCACTGGGAGCTGCTTCCGCCACCCTTGCGCCGTGAAACGGAGGGGGGTCGCAAGTCTCCGGGCGCCTTGCGGTGCCCTCAGATCAGCCAGATGCTCTTACTAAGGGGCAGTATCAGTGGCGCGACACAGACGTGCAAAAAAGAGACATGCGCAGGCAACCCTGCCTTCTGGGAGGGACGTTCATTCATTTATCCATCCGTCAAATGTGCGTCGGGCCAGGTGCTGGGAGCGCAGCAGTCACCCAGACCAACAAGGTCGCTGCTCTCCTGGAGGTGACACTCTCGTGGGAACTAGAAACTACCTATGTCCTGCTAATAACAGCTGCCTTTATTTGCTGAATAGCTGTGTTGTACCAAGCACCGTATTATACGCACTTTGCCAGAATTATCTAGCACAGCATTGGGATTGAGAGTGAGGACACAGGGTCACATCATCTTGTGTTCAGTTCTTGGCTCCAAGGCTTACTTCTCTGACTGTCCTTGGACGAAGCTCTTTAGCCTCTCTATGCCTCAGCCACCTCATTTGGAAAATGGGAATATAAAAAAAAGTATTGGGATTAGGTGAAGATTAAGCATGTAAAGCACTTAGAGCAGTGCTTGGCACATCGGACTCACTCAGTGATCCTGTAATTATAACCATTATTTAATTCTCTGGCAGATTTGGACATTTGGAAATAGAGATTACAGCTGCGAGAATGCCAAACCCCAGGAGAGCTGTTAGGCAGGTTGACATGACTGGTCAGCTGATCCAAGGAGAGCGTGCATGCTTGCTAAATATTGCCAGAACTAGCCAATTTGTAACACTGTCACTAAATTAAAAGCATTAGAGACCGGTGGTCATTAATTAACAGATATGAAAGTGCTCTGTAAACTATTAAGTGCCTTACAGATGTTGGGTATTATAATTGATAGCCAGTTGCTACCTTTTAGGGTATGGTGGGGGGGGGATGAAACAGGCTTAGGCTCATATAATGAGGAAGCGCCCCTGGTTTTTAAAACTTCCTATCCAGTTTCGGCACCTGCCTTAGTTTGAACTTTTAAAAAAATTTTTTTATTTATTTAATTTTTTTTTTTGGCTGCGTTTGGTCTTCGTTGCTGCGTGTGGGCTTTCTCTAGTTGTCGCGAGCGGGGGGCTACTCTTCGTTGCGGTGCGCGGGCTTCTCATTGTGGTGGCTTCTCGTTGTGGAGCACGGGCTCCAGGCGCGCGGGCTTCAGTAGTTGTGACACGCGGGCTCTAGAGCGCAGGCTCAGTAGTTGTGGCGCACGGGCTTAGTTGCTCCGCGGCATGTGGGATCTTCCCGGACCAGGGCTCAAACCCGTGTCCCCTGCATTGGCAGGCGGATTCTTAACCACTGCGCCACCAGGGAAGCCTTTAATTTGAACTTTGATGACAATAGCTAACGTTAATTGAGTGCTTTAGAGCTTACTAAGTACTTTCTAACGTGCTTATCCACACAACGAAGAGAGGGGATTCTTACGTTACTGATGAAGGATTAGCTTTAGAGGAAGGCAGTGGTTTGCTGCTGTGAAGTAAGGTGTGAAAACCTGAATCGGGTCATGTGATTCATCTGCTTAGCACCTTTTAGAATAAAATCCCAATCCCTCCCCAGGAATCCCTGCTGGTCAGGTGCCTGCCAGCCTCCCCTGCTTCTTTCTCACCCTGGCACCCACACTGCAGCCATACTTGTGGCTTTTCTGTTCTGCTCGTAGTTTAAGCTCTGTCTGTCCTTATGATGTCCCACGGGCTGTTCCTCCTTCCTGAAGCGTTCATCCCTATTTCTTACCTTGGTGGTGCCAGTGCCTGGCTCCTTTCAGGTGGCAGCTCAAATGTCATTCTCCCCAGAGGCCTTTGCTGGTTACCTGTTGTAAGTCCCCCTCCCCTGGCACTGTGCCTCCGCCACACCACCCGTCAGCACCAGTCATGGTCCACAGATGTCTGTGGGTCTCTTTGCTGTCTGTGTCCTCATTAGACCAGACATAGATCTCTTGCTCAGTGCTCCTGACTCTGTGCTCAGCACCCAGGGGGTGTCAGGTAAACCCATGAAGCAGGGACCAGCGAGTTGCACCACCCAGCACCCTTCACAGGTGGCTTTTCTTCCCTCCATGTGGCCTGGGGTCTGGGCCCTTGCGGGTGGGAGCATATTCGAACGAGGAGCTCGACAGCCTGAATCCCCTGGTCTCTGACAAGCTCAGGTCATTGACTGGTGTGCTTTTTCCTTTTCCTTTGTTGAATGATGGCATGGCCAGGCTTTCTTCCTTGGGTAATTATGTAAACATTTACACCTGTTAAGTGAAGCACTGCCCCACATGTTCCTGTCGGACGACCCAGGTGTGAGGTACAGATCTATCAGGCGCTTCCAGTCTAGCTGAGGCTAACAGAAGTTCAGTTCAGTCTAACACGAGTTCACAGTTATTACAGGGGAAGCATGCATATAATTCCAGGATAATTTCTGGTTGGGGGCACTAGGGGAGCCCCCTGGAGCAGGAGGCCGTGGTCTGGTTGCATTGAGGTGTAGGGCACACTTGGAACGTGGATGGCCAGCTGAGGGTGAGTGAAGCGGGTAGCCAGTGGGATTGTGGAGAGTGGGGTGTTTTTCCTCTGCCTCCAGCCCTGTCTGCGTTTTTCCCATCAGCATCTTTCCTGGTCTGCTCCCTATTCTGCCATATCTGTGATGTCCTCTCCCCATATAGTCTTCTCTGACCCTGAATATAAATCTTGTCAATTTGAAGAGTAGGTAGTTCTCCCTCTAGAAGTGAGTTTTTTCCTCCATCAATGTCTCATTGATTTATGTTTCTCCCAGCGCCCCCCTTCACCTCTCCTCTTTAATTGCGGCCCACCCTGGAAATGCACCTGTGTCCCTTACCCCCTTTGTACCCCTTTGTGCTCTTGTAGGTTACTGGCGACCTTGCCCCAGTAACCTACAAGAGCACACGGTGGTCCTTAACCCCAGTGGCCTGTCCTTGGGACTGGTCTTCCTCGAGCCCTGCAACACTTGTCCGTCACTGTAGCCTGCCCTCAGCCTTAACTGTCTCTCTTCTCCCAAATTTCAGCCTCTCCTGCTTGCATCCTTTCTTTCTGTATGTTCCTGCCTCTGGTGCAGAGCACTCTAACACCGCCTCCCAACCCTCCCCACCCCGCAATGGCTAGAACCTCATGCTGTGACCTCCTGCTGCATCCTGCCTGCCCCAGAGGCCACTTTGGTGGTGTCTTCCTTCAGCCCCATCTGAACGGGCGTTCTCCCCCCCGTACCTTCTGTGGGTCCCTTGCGTGGCCACCAGACCCAGGGAACAATGGTAATGGGAGGAGAGCGTCAGGCTCAGTGACAATGAGAGTCTGCCCGGTGCCCAAGGAGTTCCTTCTTCCTTCCTCCCCACTTAGTCATATGTTTCTTTTTAATGGGTACCACTGTTTTAAGAGTACTTTATTCCCATTTTTCAAACGGGAAACTGAGACCCAGAGAAATTAAGTAACTTGCTGAAGTCCCATAGCTGGTGGGTGCAGAGCTGGGGTTGAACCCACATCTGTCTGCCTGCAGAGCCCTGCTCCTTCGCTCTTCTAGGCGGCCTGCTGGCCCACAGCAGCACCAGGCAAATGTGTCTGGAATGAAGACTCAGTGCTTGGGACACTTGTTTGTCCTTTTGTCCCTTGTTTTTTCCTCCAAAATAATTGCTAGTTTCTGTGTCTTACTAGAATGTTAATGCAGTATAAATTGGGGGGGAGGTGGTAGAGAGCCAGGTTTTATTATTTTGTTTATTTTTTAATTAATTTTTATTGGAGTATAGTTGCTTTACAATGTTGTGAGAGCCATGTTTTAGAGTAAATTTGGCTCACCCTGTAAGATCCCGAGTTCCCTGGCTGTCTCTGTCTTATTGAACTGCCTCAACCTGGTTTTTGTTGACTACGTGGCTCCCAGTGAAGCAAGAACATGTGAGTTTTGCCTTTTCTGCCCCAACTTTGAGCTTTAAAACAACTTTCCCCTGCCTGGTTCTTAATCCTGATCAGTTGATCGGGGAAGCAAGTGACTGTCTTTGAGCAGATGTATTGGATAGAGTGTCCACTCTCTGATGCCTCAGGCTGTGCCGACAGCCCCGGCCACCGGTGGTGAGAGGCACCTCATCAGCCCCACTCCAGGGGTGCTGTCCGCTTTGACCTGAACTGAGCAGCCAGCACTCACTCGGAAAGCTACTCGTTATTCTTCCTCGGGACGGTGCTCTCGGAGCCCCATTATCATTTGAGGCCCCTTCAGGGTGCCTGTTTTTCAATGTTAGGGTTCCCAGATATTCTTTCAGTGACCTCAGTTATGCAGTACTTTCTGCACCTCAGTTTCCCCATCTGCAAATTGGGAATAATACTCTATACCTGTTTTATCTGTCTCACAACAGTGGAGTGTCAGAATCCCTCAGGGTGATGGACGTGTGTGCAAAGTGCCTTCATTTGTGTAGCACGCTGTTTGTTCAAGCATTTACTGGGCATCTTCTCTTGGCTGGTGCTTTCTGGGCAGCAGGATGTACCAGCAAACCTGAAGACCATCCTGCCCCAGGGAGCTGAGGTTCTAAGGAGAGGGTGCAGACGTACAGAAATGAGCAAACACATACACAGTATAGTGATGCCATCTGCGCTGTGAGAAGTGTAAAGCCGAGGAGGGCACAGTCAGATACGGAGGTCTGGGCAGGCCTGGAGTCGACACAGGCTCCAAGGACTGAGTAGGAAAGGCATTTGGATGGCTCAGATTATCCTCCCAGTCACCCTGGTCAGTCATCCTCGCTTTATATAAAGGGGTAAACTGAGGCCCAGAGACCTTATGTCACTTGCCAAAGGTGGCACCCAGCAAGCTCACGCTGACACGGCTCTTCTGACCCCTGTCCTGGGCTCTGCGTTGCACCACGGTTTCCTGTCTTGGAATTTTTTTTTTTTTTTTTAAGCTGCCAAACGTTATGGTAGTGTGAGGTCTCATTTGTTTTTAAACAGTGGTCCTGCTACTTCATCATTAGGTTCTATGGAGTCTGGTGGAGAGAAGATCACTTGTTTACATTTTTATTTTATTGTTTTTGAAGGTGGAGGGGCAGATGGAAAGACCTGCTCGTCGTCTTTATGAGGGATCGGCAGGCTTCCCTGCTGCAGTGGGTACTCAGAGCTTCCAGAGGCTGATGGAGGAATGAGTGGGCCACGCCCGGCCCCCAGGGAGAGTGTACTCTGCTCTGGCTGGCGAGGCTCAGGTCCGAGCTGGAGGAGGGCCGGGTGACTGGCTTGCACTTGGGTGTGTTGGAGACAGTTGCCTGGAGGAGAAGGGGCATTTGGACTGGGCTGTGGAGATCCTGGGAAGGGAGGGAGGCATGGCCTTTCTGACAGAGGCAGAGCAGAATGAGCCGAAGCCGAGAAACTGGAACTCCAGCTCAAAGGGCCGAATGTGAGGCCGGGGATGGGACTTTGGGGTGCATGTCCCTCTTTTAACTAGGGTGACTTAGGGTTGAAGGGAAGAAGGTGGCATGGTAAAATGGGACACAGGAGTCTGCGCCTGGCCTACAAATTGGCCTGAGACAAAAGGGCCTGACAGGGTGTCTGCTTGTCCAGAGAGTGGCTGACGCAGATGTGGGGGAGGAAAGGAGACCTGCCGGCTCTGTGGCCCAAAGGCTGCTCCTGCGTGGAGTGCTTTGCCCGCCACAGCAGTCTTACAGCTACAGGCTGATGGAGGGGGAAGTAGAGGTTACAGATGACCGCAAACAGCCGTCTCCTCAGATTGCCGCCCGGCTCTGCCTGCTGAGTGGGATTGTTGCAGTTCTTGATAGCAGAATCGATTTACTGACTGTGTTCTGGACTGGCTGATAGAGAGCGGTTCTCCTCCTTTTGTACATGCTGGCTGAAAGCAGGGGAAGGTGGTGCCTGGCCGTCACTGTCTGTGGACTGGATCAGGCCTCTGCCCCACGCGGCACATGGCACCCCTGCATCCTGCACCTCCCAGACCTGTTGCTCTGCCCTGCAGCCCCTAGGCCCTTCTTTCAGTTGCTTGCATAGTCTCTCTTGCCTCAGGGCCTTTGCACATGGTATTCACGGCCTCTCTGGACTGTCCTCTCCCCCACTTCATCTCCGGTTAATCCCTACTCCTCTTCACGTCTCAGCTGGCTCATCACTTCCCTGACAGCCTGGCCCAGCTTTTCTGTTACTGCCTTTGGGGATACCCTGTACTTTTCCACATACCAGTTTGTAATTTTCTGTTGGTGGGAGTATTTGATTGATGGTCTTTCTCCCCCACTGCCTAGACCGTGTCAACAAAGGCAGGGGCTGTGCAGGTTTTAATTTGACCTTGTACCCTAGGTGCTAGGAGTCATCTGTTGAACTAAAGGCTGACGGGTAGGGCAGGTCCACTTTATGAGAGGCAGTTAGGAGCTCTGGCAGTTCTTGAGGAGTGAAGTGACACATTTAGATTGTCTGACTGCTTATACAGGGAATGCCCAGAGCTGGGTACTAGCTCAGAGACATTTGCTGTGCTACAGTCCTGAAGTGATGCAGAGCAACCTGGCCCGAGGTTTCTGGAAGAGCAGAGCGGCTGATGATCAAAGGAGTATGTGGATTGGCTACCTGGACAGGGATCCTCTGAGTGGGGGCAGGAAGCAGGAGGAAGAAGCAGGTGTGGTGTGGGCAGCCAGCAGGACGAGACAAGCCTTTGTGGGAGCCAGGTGGGTGGCACCAGGTGGTGGCTGTGTCAGTTGAGACCGGACCTTCATCACCTTTGCAGCAGGCCCTCCAGGCTGGGCCTGACCCCACATTGAGGCACAGCCCATCTCTTGGGGACACCCCCCCCCCCCGCATGTTACATTTACTGAGCACCTACTTTGTGCTGGCTCAGACCTAAGATAAATAAAACTGAGCATCTGCCCTTCAGATGGCTGAACTGGAGCCGGGCTCCCAGGCACGGATAATCCAGACACCCTGTGGCGGACATCCTCGTGGAGGTCCGGTGGCAGCCCGCAGAAGTGGAATGAATTGCCTCCACTGGGCTGGACATAGGAGAGGAGGAAGAGGAGACCTGCATCTCCCTTTTTCTTTTCCCTCCTCTGTTCCAATAGGACCAGAGGAAGCAGAAGTGTGCAGCCTTTCAGTCTGGCTGCTCGCCCCTCCACCCCTATCTTTATAGTTTGCCCCTCCTATCCGCTCTGCCCAGTCAAAGCCCCCGTTCCCAGACTCTGATCACCCAGGGTGTCCCAGAGTGGTGTTGCGGAGAGATTTGGGGCACAGGTCTTGTGTGGAAGTAAGGGAGTGTGGTTGGATACCCACTTTGTGCCCATTCACCACTGACTCCCTGTCAGGGAGGTGTCATTGTCATCATTCTTGTGCTTATTTCTGAACAAGGAAACTGAAAAGGGAGAGAGGTAAAATGCCTGGTGTCAGACCTCCTGGGGAGGTGGGATGTCTGGGTTGGCCCACAGATCTAAAACTCCCGTGGATGCCATGCTGTGGGCTCCTGGGAGGGCAGGAGCGGCTCTATCCCTGCTGTGTCCCAGCATCTGAAGCAGGCAGGTGATCGTCACCTGTTGATTGATTGCTGCATGCTCTGAATAGCAGCCAGGAGTGCAGTCTCTCTCTAGCTGCTCTTGTTGGTAGTCGATTGGTGGGAACATTTTGTATTTTATGTCTTGGGTGAAGAAACAGGCACGTATGTACTCTACAGGTGACGAAAGTCAGGGCACCCCCCTCACCCCTGGGCCAGCATCCTGACGGCCAGGCCCCCACCCCTCCCCAGGGTTCCCGCTGCCTCTTCACTTCTGCTGTGAGAGGGTATGGGAAGGGGTTCTCTGATTTACTCATGACAGTGACAAGCATCCCTGTTGATCCATAGAAGATTGGCTTTTCTTAACCCATATAGGATGGGCTTTTCAACTTTACATTTCCAGTGGAGAAAGAAAACTATCTTCTTTCACGCTGTTTTTAAAGAGGAAAGATTAAACAAGAAAAAAACTTGACAGGCCCTCTTTAGGAGACTGCTTAACCAGGACTCTGAAGTTTTGGGGATGGATTAGCCCTCTAAATTCCCCCACACCTGAGAAACAGCACTATTGGAGGTCCCAGAACCCTATAGACTTTGGCATGTGTGATCACAGATGTTTCTCCCTTTGGGTGTTTTCTTCGATAAAGATTAGAGCGGCTTCTATGCCCTCAGTGCACGCCTACATCCATTTTGAACATTTTGAACATTACCTCTGTGGAGAAGAGGGTTCCCAAAGGGATGAGCTGATACCCGTGATGCCTAGTGGGTCGGGCAGTCCTGTGGGTCACTGTGGTGCTCACACATCAGGCCATGGAATCAGCATTTTCTTTCAGGCCAAATTTTTAGTATTGGCATTTGACTTTTTGATTTTTTTGTTGCCTTTTTGCCACTGGAAAATATTCTTTAATTCACAACCCTGTAAGTGGGTTTTTATAGGTATGTACTTAACCTACTATGTGTGAAATTGTATGTTTAGAAAGAACGACCACTGAGACCAAGAGAACTGGTAAAAGACTGTTCTGTCCTGGTGTTGGGAGCAGCTCAGCCAACTAGTTGAGTGAGAAAACGAGTACGATATGTACTATAGTGTGTCCAACGTTTGGTGAAATATTTTATTGTTCGGTAAAAAGATCGTTTGTCACGGCCAGCTGTAAGGATGACAATTCTTTGTAGATAAAACCTGTTCTTCTGTCTCAGTAACAATAATAACAACCACCATAATAATAGTTATAACAACTGCTTCCCTTTGTAGCGTGTGCTTTACCTACATATTTTTTTTTTGAGTGTATAATTTTTTTTTATACTGGAGTATAATTGCTTCACAATGGAGTATAATTGCTTCACAATGTTGTGTTAGTTTCTGCCAGTACAACAAAGTGAATCAGCCATATGCACACACGTATCCCCATATCCCCTCCCTCTTGAGCCTCCCTCCCACCCTCCCTATCCCACCCCTCTAGGTGGTCACAAAGCACCGAGCTGATCTCCCCGTGCTATGCAGCAGCTTCCCACTGGCCATCCGTTTTACATTTGGTAGTGCATGTATGTCAGTGCTACTCTGTCACTGCGTCCCAGCCTCCCCTTCCTCCCTGTGTCCTCAAGTCTGTTCTCAACATCTACATCTTTATTCCTGCCCTGCCACTAGGTTCATCAGTACCATTTTTCTAGATTCCGTATATATGTGTTAGCATACAGTATTTGTTTTTCTCTTTCTGACTTACTTCACTCTGTATGACAGACTCTACGTCCATCCACCTCACTACAAATAACTCAAATTTCGTTCCTTTTTATGGCTGAGTAATATTCCATTGTATATATGTGCCACATCTTCTTTATCCATTTATCTGTCAATGGACATTTAGTTACCTACATATTCTCATTTGATACTTACAGGGATGGTCAGGGCAGTCACTGTATTATCTCCATTTTACAGATGGGGAAACTGAGGCCCTGAGAGGCTTTGTAGCTTTTCACTCTGCCTCTGAGGGGTAGAGCTTTTTTTTTTTAAATAAATCTATTTATTTATTTATTTTTAATTTTTGGCTGCGTTGGGTCTTTGTTGCTGTGCATGGGCTTTCTCTAGTTGCAGCGAGCGGGGGGCTACTCTTCATTGCGGTGCGCAGGCTTCTCATTGCAGTGGCTTCTCATGTTGCAGAGCACGGGCTCTAGGAGCGCATGCTTCAGTAGTTGTGACTCGTGGACTCTAGAGCAGAGGCTCAGTAGCTGTGGCTAGCGGGCTGTAGAGCGCAGGCTCAGTAGTTGTGGTGCACGGGCTTAGTTGCTCCGCGGCATGTGAGATCTTCCCGGACCAGGGCTGGGACTCGTGTTTCCTGCATTGGCAGGCGGATTCTCAACCACTGTGCCACCAGGGAAGTCTGAGGGGTGGAGCTTTGTCTGCCTGAGAACTGACCACTCTCTACCCATCTTACCCACTCCCTCCCGAGGTTTCATCTAAATCTCACCTGTCCCATGAACAAACTTTTCCTGAAGGTATGGGCCCAGCGTTGTGGGTGGGGTTGAATAAATGTGAAACCTCCACCCCCCAAGTAGTGAAATGTAGGGAGGGGGCCCGGTCATAACAGTAGCCTTAACATAAATTAGGAGTGTGGGAGAGAGGCACTCATTTCAGTTGGGAATTTTGGCAGTGTCTTACAGCAGGGGGTTTGGTGCTGGGGCTGGAAGGTAACTGGCTTTCAGCAGGCAGATCCCCCCTCCCCCCAGGATAATTTGTGCCCAGACAAGGGTGAAAGGTGCACAGTGTGTTCAGTAGAGCATCTGCCAGACCAGGAAGGAAGGCGGGGCTTGACGGCTGTGTGTGTGTCTGTGAGCAAGTGAGTGTGTGTGTGTGTGTACGGGTGAGTTTGGGGGAAGTTAACCTGGCAGGGCCGGGAGGTGGCTTTGGGGTGCATCGAAAGCATGGCCAGGTGGAGCTTCACACTCCCTCAGCAACCACAGAGGGTCTTTTCGAGCAGGGGCGTGACCTCCTGCCAAATGGGATGGAGGGGGAAGCTGGTGAAGGTGAGGTGCCAGCTGAGAGGCTGGGGCCTGGGCAGAGGTGTGTGCAGAGCGAGGAGGGGGTTGGAAGGCCACCCTCGCTGCTCTGTCTACCTAATCCCTCCCTGCCTCCCCGGCAGGACAAAGCTCCATTCCTGTGCTGCCCTTGCCAGTGCCTTTGTGTGTTTGTTCCCTGACCAGACCGTGATGTGACGCGCTGCTCTGCGGTGGCGGGGACTGCCTTTCTGCTCACAGTGGAATCCGGGAGCTTGGCTTGGTGCCTGGTGCCTAGAGGGCTCCTAGGCTCTGAGGAAGAGCAGTGGGCAGTGGGAGGCTGGTCGTGCCACCTACAGAGGGGAGCAGGGAGGAGGCACAGAGAGCTGCTGACTCCATCTGTCCTGGGGATCCCTGGGTCCTCGTGTAATGTTGGGCCAGGGCTCAGAAGATGGCAGGGATGTTGGAACCCTGGGGTGGCCGATGTAGAAAAGGAATTTTGGGAAGGTTCAGAGCACACTTGGGGAAAGTTGGGAGCACCGTGAGAAACGGGTGCTTTCAAGGAGGGCTGTAGGTGCCCTGCTGTGTAGGGGGCACTTACTGCTAAGATGTCGCCCCTATGAGTCTCCCCAGGGCCTCTTCAGGGCCTGGTCCATCGAATGGAGGAAGGGAAGATAGAATGGAAATGATGGGGCAGGGGGTGTTCTCTGCGACGCCTGGAGGAGTGGTGTCCAGGGAGAGCTGCAGGGAGGCCAGGGCTACGTTGATCTTTTTATTTATTTATTTTTTAATTAAAAAAAATTTTTTTTGAGGGGGGCACTCCATGAGGCATGCGAGATCTTAGTTCCCCGACCAGGGATCGAACCCATGCCCCATGCAGTGGAAGCACAGGGTCTTAACCACTGGACCATCAGGGAAGTCCCCAGGGCCACGTTGATCTTAAGCAGCAGTGTTTGGCTGGAATCTGCTCCCTGCCCCACCCACGCTGCCTGGGCAAGGTCCCTTTCCAGTGCCATCCACCTGCTCCTCTGCATGGCCGTACTCAACCCTGTACCCCTCTCTCTGTGCCCCCCCTCTGGTCCCCACAGGACCCCACTCCCTTGGTGTTTTCTTGCCAACGGCACCTCCTTCTGTCTCCGTTGTGGGCCTGTCTTCCCCCAGCGCATCCGTGTGGGTGCTCCTCAGCCTGTTGGTTGTCTCGTGTCCCCTCGGGCAGGCTCAGCAGCGTAGCCGCCGTCTCCCTGCCCTCGCAGGTGTGTGTCTGTGGGCTACAGAGTCGCCCTCCACCCTGTCTTTTCCTCATAGCACTTACAGCCCGCTGCGTGTGTTGTCACGTCTAATGACATTCTCCTCAAGACCAGGAGTTCTGAGAGGCTGGGCTGGGGGCGTGGTCCCCTTATTCATTGCTGCACCCCAGTGGAGGCCAGTGCCTGGGACCAGGCAGGCACTCCATAGATACTGCTGGAATGGAAAAGAGATTTCCACCTCGACGTCCCATAGGGACATCCCGGAGAAACATGTTCAAGGGGGAACAGCCCCCTCTTCTCTGCGTGTTTCCGCATCGTGGATGGCTGTGTTCTTTGGGCCTCGTTCTCCTGGAGGACGACGGCAGTCTCTCCCTAGCTTCCTCCCCTCCCTCCTGTCACCCGATCTGAGTAGCTGTGTGCATACTCGGTTCACCTTCTCATGAGCGCGTCTGTTCAGGTCGCCTTCAGGAGGACAGGACGACATTCAGACCTCTCAGCAAGGGGTGTGCAGACCTGTCATCTCACTGTGTCTGCCATTCCTGCCTGGTCCTGCATCCTGTGCAGCGCAGTGTGTTGGAGCAGGAAGGCTGCCTCCAGTGACTTTTGTTCCTTCCTCACTTCTGTTTCCGGTAGATGGGATTGAGAGTGCTGGACTCCCGGAGCATGGAAGCTTTCACACCTTGATTCTGTGTTTTTCCAGGTGGCGTCTCGCCCTAAACTCCCCCTGCCTGGCTGGTTCACATTGATGCCTCATTGTGTGTCTAAACTTTCAGGTGTGGTTCTCTTGCTCCTTGGTTCTCCTTGTAGGAGAACTCCCCCGTGTCATGTCCCCACTGCAGGCCCTGAGTTCTGCATGGGTCGGAGGGAGGCCCCACATTCTGGGCCAAATGGCAGGCACACGTCTTCAGCTGGCCTTCGTCATGGCGGTCATTTGGGTCCCTGGGGAGAATCGTGTATCATCCTTCAGATCCCTCTTCTCCTTTCGCGCCTCGTTTTCCCTTTTCTGTCCTATTTACAAAAAGCAGTGTGCGCTAACGTGGATCACTGGAGAACTCAGACAGCCGGGAGAGGCAGCCAGTTCACAGATAGGAATCACTGTACACATGTGGTGTCCGTCCTGCCAGGTTTAGATCCAAGTGGATGTGATCGCTGTGTGCGTACCAGCCAGGTCATGACTGCGTGCTGATTTGGGCCCTCCCTTTTCACTTGAGCAAACAACGTAAACGTTCTGCCTGTGCCATTTTTACCGCTCTGTGGTATTCTGTCCCAAGGAGACACAGCAGTTCATTATTGGCTTAACTAGTTCTTGACTATTTCCAGTCCTTTACTGTCACCTGCAGTCCCGCCCTGAAGAAGGGCAAACTGATCTAACCCTCTTGCCCTTCTGCCTTCCTGCATATCTGATCATTACAGAATCCCAGGAGGAGACCCTAGAGTATCGGGAAGGCCTAAAGAAATTCTGGTTTTTATTATTTGACAAAAGCAAATTCTGGTTTTGTCAAATAATAAAAAGAAAGAAATTATTTGTTAAAGAAATTAACAAATAAATAAATTCTGGTTTTTATTATTTGACAAAAGCACGATCCTGCCAGTGATAAAGCTACTTTTCATTTATCACACTTAAACCTGAAGCAGCTTGTACCATTAAAATCCTTGCCAGAGCAGAAACACATCAAATGTTGGTCTTTAATTATGTAAAATTTTAAGCACACTAAAAGTAGAGGGAAGAGTTTAATGAACTCCCATGTACTCACTTCCCGTTCACAGCAGATGCCAACGTTTTGCAAATGTCTTTACCCAAGTGTTTTTCATCTTAGAAATCATATTTCAATATGCACTTCTAGTAGCTGAGACTGTTTTCTTTTACATTACCACAGTGCCATACCACAACTTAATTAATAATAATCTGATACCCAGTCCATATTCAAATTTCCCTGATTATCTAAAAATATCACCTTGCGTTTGGTTTTGACATCTCCTGAGTCTCTTTTTTTTTTTTTTAATTTTGAGGTAATTGTAGATTCACATGCAATTGTTAAAAAACAATGATGCAGAGAGATCCTGTGTATTCTTTATCTGGTTTTCTCCAGTGGTAATATTTTGCAAATCTGTAGGACACCATCCTTACCGAAACATTGACATTGCTACAGTCAGATGCAGAACAGCTCCATCCCCACAGGGATCTCTGTAGTTGCCCTTTTACAGCCACACCCACTTCCCTTTCTGAATCCTTGGCAACCACTAATCTGTTCGTTTCTATAATTTCAGCATTTTAATAATGTACAGTGGAATCATACAGTATGTAACCTTTGGAGATTGGCCTTTTTCACTCAGTATAATCCTCTGGAGATTCTCCCGGGTTGTTGTGTATATCCGTAGTTGATTCCTTTTCATAGCCAAGTAGTATTCCATGGTGCTGTGGGACCACGGTTCATTGAAGCAGTTACCCATTGAAGGAGATCTGGCGTGCTTCAGTTTTGGGCGATTATGAATAAAGCTGCACTAAACATTTGAGTACAGGGTGTTCTGTGAACTTAAGTCTTCATTTCTCTGGATGAATGCCCAGGACAGTTGCTGGGTCCTGTGATAGTTGCATGTTTAGTTTAGTTTTTTTTTTTTAATAGCTGCCAAGCTGTTTTCCAGAGTAGTTGTACCTTTTTACATTCCCACAAGCTCCGTATGAGTGATCCAGTTTCTCTGCATGCTTACCAGTGTCACCAATTCTTTTTTTTTTAAATAAATTTATTTATTTATTTATTCTTATTTTTGGCCACATTGGGTCTTCGTTGCTGCGCACAGGCTTTCTCCAGTTGCCACGAGCGGGAGCTACTCTTCGTTGCAGTGCATGGGCTTCTCTTTGCGGTGGCTTCTCTTGCTGTGGAGCACAGGCTCTAGGCACGCAGGCTTCAGTAGTTGTGGCACATGGGCTCAGTAGTTGTGGCTCACGGGCTCTAGAGCGCAGGCTCAGTAGTTGTGGTGCACAGGCTTAGTTGCTCCGTGGCATGTGGGATCTTCCCGGACCAGGGCTCGAACCTGTGTTCCCTGCCTTGGCAGGTGGATTCTTTTGTTTTGTTTTGTTTTGTTTTGGCTTCCTTGTGCATTGGGTCTTTGTTGCTGCATGCGGGCTTTCTCTAGTTGCGGTGAGAAGGGGCTATTCTTTGTTGCGGTGCGCGGGCTTCTCATTGCAATGGCTTCTCTTGTTGCGGAGCATGGGCTCTAGGTGCACGGGCTTCAGTAGTTGTGGCACGTGGGCTCAGTAGTTGTGGCTCACAGGCTCTAGAGCGCAGGCTCAGTAGTTGTGGTGCACGGGCTTAGTTGCTCCGTGGCATGTGGAATCTTCCTGGACCAGGGCTTGAACCCGTGTCCCCTGCATTGGCAGGTGGATTCTTAACCACTGCGCCACCAGGGAAGTCCCGGTGTCACTATTTCTTGTTTTAGCCATTCCAATAGGTGTGTGGTGGCCTCTCACTGTGGTTTTTCAAGACAATTTTTTTTTTTTGTAGGCTTATTTATTTATTTATTTTTTGGCTGTGTTGAGTCTTCGTGTCTGTGCGAGGGCTTTCTCCAGTTGCGGCAAGCGGGGGCCACTCTTCAATGTGGTGCGCGGGCCTCTCACTATCGTGGCCTCTCTTGTTGCAGAGCACAGGCTCCAGACGCACAGGCTCAGTAATTGTGGCTCACGGGCCTAGTTTCTCCGCGGCATGTGGGATCCTCCCAGACCAGGGCTCGAACCCGTGTCCCCTGCATTGGCAGGCAGATTCTCAACCACTGCGCCACCAGGGAAGCCCCCAATTTTTTTTTTAATTGAAGTATAGTTGATTTATAATGTGTTAGTTTCAGGTGTACAGCAAAATGATTCAGTTATATGTGTAACTTTTCAGGTTCTTTTCCATTATCGGTTATTACAGTATATTGAATATAGTTCCCTGTCACAGTGGTTTTTAATTTACATTTCCTAGCTAACGATATGCTAGCCATCTTTTCATGTGCTTACTTGCCATCTGTATATCCTCTTTGGCGAATTGTTCCTTCATGTCTTATGCTCATATTCTCATTGGATTGTTTCCTTTTTTGTTGTTGAATTTTGAGAGTTCTTTATGTATTGCAGATACTAGTCCTTTGTTGGATATGTGATTGGCAAATACAGTTGACATTTGAACAACACAGGTTTGAACTGCTCAGGTCCACTTATATGTGAATTTTTTCTTTTCTTTTTTCTTTATTTTTAAAAAACTTTTTATTTTATTTTCTTCATTAAATGTGTACTACAGTACTACTTGATCTGAGGTTGGTTGACTCCATAGGTGTGGAACTGCAGGTACAGAGGAACTGTGTATGGAGCGCTGACTATAAGTTACACTCGGATTTTTGACTGTGTGGAGGGTGGGCACCCCTAACCCCCACGTTGTTCAAGGGTCAGCTGTATTTCCTTCTAATCTGTAGCTTGTCTCTGCATCCTCTTATCAGGGTCTTTCGTAGATCAAACATTTAAAATTTTGATGAGGTCCAGTTTATCAATTTTTTTTTTCTTATGAATCAGGCTTTTGGTGGCAAGTCTGAACTCTTTGCCCAGCCCCTGATCCTGAATATTTTCTCCTTTGTTTTTTCCTAAAAGTTTTATAGTTTTACATTTACGTCCATGATCCACTTGGAGTTAATTTTGTAAAGAGTGTGAGACTTAGGTCTCCAGGCTCATTCTCTTCCTCTGGATGGCTAGTTGCTCCAGCACCATTTGTGGAACAGGCCTCTTTCCTCCTGAGGGGCTTTTGCACCTTTGTCAGAAGTCAGCTGGGCGTATCTTTGTGGGTTTGTTCCTGGGCTCGCTGTTCTGTTCCATGGTTCTACGTGTCTTTCCCTCCATCAGTGCCACACTGTCGTAATTACTGTAGTTTTATAGCAAGCCTTGGAATTGAGTAGACTGATTCCTCCCACTTTATTCTTTTTCAACGTTGTTTTAGCTCCTTTGCCTTTCTGTATAAATTTTAGAGTAATCTTACCTGTATCAACAAAGAATCACGTTAAGCCTGCATATCAGGGGCATACACATTTATCACATGTTGTTGCATTGGCCTCCAGAAGGCCATTCCACTCAGTTTATTTTCCCACTGGCAGGGCCCGAGATGTGTTTCCACCTTTGCCAACCCGGCATGGCACCTCTCTTTGACTTTGCCAACCTGATAGCAAACAACTGTCATTTCATTCTATTTTGCAGTACCAAAATTGAACATCTCCCCTAACGTTGCTGCATCTCTTCTTTCAGAATCACCTTTTTCTTATCCTTTGCTCGTTTTTAAATTGAGATGTCTTTTTCTTCAGGATTTATGACAGCTCTTTCTCATGTTTCAGTTCTCTCGGCAGTGTTCACCTTAGCTCTGGCTTAGAAACGTCTCGTCTGGCAGTTGGAGTGAGCTGTCAGTTTCAGGGAGGTTCAGGATGCCCCAGTGTTTGCTGATGCTCTTTGAGTGCTACTGAGTTATGTCCCGGTTTCCTCACCTGCAGAATATGGTCCGGCCTGCCTGGAGGGCTGTGCGCACCGCCATGGTAATGGTTGTGCAAATAGTGAGGGGAACTAACTCTAAGTGGAAGGCGAAATGCAAGGATTATCAAGTGAGCACTTCTCTAGCCTTGTTTTTGCGTCAGCATCTTGCTTTCCAAGGAGGAACTCAGACAGGGATGTCTTTTGGTGTTATGTGCCTAACTTCCTGCAAAACTTGGCAACAGCTTTGAAAAACACAGCCGTTATGGGGTCTCAGTTTTCCTGAGGAAATGGCAGGCTGCACTGGTTTTCAAGTCAGTTCATATGCTTAAGTCAAGTCTTGCACTTTGACCATGTCTGTTGAATAAAATGTACCATGACATAATCACATGTTTTGCCTTTTCTCAGGTGAGCATGCACGGGAGGCTGTGCAGTGGCCCTGTGTCTGGCTCTGTCATGCCTGGGCTATTTTTGCAGGGTGCAGAGTAGGTTAGTGCCACATGGCCTGGGTCTCCTTTGGCTCCATCACTCCTTGGCTGTGTGACCCTGGGCAAGGTTACCTCAGTCTCCTCACGCATAAATTGGGACGAACAGTAGTACCTGCCCATAGCATTGTTTGGGACAATTAAATGAGGTACAGGATAGAAAATAGTGAGGCTCAGTAAATGTGATCCACTATTTATCAGAACAAGGAATTATACTTTTCTAAAAGTTTTAAAACGAAAATTAATTTGCTTTACAAATGTCATTTTGAAACAAGCAAGGCCAGCGATCATTGCTTTGTTTTGCATAAGAGCTCCTGCCCATGGATGAAAGCAGGAATCAGAGAGCTGGATGGACTCAATCCTGAGAGGGTTAGGTGTGGCCAGAACCCCAGTCCTCAGGGTTTCCCCTCCAAAGTAGTACTGCTGTGTTCCTCATCTCAAGCTGGTTTTCTCCAGCATTAAAATTGCGTGCACTTGCATGAACTGTGGAGTTTAAAGGCCTCCCAGGAGAAGGATGTGAACTTGTTCTCTGATGTGCTGCCCTCCCTGTCTCCCCATTTGTAGGTTGCCTCTGGGGTGGAGGTTAGAGTGAAGAGGCCACAGGAACTTTTCTTAGTATTTTAGGAGACCAACTGAAAGATCAAATTGAAAGTTATATTGAACTTCAATGAACAATTCAGAGTCAAAGATGGCATCTTAGCACAGTGGGCTGGTGGAGGGAACACCCTCCTGGGCCGGCTCTGTCCATTCTTGAAGCCATCTCAGAGCTGTCTGCAGCCTCTTACACTGAAGGCCTTGTCCCCTGGCCTGTCCCCTTTCTACCTTTGCCCCTGGGCTCGCTTTGGGGTTAGGCAGAGGTGGGCAGCTCTGGTGCCCACTCTCAGGTCTCAGGGGGCTCTGTCCCAGCAGAGCGGCTGCCTTCACCAACGAGCTGTTTGTGTCCGAGGTCTCTGCCCGTCACGTGGGGACTCGAGGCCTTAGCAGCATTCATCTTCAGCTCTGTTGCAACGGTGTATTGGGCAGCTTGCAGGTGTGACTCTGCTGTCGCCGGGAGGAAGTAGTGTGGTAAGAGGAAGTGCCATTAGATCTGGTGGTGTTCTCCCTTTACTCCCCCTTCTGCTTATGCAGTGCCTGAGGTATGTGTAATTAAATCAGAACCGCTCACTGCTGTCATTGTCCCACGTTACCCAAATTGATTCCTGTACTTAGAGAGGAATGGGTGAGGCATATTCTGTGGTTTTCCGTTAGTTGTAAGTCATTTGGGATCCACACCTGGCCATAGACTGTCTGTGGGATGAGCCCTTAGAATCGATGGGTGAAGCTTTGGGCCTGGGGCTTCAGAGCCTTTTCTGGACTGTTTGGGGTCTTGTTCCTCCTGATTGTGGATCTAGTTCAGAAGCATTTGGAAAGTTTGAGGCAGTTATTAACCATCTATGCTCCAAATATCGTAACTTTTTTTCATTGGAATAGTAGTAGCTTGGAAACCTCTCTCTTGCTTACCATGAGATCTTAAAAAAATCCCACTGGAAATGCATTTCAGACCCGTGCCTCTCTGATTGCTGGCAGGAAGGGGACCTTTGTCAAGGTGGGGGTCCCTGTGGTCTGTGCGTTCCATTTCCATGAGCTGGGGCACAGGATGTGCTATCTAGACCCAGCACGGTTACCTTTACTGATGACAAACAGCCTGCCTGACTTTGCTTCCTCTGTCAGCCTTACTCCTCTGGGGAGATGTGTTTTGAAAGCATGCAGAGCCTTTTTTTTTTTAACTGGTTAATTATTTTAAATTGAGGTTATAGTTGACATATAACATTATATTAGTTTCAGGTGTACGATGTAATGATTTGCCATTTATACACATTGTGAAATGATCACAATACTTAACATGCATCACCACATGGTTATAAAATCTCTTTTCTTGTGATGAGAACTTTTAAGATCTACTCTTAGCAACTTTCAGTATACAGTACAGTATTATTGACTATATTAACCATGCTGTACATTATATCTCATGACTTACTTATTTTATAACTGGAAGTTTGCACCTTTTGACCACCTTCACCCATTTCGCGTACCCCCTATTCCCATCTCTGGCAACCAACCATCTGTTCTCTGTATCTGTGAGTTTGGTTTCTTGGTTTTGTTTTTTAGATTCCACATATAAGTGAGATCATCCAGTATTTGTCTTTCCCTGTTTAACTTATTTCACTTAGCATAATGTCTTCAGGGTTCATTCACATTGTCACAAATGACAAGATTTCCTTCTTTTTAATGACTGAATAATATTCCTCTGTGTGCATGAGTGTGTGTGTGTGTGTGTACACACCATATTTTCTTTTTCCGTTCATCCATTGATGAGTAAATATTTAGGTTGCTTTCATGCTTGGCTATTGTAAATAATGCTGCAGTGAACATGGAGTTGTTGTTTGTTTGTTCGTTTTTCTTAGTGTTTTCGTTTCCTTTGGATAAATACCCAAAAGTGAAATTGCTGGATCATATGGTAGTTCTGTTTTTAATTTTTTGAGGAACCTCCATACTGTTTTTCATAGCAGCTGTACCCGTTTACATTTCCACCAACAGTGTGCAAGGGTTCCCTTTTCTCCACGCCCTCTCCAACATTTTGTTATTTCTTATCTTTTTGATGCTAGCCATTCTAACAGGTGTGAGGTGAGATATTGTAGTTTTGATTTGCATTTCCCTGATGATTAGTGATGTTGAGCATCTTTTCACATACCTGTTGGCCATCTGTATGTCTTCTTTGGAAAAACGTCTATTCAGATGCTCTGCCTATTTTTTAATTGGGTTGTTTGGTTTTTTGCTATTGAGTTGTATGAGTTCATGTGGGGTTTTAAACCCTGGAGATCAAACAGGGTGTGATGGTGGACATTGCCATCTAAGTCATATGAAGCTAAGGGCGACAGCCTCCCCCAGGACGGTATACACAAGGGCCCAGGGCAGGAGGAACCCTCCCGCTAGGGAGCTGCTGTAGCTGTACATTTAGCTCTTTTTTTTTTGATTGAGCTGTGTGGCTTACAGGATCTTAGTACGGCAGTGAAAGCGCAGAGTCCTAACAACTGGACCACCAGGGAAATCCCCACTTAGCTCTCATTTCTTCTTATTGGTGTTGTTGCCTTTTCTTTCTCAAGCCATTGGCCTTTACTCTCCTTTCTTGCTTTTTCACATTGTTCTGCCTAGCTTTTTAGCTTTTTCTGCCTTTTCAGGATTTCCCTCTTTCTTTTCCCCTTTTTCTTTTTTTTTTGACTTTCCTCTGCCGCCTTTCAGATCTTTTTGCTCTTTTCCTTCTGTTTTCCTTCTCTCTTGCTGGTGTTCTTGTACTTTAGCTTCTTTCTGTGTTTGCAGGTGTTGGCATCCTCCAGAGGAGCTGACCGTAATCTGGGCATTATTTTTAACCTGAAATGACTTTTTACAGCACAGCAGGATGCAAGTGTTGGGCTGGTTCAAATCAGTGATTGTAACTGAAGGGAACCCGCCTCCCCCCAGTTTTATTCATTATGAAAAGTCGCACAACAGCATTCAAAGACTTTTAAAATAAACACTGTCATCCCACCTCTCATCTGGTACTCATTTTTCCTGGCATTCTTCTCTTTACCTGTTTACACACCAGTTCTTCCATACAATTAAGCATAATGGTGTCTTCTTCACTTTTCTTGCTCACTAAATCAACGGCAAGTTTGCCATGTCCTGCTTTTTTCCCTTCATGCGATAAAAGATCAACATGTGTAAGCCTGTACAGCTAACATCTTAGTGGCTGCTGAATTCCTCCCCCTGCTGGCATACACCTGCAGATCCCCTCCACTCGGGGAGATCCCCGCCACTGGTGGGCGGCTCGCTGAGGTTGGGAAGAGAGACCGTGGACACGGTGGGATGTGTGAGGGTTTGGCCGCCAACCAGGCTGAATCCAGGCGTGGCCTTAATTTGCCGCTTGATCCTAGACCGGGTGGTTACCTTCTCTGAACAGCGACATCTTGGGGAATCTGGAATGTCTGGAACATGGAGTGTCTTCGGTGCCAAGCTGAGGATTTTGAACTTCCTGCCTGTCACTGTGGGAGCAGTCACTGGCCAGCTCTCTCCTGGTGGCCGGGGCTGGTCAGTGGTTTTTGCACAGCCCTTGGGTGGGTGGCTGGTGGAGGACGAGATGGGTGGGGACGAGACCTGGAGTGGGGAAACCAGTCTGAAGCTTCTGTGACTGGTGATTCATGATGATGTGCAGAAACTCCTGTTCTGGTTCCGGCGCCAGAGAACAGACTCAAAGGATAAGGGTGTCTTTTCCCTCTGAGCTCCTGGACACACCGAAATCCCATCGGTCAGTGAATGGAAAACGACTCTGGGCTGCTGTTCCTTCCTGAATGACTGTGTTGTTTGTGTTGGAATCGGGACTTATTTAAGAGCATTAACATTTCCTTTTTCTAAATCGAGAAAGTGTGTTATCTCTGAAAGTAAACTACAGTCCACGTATAGAGGATGTTTAAAGTGCATAAATTTTGATTTTCATTATTGTGTATTTTGGTGATAACAGAATTGAGGGACACTTTTTTTTTTTTTTTAATGAGGATCTTGAATCAGATGCGTATGTTTGATTGATTGATTGATTGATTGATTTTGGCTGTGTTGGGTCTTCGTTTCTGTGCGAGGGCTTTCTCCAGTTGTGGCAAGCGGGGGCCACTCTTCATCGCGATGCACGGGCCTCTCTCGTTGCGGAGCACAGGCTCCAGACGCGCAGGCTCAGCAGTTGTGGCTCACGGGCCCAGCCGATCTGCGGCATGTGGGATCTTCCCAGGCCAGGGCTCGAACCCGTGTCCCCTGCATTAGCAGGCAGATTCTCAACCACTGCGCCACCAGGGAAGCCCGAGGGACACTTTTTTTTAGAAGGGTTTTGTGTCCACCTTTGACCAATATCTCTGGTTTTGTTTACAGATTTCCACTGGAAATCCATTATATGAATCTTATTACAAGCAGGTAAGTTTTCACTAGTGTCTTTTTGGATTGAAATTAGAGTGAGTGACTCAGAGACCACAGCTGTGAATTGTAGCCCAGTAAGGCCTTTCGTCCCTTTCTGTTTCCAAATTATCAGCTAGCAGCCAGTGTCATGGGTAATGCTTTTACCTGCTGCTCCGTTGCTGAAGCCTTGTCTCAAGTGTTGCTCCCCAATTCCAGGTAGACCCAGCATACACAGGGCGAGTTGGGGCGAGTGAAGCTGCACTTTTTCTAAAGAAGTCTGGGCTCTCAGACATTATCCTTGGGAAGGTATGTGATGAATGATAGCGATTTCTGTGGCCGCCCTCAGGGCTCCCCCGGCAGGTGAAGGCCAGCCTGTGCAGACCCCTCTTCATGCGGTCTGTACTCCCCTTGGAAGTGGGCTGGCCATTGCGAGCCTCTCGGGGCTGTAATTGGTAGATCCAAGTGCTCTGATGGCTACTGCCACCCTTTGCTTGAATAGCAGACAACAAGCCTGAGTGCTCTTGGGATCTTGATAGCTATGGATTTATGTTGGCCTCGGAGCCAGGTGTACCTGGGTGTTCTCCGGGCTCTGCCACTGACCGCTGTGTGCCCCTGGGGGGAGGGAGGGGTGAAGGCTATTCACCTGTTCTGAGTCTGTGGCTGCTGTGGCGTATACATAAGGCCCGCATGTAGCGATGGTGGCTTCTGTTTTGTGATTAAACGGGCAATGATCCGCAGTCGCACTCACGAGCATTTTTGTGTTTCCACAGATATGGGACTTGGCCGACCCAGAAGGTAAAGGGTTCTTGGACAAACAGGTATATACACGTATACACAGCGCAAGTGGAGGGGCTGGGCCAGAGCCCCCAGGCCAGGTCACCTCTGCACTTCCTTCCTCGTTGTCTCCACTGACAAGTATTACTAGTCATAAGTGCGGACATCAAACTGTTAAAATGGGAAGGTTTCATTTTGAAATAAAGGTCTTTTGAACTCTTGGAGCCATCTTTCATGGTTAGCGTATCTGTTAATATTTTGTGTGCTTACAAGCAGTTGAAATGTTTTCAAAACGTTTTATTTTGAAATAACTTGAGACTCTCATGGAAGTTGCAAAAAATAGTTCAGTGAGTTCCCGTGTATCATTTCCCAGCTCTCACCAAAGCACACTGCACAGAAGCCTGACTCAGAGCTGACCAGTTTTATTGATACCTGCACTTTCTTGTGGCTTTTGTTTCTGTCGTATATAGTTCTATGTAATTTCATCACTTGCATAGATTCAAGTAACCATCACAACAGTCAGGATCAGAACATTCTTAGACCCCAGAGTCTCCCTTATGCAGCCCATTGATAGTCACACCCTGACCCCTGGCAACCACTGGTTCCTTCTCTGACATAATTTTGTCATTTTGAGAATGTTCTATAAATGGAATGTTATAGTACTTATGATTTTTAAATGGTCGTATTTTAATTTAGTTCAGTCTTTCCCCAAACTATATTCCAAGGGATGTTGTTCCTGGTGTCTCATTGTCTGTGATCCGACCCGTTGGGGAAGCACCGTTAGCTTTTCCTCCCTCGCTTGAGATTCACAGTGCACATCTGTGTGTTAAGGTTCTGAGGATCTTTGTGTAAGAGAGCCCTGTTAACGTGGCTTAATGCAGTTCTTCTAACCTTACTAATGTCCCCGTTTCTCTACACTCTACACGGGCATTCTGTAGACATCAGCTTGAGAAAAGCTGCTCTAGTGCTCATCTCTTTGAAGAAGTTTTTAAAACCATAATAGTGTTTACAGTTTTAAAAAGAGTCCGTGTTCTTAGGCCCGTTGATCAGTTTAAAAAAACTAGGTGATGCCACACGAGTCCACTAAGACTGTGGCATGGCCGGTTCTGGGTTAGGAGGAGGGCGAGGAGGAGCCAAGGCCCCTGACGGCCTGGTTCAGGTCCTTTGTCCTTATGTGGGAAGTGAAGTCCACGTCAGGCCATTGGGGAGTAGGGGGGGTGAGTGGGAGATGCTGTGTTCAGTGAGGCCAGGGGGATCCCAGTGAATCGTGAGTGTCAATTCCCAAACAACTGTGTCTATTTCAAACCATTTTTAAAAAGTCAACGCATATTTGAACCATCCTTTAGACTCTTAAACTGCAGTCTGCTACTTTTACAATCTAGCATTTCCTAAATGTTGAGAGCTCATTATTTTTGAAAATACATTTATTTGAAATTTTACAGTGTTCAGAAAGCTATGGGCTAAGTCCGTTTTAGCATATTCATTTAAACAGTGCTCCCAGGGTGAGACCAGTTCTGCTCAACACTGTAAGTGACTCGCTCACATGTGGTCTTCCTTGTTGAAGTAAACTGAAATCCCTCTTTCCCCAAAGCCCACTGCTGCAGACAGCTCTGCCACTGCCGCTGCCAGCTGGGTGGGGTTTACGCCTCCCCCTTTTTTGGATTTGCAGGGTTTCTATGTTGCACTGAGACTAGTGGCCTGTGCACAGAGCGGCCACGAAGTTACCTTGAGCAATCTGAATTTGAACATGCCGCCGCCTAAATTTGTAAGTGTCAAAATCCTTCAAGTTCACGTTCTTCTAATATCATCTATTTATCTATCTCTCCATGTTTTCTCTCTCCCTCTTTTAAATTTTTTTTTAATTGCAGGGAAATTTACATAATCTATAATTAACTGTTTAAAAATGAACAATTGGGTGACATTTAGTGCATTCACAATATTGTGTAACCATCACCTCTATCTGGTCCAGAATATTTTCATCACCCCAAAAGAAAACTCTACACCCATTAAATAATCATTCCCTATTTCCCCCTCCCCCAACCCTTGGCAGCCACTAATCTGCTTTCTGTCTCTATGCATTTGCCTGTTCTGGACATTTTATAGAGTCATACATCTGGCTTCTTTCACTCAGCATAATGTTTTCAAGGTTCATCCACATTGTAGCATGTGTCAGTACTTCATTCCTTTTCGTTGCTGAATAAGATTGCATTGTGCGGTCTACCCCATTTTGTTTATCCATTCGTCTGTTGGTGGACATAATAATTCATGTACAAGGAATTGTTTGCACACCTGTTTTCAGTTCTTTTGGGTCTATACCTAGGAGTAGAATTGCTGAGTTATATGGTAATTCTGTGTTTAACTTTTTGAGGTTTTCCTCCTTTTTGAAAGCACTTTGAAATGTGTATCCTTATAGTAAACACATCCTCCTGTAGTTGAATTCTGTTCTAGCTACAGTGCAATGTACCTCTTTCTCCTCAGCACGACACCAGCAGCCCTTTGATGGTCACGCCACCTTCTGCAGAGGCCCATTGGGCTGTGAGGGTAAGTGACCGGGGAAGGCGCCCCTCGGCTGTCTTTCACATGCCGTCGTTTAGCCATTTATGACGTTCAGAACATTTCATAGGACGATTGTATCATCCACTCTGTTTCAGAGTGAGTATGCCACAGAAGTTGGACAAAATACTTTTCCAAATTAGAGTCTTTTCAAAGGCTATCTATCCCCTTTTCCTATAATTGGGTGTTGCCTACTAAGGCAGTTAGCTAAGTTTCAGATGTTGGATTCTGAAATGTTTACAGTTGAAATCTCGTATTTCTGTGGTTTTGCTGCTTGGGTTGGTTAATCAGCATAGAAGGAGAAATTGTGAGAACTCTCAAGCGTGAAGACTTCCAGGATGTCTTCGTAGCTTTCTTCCTTATTTCCAGCCAGTTTATGCGTTATAATTCTTTCCTTTCTGTTGGTCCTATTGCTTTTTGAAAAGCTTCTCTCAACACTTAATGTGTTTGTTTTAAGACAGGATGTTGTGGCTGTAGAGCTGTGTTACTGCTTCTAGAAAGAAAAACGAGTGGTGTCTCCTAATAAGTGTGGAATTGACTCCTGAAGGCAACCTGTGTATGGCTTGGAGACAGTCTCCCAGTAATGAGACCTCCTCCCCACTCACTGTGAGCGGGTTGTCACATTTCCTCATTTTTATCTGGCTTAAATACTGACATTAATAGCAGTCCTGCTATGAAATAGACACCCCTCACCCACCCCCCAGCCCCAAGTGCTTTTTTGTCCCTTTTTATGGGGTTGGTGTGTTCCCTCACTGAAAGGGTTTAGATGGGAGAGGTCCGTGCACGGACAGGGCAGGAAGAGGCCTCAGGTGACTGAGGGGTCAGGAAGTTGCCTTTGTGAGCAATCAAGCATGTTGCCGCAGTGCCGAAGGATTTCTTTCTCTGTAGTCCAATTGCACGGTGCCTACTTTGAAAAGCAGCTGCTTTGTTGTGAAAAATGGTGCCAAAGGGATCTTATTATTCCTTGAACCGTTTTGGCCCCTTTCTGGCAGGGGCTGTGTTGAGGCCTCAAGAGAAGAGCTGGCGGCTGAGGAGCCTGTGAGGCCTTGAAGAGGGGAGTCGGGGCAGGAATGGCACCGTGGTGGGGCAGAGAGCTTTGCAGTCCATTCAGAGAAACGGTGACAAGTGTTAACGTTCTTTTCTGTGGTGGAAGTTCCTGGGCTTCCTGAAGCCTGAGCCAGCGAGTCTGACAGATCCGGGGAGAATTCCACACTCCAGGCGGACGCAGGGAGTTGGGATTCTCAGTGCTTATGGTGACTCGAGTACACAGTGTCTGCTTGTGCTCTGATTTCAGTTTTTTCTTTTTTTTTTTTTAATTGTGGTAAAATACACATAATATAAAATTCACTATCTTTTTAAAAAATTTTATTTATTTATTTGTTTTTATTTTTGGCTGTGTTGGGTCTTCGTTGCTGCGCATGGGCTTTCTCTAGGTGAGGCAAGCAGGGGCTACTCTTCGTTGCGGTGTGCGGGCTTCTCATTGTCGTGGCTTCACTTGTTGCAGAGCACGGGCTCTAGAGTGCAGCCTCAGTAGTTGTGGCGCACAGGCTTAGTTGCTCCGTGGCATGTGGGATCTTCCCAGCCAGGGATCGAACCCGTGTCCCCTGCATTGGCAGGCGGATTCTTAACCACTACACCACCAGGGAAGCCCTGTATGTCTTCCTTGGAAACATGTCTGTTCAGATCCTCTGCCCATTTTTTAATCAGGTTGTTTTTTGATATTGAGTTGAATGAGTTCTTTGTATGTTTTTAGATATTAACCCCTTATCAGATAAATCATTTGTAAATCTCTTCTCCCGTTTGGTAGGCTGCCTTTTCATTTTGTTGGTGGTTTTCTTTGCCGTGCAAAAGCTTTTAAGTTTAATTAGGTCCCATTTCTTTATTTTTTGCTTTTGTTTCCTTTGCTTTAGGAGACATCCAAAAAAAATATTGCTATGATTTATGTCAAAGAGTGTTCTGCCTATGTTTTCTTCTAGGAGTTTTTTGGTTTCTGGTCTTACATTTAGGTCTTTAATCCATTTTGAACTTATTTTTGTATGTGGTGTAAGAAAATGTTCTAATTTCATTCTTTCACATGTAGCTGTCCAGTTTTCCTAACACCACTTATTGAGGACATTGTTGTTTCTCCATTGTCTATTCTTGTCTCCTTTATCTTAGATTAACTGACCATTGTGCATAGGTTTATTTTTGGGCTCTCTGTTCTGTTCCATTGATCTTTGTGTCTGTTTTTTTGTGCCAGTACTATACTGTTTTGATTACTGTAGCTTTGTAACATCAGTTAGGGAGCTTGATACCTCCAGCTCTGTTCTTTCTCAAGATTGTTTTGTCTATTTGGAGTCCTTTGTATTTAATACAAATTTTAAAATCATTTGTTCTCATTCTTTGAAAAATGTCGTTGGTATTTTGATAGGGATTGCATTGAATCTGTAGATTGCCTTGGGTAGTATGGTCATTTTAACAATATTAATTCTTCCATTCCATGAGCACGATATATCTTTCCATCAGTTTGTGTTGTCTTCAGTTTCTTTCATCAGTGTCTTACAGTTTTCTGAGTATAGATCTTTTACCTCCTTAGTTAGATTTATTCTTAGATATTTTATGGTTTTTGATGCGACTGTAAATGGGATTGTTTCTTTAATTTCTCTTTCTGATAGTTCGTTGTTAGTGTACAGAAATGCAACAGAATTCTGTATATTTTGCATCCTGCAACAAATTCGTTGATGAGCTCTAGTATTTTTTTGGTGGTGTCTTGAGGATTTTCTATGTATAGTATCATGTCATCTGCAAACAGGGACAGTTTTACTTCTTCCTTTCCAATTTGGATTCCTTTTATTTCTTGTCTGATTGCTGCATCTAGGACTTCCAATACTATATTGAAGAAAAGTAGCAAGAGTGGGCATCCTTGTCTTGTTCCTGATCTTAGAGGAAATGCTTTCAGCCTTTCACCATTGAGTATAATGTTTGCTGTGGGCTTATCATATATGGCCATTATTATGTTGAATTATGTTCCCTCTCTACCCACTTTGTGGAGAGTTTTTATCTCAAATCGATGTTAAATTTTGTCAAAAGCTTTTACTGCATCTATTGAGATGATTGTATGATTTTTATTCTTTAATTTGTTAATGTTGTGCTATGGATATTGAACCATCCTTGCATCCCTGGAATAAATTCCACTTGATCATGGTGTATGATCCTTTTAATGTATTGTTGAATTTGGTTTACTAATATTTTGTTGAGGATTTTTGCATCTATATTCATCAGTGATATTGGCCTGTAATTCTCTTTGTCTGGTTTTGGTATCAGGGTGATGCTGACCTTGTAGAATGAGTTTGGAAACTTTCCTGCCTCTTAAATTTTTTGCAGTAGTTTGAGAAGGATAGGTGTTAACTCTTCTTTAAATGTTTGATAGAATTTGTCTGGTTCCTGGACTTTGTTGGGAGTTTTTAAAATTACTAATTCAGTTTCATTACTGGTAATCGGTCTGTTCACATTTTCTATTTCTTCCTAATTCAGTCTTGGGAGAGTATACATTTCTAGCAATTTATCCATGTCTTCTAAGTTTTCCAATTTGTTGGCATGTAATTGTTCATAGTAATCCCCTATGATCCTTTGTATTTCTGTGGTGTCAATTATAATTTCTCCTGTTTTATTTCTGATTTTATTTATTTAGGCCCTTTTTTTTTTTTCCTTGATGAGTCTGGCTAAAGGCTTATCAATTTTGTTTATCTTTGCAAAGAACCAGCTCTTACTTTCATTGATCTTTTATATTGTCTTTTTGGTCTCTTTTTTATTTATTACTGCTTTGATCTTTATTATTTCCTTCCTTCTACTGACTTTGGGTTTTGTTTGTTTTTCTTTTTCTAGTATCTTTTGGTGTAAGGTTAGATTGTTTGAGATTTTTCTTGTTTCCTTAGGTAGGCTTGTAGCACTATAAACTCCCTCTTAGAACTACTTTTGCTGTATACCATAGATTTTTTAAAAAATATTTAAATTTTATTGGAGTATAGTTGATTTACAGTTGTATACCACAGAATTTGGATCATTTTGTTTCCGTTTTCATTTGTCTCCAGGTATTTTTTGATTTTCTCTTTGATTTCTTCAGTGACCCATTGGTTGTTTAGTAACATATTGTTTAGAATGCATGTGTTTGTGTTTTTTGTAGTTGTTTTCCTGTAGTTGATTTCTAGCCTCATACTGTTGTGGTCAGAAAGACTGATATGATTCCAGTCTTAAATTTATTGAGACTTGCTTTGTGCTGTAGCATGTGATCTGTCCTGGAGAATGTCCGATGTGCACTTGAATGTGTATTTTGCTGTTTTGGGATGGAATGTTCTATATATATCTATTAATTTCATCTGATCTAATGTATCACTTAAGGCCATTCTTTCCTTATTGATTTTCTGTTTAGATGATCTATTGATGTAAGTGGGGTGTTAAAATTCCCAATTATTATTGTATTACTGTCAGTTTTTCCCTTTATGTTAATATTTGCTTTAGGTATTTTGGTGCTTTATGTTGGGTGCATATCTGTGTTTACAATTGTTACATCTTCTTGTTGGATTGATCCCTTTATCATTATGTAATGCCCTTCTTTGTCTTTTGTTACAGTCCTTGTTTTACAGTTATTTTGTCTGATGTAAATATTGCTACCCTGGCTTTCTTTTCATTTCCATTTGCGTGGAATATCTTTTTCCAACCCCTCACTTTCAGTCTGTGTGTGTCTTTAGATCTGAAGTCTCTTAAAAGCAGCATATAGATGGGTCTCGTTTTTTATCCATTCAGCCACTCCATGTTTTTTGATTGGAGCATTTAGTCCATTTACATTTAAAGTAGTCATTGATAGGTATGTACTTATTGCCATTTTGTTCATTGTTTTCAGTACGTTTTGGTAGTTTTATTGTTGCTGTTCCTTTTTTTCTTTTTTTTAAATGCATGCTTTTCTAATTCTTGGTGGTGTTCCCATTTTTTTTAAGTTAAATTTATTTATTTATTTTTGGCTGTGTTGGGTCTTCCTTGCTGCACGCGGGCTTTCTCTAGTTGCGGTGAGTGGGGGCTACTCTTCGTTGTGGTGCGCGGGCTTCTCATTGTGGTGGCTTCTTTTGTTGCAGAGCATGGGCTTTAGGCACATGGGCTTCAGTAGTTGTGGCACGCGGGCTCAGTAGTTGTGGCTCATGGGCTCTAGAGCGCAGGCTCAGTAGTTGTGGCGCACGGGCTTAGTTGCTCCGTGGCATGTGGGATCTTTCCCGGACCAGGACTCAAACCCATGTCCCCTGCATTGGCAGGTGGATTCTTAACCACTGTGCCACCAGGGAAGTCCGAGTTCCTTTTTTCTTCTGCTCTTTTTCCCTTGTGATTTGGTGGCTTTCTTTAGTGTTATGTTTGGATGCTTTTCTCTTTTGTATCTATGGAGATACATTATAGGTTTTGGGTTTGTGGTTACCATGAGGTTCATGTATAACAACCTATGCATAGGTGAGTATTTTAAGTTGGTGCTCTCAGGTTTGAATGCATTCTAACAATCGTACATTTTTACTTCCCCTCGCCACATTTTGTTTTTGACATCGTATTTTGCATCTTCTTATTTTGTGTTTTTCTTAACTACTTATTATAGGAGATGATTTTACTACTGGTCTTTTAACCGTCCTACTAGCTTTATAAGTGGTTGATCCCTACCTTTACTGTATGCTTGCCTTTACCAATGAGATTTTTTTCCTTTCATAATTTTCTTGTTTCTAGTTGTGGCCTTTTCTTTTCCACTTAGAGAAATCTCTAGCATTTCTCATAAGGCTTGTTTAGTGGTGCTGAACTCTTCCTTTTGCTTGTCTGTAAAACTCTTTATTTATCCTTCAAATCTGAATGATAATCTTGCTGGGTAGAGAGTATTCTCGGTTGTAAGTCTTTTCTTTCAGCACTTTGAATATATTGTGCCTGTTCCTTCTGGCCTGTAAAATTTCTGCTGAGAAGTCAGCAGAGTTTTATGGGACTTTGCTTGTATGTAACTAGTTGCTTTTAAGAGTCTCTCTTTATCTTTAATTTTTGCCATTTTAATTATGATGCCTTGGTGTGGACCTCTTTGGATTCATCTTATTTGGAACTTTTCTGTGCTTCCTGGACCTGGATATCTGTTTTCTTCCCCAGGTTACGGAAATTTTCAGCTATTTCTTGAGATAAGCTCACTGTCCCTTTCTCTCTCTCTTCCCCTTCTGGGACCCTTATGATGTGAATGTTAGTATGCTTGAAGTTGTCCTAGAGGTCCATCTTAACCATTTTTAAGTGTATAGTTCAGTAGTATTAGACACATTCACGTTGTTGTGTAACCATCACCACTGTCCATCTCTAGAACGTTTTCATCTTGCAGAATAAATCTCTGTCCCCATTAAACACTAACTTTCCATTCCCCCTCCCCCAACCCTTGGCACCCACCATTCTACTTTCTGTCTATTAATCTGAGGACTTTAGTGACCTCATGTAAGTGGAGTCATAGAGCATTTGTCTTTTTGTAACTGACTTATTTCATTCTGCGTAATGTTTTTAAGGTTCATCCATATTGTAGCGTGCATCAGTGTTTTATTCCTTTTAATGGCTGAATAATGTTCCATTGTATGGATGGACCATTTTGTTTATCCATTGTTCCATTGATGGACACTTGTCGAGAGTATTTTCCTAGGGCTCCCAGTGGCTTCAGCTTGTGGTCAGAGTGGTGAGAGGTTTGCCATATCCTCACTTCCCCTTGCCACAGGCTTTACTTCCATAGGAGGGCAGACTGGAGGCCCCTGCCCAGACCCTCCTCACTGACAGCTCCCTTTACATGCTGCCCACATTTTGTATTTCAGAATGGTAGAGGCTGCTATTCTGCATTGCAAACCCTGCCTAGCCCTTCACTCTGTTCCTGAGGAGCTTTATTATTTATTTATTTTTTATTGTCAGACACAGAGGACTTCTTATGCTTAAAGTTGATTTTGATAATTAGTTGCTTACATCTTTAGTTTATTTTTATATTTGGTTCTTTAGTTGTTTAAGTTCTGTGGATTGATATCCAGATTTAGTTCTTTGTTCTTTCATCTTTCTCATCCTAGTGAGCTCCTGGGAGGTAGGTAGGAATGACCTTGGTCTCCCAGGCATCCCCTGTGGCAGAGAGTGAAGCCCAGCTCCTCCCTCTCCTGTTGACCTTGGCCACCAGATCCATAGTCACCAGAGGGCTGTATCCTTATGGGTAGAATTCACTCTGGAAGTGCAGTAGGACAGTCCTGTGCTCTTAGGTGAGCCCAGTGCTGTGTCCTTGCCCATTTTCAATCAGCTTCAAGCCAGGGCTCATTTTGGACTCTCACACTTTTTCACTCACTCAGGCTGTTTCTTTCCAACTAGGTAGAAGAAAAGGCAAAATTTGATGGAATTTTTGAAAGCCTCTTACCCATCAGTGGTTTGCTTTCTGGAGACAAAGTCAAGCCAGTCCTCATGAACTCAAAGCTGCCTCTTGATGTCCTGGGCAGGGTAAGTGGTTCTCTCGCACCGGGCACTGCTGCTGAATCCAGTCAGCCCCGTGCTCACCCACCACGGACACTTCGAGGCCTCGCTGCACGGCCGTGCAGGGTCGGGTCTCATAAGAGCCGACATGGGTGGAGCAGTTGCTGCAGTTGGGCTGGCTTGGGGCCTCACAGGGTGCAGCTCACAGAGGCTCCCCAGCACACGTGGGGAGCAGTCTGAGAAGTGCACTCACTACCCAGGGCTCGGGGCAGGCAGAGCTGGGACTCAAACTCAGACTGTGATTTCCCCCTCTGCATTGTGCTTCTAGGGGAGGAGTATGGGCATATATGTCTGTATTTCTTTATTTCTTTTCTATTTTTAATTTTTTTTCCTGCCTATGAACCTAAGGTAAAGGTACTTTCAATTCTGCTGCAAGTTTAGATAAAATTTTATGCATTCCCCCCCTTTTTATTAAAAAAAAAAAAGCCTCAGTTTTATTCCTATTAAATACAAGTTTTTTAGATACAGGTTTCTAAACCAGACTGTTTTCCTTCTAATGAGGTTTGCGTTTTGGCCCCTCATGTTTGCTCTGTGCACAAAGCCCAGTTCTGCATGGCTATCTCTGTGCTGAGTTTCCCACTCTGGGTCGAGAGGGGATGGATGTTGTCATCTCGCTGGATGGAGTTGCTGATGTGGCAGGTGCAGACCTAGAGCAGGAGGGTGGAGCATGGTCCCTGCTGCCTCAGGCCACACCTGTGGGTCTGGCTCATGACATTTGGTAGAACCATGGGGAAAGGTGCAAATTCCTACCCACTTGGATTCACCTAATAATTTTCCTGTTTGAATATCACTTTTGCACAGATACTGGCCCATTTGATAGGACCCAGATAGGACTTTGTTTTGAAATGAGGCCACTAAGAAAGGGGATCTCACAGATCCCTTTGTCTTCTTTTTGGCTGTGGTGTGGTGTAGATGGAGGCCTCTGATGGGGACCCACGCTGATCACCAGTGGTCTTTATGAGGCAGGATGGGGTGATCTGCTCCTGAACAGTGTGACAATTCTTCAAAATACCTGACAGTTGGGTGTAATAGTGTTGTAGAGCCAAATCCTGAACAAGACAAAGATCAACAGAGGTGGAGTGTGCTTTATTAGAAAGGGAGCTACGGCTAGGAAGGGTGGGTTCTGCAGATCTTCTACCTTGGCTCCAGGTCTTGTCCACAGGGGTCACTTCTCATCTACTCCTCTCTCCTTCTCTCCCTCCCTCCAAGCATCAACCCACACGTGCACCCATCCGTGGATGCGTGCGTCCATGTCCATGCACCCATCCGTCTGTGCATGTATGCATCAGTGCACTCAGGCATCCATCCTTGCATCTGTGCACACACTCATTCACCTGTGCATCCCTGCACCCACGCATTATGCATCCATTTAGTCATTCAGAAGCATTTTTCGGAGTCTGCTATGGGCCAGCTTTGTACTGAGCACTGGGAAGATGGGGATGAAATTAAATACAGTCCAGGAGATCAAATAAGTAAGTAATAGTTAAGATCTTAATATTTATTGAGGGCTTAGTATGTGCTAGATCCTTTTCTAGCACTTTGCAGGAATGAAGTCACCAAGTACTTGCAACTACTTTGTTATGGATGGTGTCACTTCCGTTTTCCATGTGAGGAAATGGGGGTCCTTCAGAGTCGCTGGTTAGTCGCTCAGGGTTGCATGGAGAAGGGAATGAGGTCCTGGTGGTCCCCAGAGCCTGCGCTCTTCCCTGGTGCTCCCCACCCCACCCCCCGCAACCATTGCCTCCCTGATAATCACGGTTCTGCTTGCTGGGGACAGTGGTAGAGGGGGAGGTTCCTGACCCGCCTGAGCAGAGGGGTACAGGGCAGGCAGGGAAGGCTGCCTAGAGTAGGTGCCCCTGGGTTATAGCCTTTAGAGGGAAGGAACGGGTGGCAGATGACGGGTTGAGAAGGCCAGGCACCAGACAGCATGAGCAGAGGCAGCCTGGCACGCTGAGTACGGCTCATATTCTCACCAGGCTGTTCTACCCCTGGGGAATGTTGAGCAGTATCTGGAGACGTTTTTGGTTGTCCCACCTGGGTTGGGTGTTACTGATACCAGGTAGGTTGAGGCCATGGTTGCTTCTCAGTATCCTATAATGCACAGGATGTCCCACCACAGAGATGATCTGGCCCCGAATATCAGTGGTGCTGCGGCGGGGGAGGACTGTGGAGTCAGGAAGGCCTGTATGTGCCGTATTTTTGGGAACATTACTCTTCTGAGCTTCTGCTTCTTAAATTGAGACCAAAGACATAAAACACTCAGCCCAGTGCCAGACACCTTTAAAAGGGCATCCATATGCTTGAGGGGACTGTGAACAGTTAGAAGTCCCTGGAGATCAAGGTGGAGTCCCAGGAGACTGGGCTGGGGTTGAGGGACCAGCTGAGGGCACAGTGGTCTCCATGTGCACAGGGGCTGGATGCCGTCAGCAGGGTGAGGTGGGGTGAGAGTGCATTCTAGAGCAGGTCCTAGGTTACCCTGGGTACAGGACTGGAGGCAGGGAGGCCAGCTGGAAGCTCTGGCCTCTGTGGAGTGTTAGAGAGGCCCAAGCCACGGGCACAGCAGCAGGGGGTGAAGAGGAGGGTCCACATGTGAGAAACATCCCTGGGCTGAAGATCCTAGTGATTGACTGGGGGACAGGTACCAGCATATGTAGCATCACGAATGGACCCTGGGCTTCTGCCTGGCTCTGGGCACTGGTGCCATGTGCAGCACTGTCCAAGTCAGACAGGTCGCTGGTCCTGGAGGGCTGACTTGGGTCAGGAAGCTAGTGCCTTGGTTGTACTTTAGAAAACCCAGCACACAGCCTTTGATCCATGCCTGCTTTGTCTTTCAGGATGCTAGGTCGGCCTGGCATATTTTGTGGCATCTTTCTCACCATCCACTGATAGGGGAGAGGAGACAAGATCCCACAGACCTACTCAAATGCATTCCCGTGGCCCTGCCGTGAATGGGGGCAGGGGCTAGATGTGTGTGTGTCTGTGTGTGTGTGTCAGTCAGTGGGGCCGGGAAGGTGGGCTTGTGTTCAGAGCAACACCTGCACCAAAACCAAAGAATCTAAAAATCAGGGTGGACGTGATTACAATCATGATCATTTGTTAGAGAATGAATGTTAATATGGTGGAAAGGATCTTGGAATTGACAGTACTTCATTGGATGATGGTTTTTCAGAGAACCTACAGACTGGTTCTTAAATGCATTTTGATTGCCTTGTCTTAACCCTGGTGTGCAGTCAAAATCTGAGTTCTGGTGAGCATGCGTGCTGCCACACAGGCCCTTCCTCCCAGCAGTAACCCTCGGTACTGCCCCCCGCTAAGCCTTGCTGCTCTCTTCCCTTGCAGGTCTGGGACCTCAGTGACATCGACAAGGATGGGCACCTGGACAGAGATGAGTTTGCTGTGGTAGGCCCCTGCTGTGACTCTCTTTTCCCACTCTGCTGAGGAAGGAAATGGGCAGCTCATGCGGGGGTTTCTTGTTTAATTTTTTAAATGTTTATTTTGACATAATTTGGGTGTAATTTGACAGAGAATTCTTTTGAATCTTCACTTAGATTCCCCAGTGTTGCTGTTTTACTACATTGTTTTATCCTTCTCTTTCTCTCCCCTTCCCTCTCTCCTTCTCTCTCATTTGCATATGAATGTATACATGGATATGTATACACAATTAATTTTCCCTTTGAACCATTTTGAAGTAAGTTTCAGACATGGGCCTTTTCATCCTGAAATACTTCAGTGTCTATATCCCCAAACCAGAGAATTCTCTTATATAACTGCTGTCCAATTCAAAATGAGGAAATTAACATTGTCTAATTTATTACAGTATCTATTATGATAGGTTATGTCATATATGTTATATATTACTATATCTATTATTATATTAATCTATTATCTAATCTAAAGATAGTATTCACATTTTGCCAATTGTTCCCAAAATGTCCTTTATAGTGAAAGACTACAGCCTCATGTTCTTATAGTCTAGATCAGCTCCTGCATCTGTCTTTGTGTCTCATGGCCAGGTGGGCATTTTTTTTTTTTTTTTAACTTTGGGTTTATTTATTTATTTATTTATTTATTTATTTATGGCTGTGTTGGGTCTTCATTTCTGTGCGAGGGCTTTCTCTAGTTGCGGCAAGTGGGGGCCACTCTTCATTGCGGTGCGTGGGCCTCTCCTGTTGCGGAGCACAGGCTCCAGATGCGCAGGCTCAGTAATTGTGGCTCACGGGCCTAGTTGCTCCACGGCATGTGGTATCTTCCCAGACCAGGGCTTGAACCCGTGTCCCCTGCATTGGCAGGCAGATTCTCAACCACTGCGCCACCAGGGAAGCCCCATGTGGGCATGTTTAAGGCCAGTGGTTTGTAGCGTCTCCCTCGGTGCGGGGTTGTCTGCTGTTTCCTGATGATGATCCAGGCCATGCACTTTTGTGTGGCAGGTCCCCACCGAGGTGATGCTTGTTCTCCCAAGGGCACATGACGTCGATAGGACATGTGATGTCTTATTACATGTCTTACTACCTTGATGTCAACCTTGACCTGACCTTGATCAAGGTCGGGGTGGAGGCTTCAGGATTCTCTCTTTTCCTTCGTGCTCAATCTTTCATGAGAGACACGTGGAGACTGAATACCCTGTTACCCCTACCACTCTCACCCGCTAGTTCTTGCATCCTCCCAGGAGTCTCACCTGAATCAGTCAGGTTTCTGGTAGTTGCCAGATGATGATTTTCTAATTCTGTCATTCCTTGCACATTTTCTAGCTGGCCTTCTACTGTAAGGAACTTGTTCATATCAGAGTGGACTTATGCATATGTCCTCTGTTCTCTGTTCCATGGTTTATAATCCTTTACTGGCATGATTTATTTTGCCCAGTGGGAGTTCCTCCCAGCTGACTCCTTTGTCATTTGGTCACATCATATCATTCTTGAGCACTTGCTTACTTTTGGCATGATAGGATTTTCCTGGCTCTTCCTGTACATCCCCTCTCTCAGCTCCATCATCAGCCATTTTTCCAGGGACCTCCAGTTCCTTATAGTGGAGAATGGTATTAGAAACCAGGATCTGGGCACTGGGGTGCTCAGTGCCCCTGGGATGCCACTGCTTCCAGGCCTTCTCAGCAGACAGAGCTGGAAGTAGGTGTATGTGTAGACATACCCATCAGGTGCCCTAGCAGCCTGCCATCTACTTCCACGTCTGCTTCTGTTCATGCCAGAGCCCTGACGCTCCCACCCTCTTCTCCTTTTAGCAGCAGTGCTAGATCTATGTGAGGATTGGGGCTATTGTGTCCTGTGGGCTGCCTTCCCATTCAGCTGCCCTCCCTCCACACCCCTGTAGCTCCGCATTCACCTCTCCCAGCTGCCTGCTGCGCTGACTTTGCCTGGCTCTCACCTCCCCACCCTGGGCCCATGTCATTCTGTCCCTCTTTTTCTTTCTCCCGTCCCCTCTCCTTACTCACATCTTTGATCTTTCTCTCTCGCTCATGAGATTTATTCACTCATCTCATTCTGTTAAATCTCAAAGTAGAATAAAGTAGCTCCTTGTAGTTAAGGACAATGCTCTAATAAATAGTAATTAAGTTCAAGCAAAAAAAAAAAAAAAGAAGCTGGGAATTCCTAAGTAATAGAAAACGGTGAACTATATCAATGTCCCTAAGATACATCTTCTGTTTTAGGAATTTTAAATGTCTTTAAAATGTGATTTTATACAAATGAATGAAAGCTTATTATCTTACTATACTATGGTGTAAAGCCTTTGAGATTTTAAACTTCTAGGTTAAATTTAAACCATTTGCCAAGGAAATTATAAATTTCTCTTACAATTCCACTCATAATCCCTTACACCCCATAGTACTCAGTTGTGTTTTTTTCCCCCACACATCGACTCTGTTTTGCCTTTTTTACTTTGAGCATTTTCCATGTTTCTCCATCATCCTGTTCTTTTCACTAGCTGTCCATTATTTTTTTTTTATTGTGGTAAAATACGCATAAAAAAATTTACCATCATACCCATTTTTATTTAATTAGTTTTAAAATTATTTATTTATTTATTCGGCTGCACCGGGTCTTAGTTGCGGCACGTGGGATCTTCATTGCCGCGTGTGGGATCTTCGTTGTGTCATGTGGGATCCTTTTAGTTGCGGCATGTGGGATCTAATTCCCTGACCAGGGATTGAACCCCGGCCCCCTGCATTGGAAGCATGGAGTCTTAACCACTGGACCACTGGGGAAGTCCCATCATAACCATTTTTAAGTGTACGGTTCAGTGGTATTAATACATTCACATGGTTGTGCAACCATCACCACCATCCATCCCCAGAACTCTTTTTACCTTGCAAAACTAAACCTCCGTCCCCATGAAACACTAACTCCCCATCCCCCCTCCCCCAAGCCCCTCATTATTTGTTTTTATATTTCTTTTGATGACACTTGACTTCAGGTGTTGGTTAGTATCATTGAACTGCCTTTGGGGTGGTCCACAGGAACGGGGTGATTGGCTTGGAGTGAACCCAGGAACACGCCTCTCTCCTCACAGCCTCATGAGCCCTGAATTTCTACTTTTGTTTGTTTTTATCATTTCTCATCATTTCAGCCAAGATTTATGTTCTTTTATAAGTGGGTCTTAGAGTTGTGTCATTTTGTGTTTCTTTTCATCACTAGCTGAGTTTGGCATTTAGTACAGTTTTTAAGTGACTGTAAATTTTTACCTGTGTTAATGATCTGTTGGTAGCAACTTAAAGACTAGTTTGAAGTGGGGGGCGGTTGTAATTTTGGTTTTGTTTTGTTACTTTTTAAAACAGACTTTTCAATCCTTGTTTTAGACAAAGTTTATTTTCCCCTGCCTACCTCGAGCAGGAGAGCCACCTGTCCATCCTCAGCACACACACCCTTTTGGGTAGTTTTCTGTCTCCTGAATATCTTGAAGTACAGGCAGCTCTCATGGTGTGTCTTTTTTTCCCCTTCCAGTTTTCTTGAGATGTAATTGACAGACAGCACTGTATAGGTTTAAGGTGTACTATCATGGTGAGTCTGTAGACTTCCAAGTTCCAGTACTTTGAAAGTCGTCAGCTCTGGAGACAGTGGCCTTGCTGTGTGGCAAAGGGACATGTGTGGAGTCTGGCATGATTGGATTCCTTTTGTACTCGTTTCAGTCTCGCATGATTAAACATACATCTTAGAAAATTATGCATTGGCGGTGTAGCTCATCAGAAAGGTTTATTTTTACTGTGTTCCGTTTGGAAGCAACCTCAAAAAGAGCAGTCTTCATCACATCACTGCAGCCCCTGAAAGAGCTGCCCTCTGCCCACCCTGGCCCCAGGCCTCGCCACCTGAACGCCGTTCTCTTTTGTGCTCACAGGCCATGCACTTGGTGTACCGAGCCCTCGAGAAGGAGCCTGTGCCCTCCGCCCTGCCCCCATCCCTCATCCCACCGTCCAAGAGGAAGAAGACGGTGTTCCCGGGAGCTGTGCCCGTCCTGCCTGCCAGCCCCCCACCGAAAGACAGCCTCCGCTCCACGCCTTCCCACGGCAGCGTCAGCAGCCTGAACAGCACTGGAAGCCTGTCTCCCAAGCACGGTATCAAGCAAACACAGGTACGGTGCCCCCTGCATGCGTGGCTACGTCTCCGAGCAGCTGTTTGCACTGCTGTGTAGAGTCCCAGCAAGATGTTTCTCAGCAGCAAGTAGTTCGTGACCCAAGAAGGGTAAAGTCTGTGATTAAATTAAATCTTTACAATAGGTGTCTTAGTCCTCTCTGGCTGCTGTAACAATGCCGTAGACTGGGTGGCTTCTAAACAACAGATATTTATTTCTCACAGTTCTGGAAGCTGGAAGTCCAAGATCGAGGTGACGGCAGATGCGGTGTTTGGTGGGGCAATTCCTGGTTCACAGGTGGCCGTCCTCTTGCTGGGTCCTCACATGGCGGAAGGGCCATGGAAGCTCTCTGGGGTCCCTTTTATAAGGGCACTAATCCCATTTGTGAGGGCTCTGTCCTCACGACCTAATCACCTCCCAAAGGCCCCACTTCCTAATGCCATCACAATGGGGCTTAGGACTTCCAGCATATGAATTGAGGGGAGGGGGGGACACAAACATTCAGACCATAGCAACAGGGATTCAGAATTAAGTTCCTCACACACTTACATATAAATACCACCTTGCCCCAAGCACACCCAGCACTACTCACCCCTCTGCCCCTCCTGCCTCAGGCAGACCCTCTGCTGGGAGGGCGCGTCCCCTGATTGCATACTGAGGCGCCTGGCATCATGAGGCCTCTGCTCCTGGGGCACCTCATCTGGGGAGCCTGGTGTGACCACAGCCCGGACCAGCCACCCTCCACCTGCTCTCTTCTAGATTTCCCACAGCTGCCTGTTATGCGGTTAATTATGTATCATCTGTCCAGATCCCCCCCAACCCCCCGCCATTAGCTTCATGAGAGCAGAGTTCGTTCTTGGTTATAATCTCAGCATCTAGAAGGATCTCTGGTACTCTGATGCTCATTAAAAATATGTTGAGTAATCAGGTAATTAAGGGAGGTATCCATCTCGTGTTAGGAAGACAGGAGGGGGCTCCAGCTCTCCATGTGGCAGTATCTTATATGTCAAAAAAGACGTTTCTTGTTCTGGCAAAGGCAGCATCATAATGGGCTCTTTATAAAAGGGCGCCTTGGAGATTGTCTAAAACGTGCAAGGACATGAGTTACATCTGGAATCATGCTTTGCTTTCTGCCTCATTTGTTTCAAAGGCAAAGCAATGAGTTGTGCCAAGAAGGCCAGCCAGCACCCCATGCAAGTTTTCAATATGATAAAAATGAAAACGAGAAAGGCATAATGAGAGTGATTTCTCTTGATAGTGACATAATTTTAAAGTTAAATATTCGACTTGCAAGGCTCATTTTCAAGGAGCTTATCATATCTTAGAGTGAAAAAGAGAGATCAGAGAGGGTCAATGAGGCTTGGTCATAGGGGCTAACACAACTCCCCTCACCGCTCTGGCCAGTTGGAGAGGTGTGGCCTCCGTTTGGTGAGTTGTATGCGGCTCTCTGTGAAGGAGACCAGCCCCAGATGGCCCAGCCTGGGCACCTTTACTAGCCCACCAGCTGTGCCCGGCACTTCCTGGGGGTGCTGCAGTGACTGTGCGATGGGCCCCTGCCCTCTGTGGGGAGACAGACAATAAGCAAATTGGTAAACTAAGGAAGGTCCACAAGTTGTGAGAAAGCAGAGCAGGGCCTGGCCTGGAAGTGTCGGGGTGAGGAGGGGGGCGTGCTCCCGCAGGTGGGGCCAGCTGGCAGGCTACCGCTGCTGCGGTGACATCTGAGCTAACACCTGAATGATAAGAAGCCATCTGAGGACTAGTGCATGGCAAGGCTCTGAAGTGGAAACGCTCCGTGTGTCCTTGAAACAGGAAAAAGGCTGAGGCAGGGAGAGCCAGGGGATGGTGAGATGGAGTCGGAGAAGCGGGGCTGAGGCCAGCTACTTAGACCTACATGAGCTGCTGTTTTTCAAGACCCAACACCTTGAGTCTGCAGAATTCTTGCCGAAAGCTCTTAAGTACCGTAGGTTAGGCTAGATGGGGTATGTTTTACTGACAAGGAAGCAGGCGGGGCTGAAGTTGTTGTTGGGTGCAGGCCAGCCAGCCTCATAATACCACCCCCTGGTGATCTGGCAGCTCTCCCCAGATCCCAGGAGCATGCTGCTGACCCCCCTGACTAGACCAGTTGTACTAGTGGCCACTACTGGGGGTCACAGATGGGGGTGTCTGTGTCCCCTTGGAAGAGAGGCGGCTGGTGGAATCGCAGACATGAGAACGGGCATTTCTGTGGACCCACAAGTTCCATGCTTTCCCCTCCCCCACTTTCCTCATCCCCAGGGCAGCAGCACCCTACCTGGGGCCCCCAGAGGGCCACCCAGTCCAGCTCTCATGGCCATATGTGAGGGGAGGCCCCTTCCAGCCACAAGGGTCCGTTCCCTTTGACTGGAGGCCTGCAGCTGCTAAGCTGACCTTAAACCCAGCCCTTTCCAGGAGACCCAGCTCCAAGGGGGAGGTTGTCCAGTGTTGGAATTTTAGCCAAGTAGGCATCGGATTCTTGCTGCTGACATACCCTGAGACCCCCAGAAATGAGGCAGCAAGTTCATTGTGTTTGCGCAACGAATGTCTGGACCCTCATCATCCCAGAGGCATGATCTGTTGGGGTCCATGGGACCCAGAAACCAATCCCGCCTCAGCTCAGCTTGTCTGCCCATTGCTCCTTCTTCTGTGGTCATCTCAGTGTCAGCGTATGAGCTCGTTCCAGGCTCTTGACTTAAAGACAGCAAGCCTCTTGATTAAAACTCCTTTATGTGCATCTTTACGTCTCCTCTGAACTGTTCAATGACAGACCTGAGGTGGCTTAGAAAATTCCTGTAATGCAGCAGGTAAAACGCTATCTCAGTTCTCGCTGCCTGAGCCTTTGCAATTTGAATCTGGTTCGTAAATTCTGATGAATTTTTTTTTGATAAATCCTTGCTGTCCTAAATCATTCTACTCCCTACCCCAAACCCTGGGTAATGTGTTGTCCCTTTCTTCCCAAAATTGCTTTCTGGATTCCTGGTGCTCACATCAGGATCCCACTGATTTAGATGATAAGAGAGACCTGGTCAGAAAAACAGATGAAAGGAAACATCTCTACAAAAAGGGGCAGAGATGCTGTGAAACGTGCTGTGATGGGAGCCCCAAAGGTCAGAGGTGACACACCCAGAATAAGCAATTGAAGAGGCCTGCCACCAAGTGCCCAAGGGGCCTGGATGCCTCTGAGTTGGAGGTGCTCTGGCCCTGGCAGACCCTGGCATTTGCTTTTCTTAAGTAGAACTGGAGCAGGTGGTGTAAGAGGTCACAGGTGCACGAGGTGGCCGAGCCCCAATGCACTGAAATCACAGCAGCTCGCTGGGCTCTCAGCTTCGTCTGCCACAACAGGGTCCTCGTGAATGTGGGGCGCTCACAGGTGGTGGGCGTGCTCCTCAGAGGCCCGGGCTCCCCCACCAGCACCACAGGGCCCTGAGTGCCCGCCTGTCATACAGGTGCAGTTTTCACATCAGCCTCACTCACGGCCTGTCAGTGCCTTGTGTGTACTGACACCTCACAGGGGGTCTGCTGTGTGGCAGAGAGTGGGGTCAGGGTCAAAGAAGGATGGAGTACAGAATCCTGGAACTGTGGGCATTGAGAACGCCCCTGCTGCTGCAAAGAAGGTCTGCAGGTGGAGGACAGAAGGCCAGGAAGGCTGGCATTGGTGCTGGGCCGGTTCTCGGGAGACAGTCCTTCCAAAATGAGTGGTCAGGAGGGTCCTCTCTGGTACACTTGAAGCCCCCTCCTAGAAGGGGATCACTTTCCGTCGTGGAAGGCTTTCCTTCTTGTCCCAGGCAGCGGGGATGGAAGGGCTGTTGGTAGAAGGACCTGCTGGGTCTTTACATCCCTCTCAGTACAAAGATTTCAGGGCACTGTGATGGGGTGGAAAGAGGTGCAGACTGGCCACTGGGTGAGACTGACGGAGTCGGCATTAACCTCTCTGAGCCTCAGTTTCCCCTCTTACAGAACAGGGATCCTGTCTGCCCTCTCGGCTCGTGGAGGGTTTTCTGCTAAAATGAGCATGAAAACGCTTTCATAGTGTGTATTCGCAGGTGATAAAAAGCTTGAGGATTAACTTCTGAAAAACCCTCTCAGCCAACAGTAAACTGGGTGGTGCCAGTGGCGGACAGGATGCGATTTGACGAGATATTCCTGAAGACCGACCTGGACCTGGACGGCTGTGTGAGCGGCCAGGAGGTGAAGGAGATCTTCATGCACTCGGGCCTCACCCAGAACCTTCTAGCGCACATATGGTAAGAGCAGATAGTGGACGTCTCTTCCTAAGTACAGGGGGTCTCGCTGTGTGGAAGTAGCGGCTGTGGCTGGCTCACATGTTGAGTGAGACTTGTGCTGCCTGAAGGGCCGGAGCGGGTGAGCAGGTCAGGAGGGAGCGGTAGTCAGGGCTGAGTGTGCAGACCTGTGTCCTGCATTGCGCGCATGTCAGTTCACCCTCCTCCAGCAGCAAGGTCTCCTGTTTTGTCCCTCCAGAGAGCCCTGGGGCAAGTTCTTGCTAGTGGTTATGCAGCCTTCAGCCCAGCCAGTGAGGGTGCAGGTGCTCGGCCCCACCCCCCTCTGGTGGGAGGGTGCAGTAAGGGCCCCAGAGGCTCCGGCAGGGCCACCCTGGGCATCAGGGCTGTGGCCATCTCTCCTAGAGGCGCTGCCCCGTGAAGGTCAGTGACACGGCTGGTGGGAGAGGGTGAGACTGGTCTGCACCTCAGGGCTGGTCGAGGAGCCGTCTTCACCCCCACTTTCCTCCAGGGCCGGCGGAGCGATCTTCATGGCACCGGGACGGCTCCTTTTGTAACTAGCCAGTAGTGAAAGTCGCTTCCTAGCTTTCTCAGGGGAGAAAGCCCTCCCACTTTAGAGGGCTTCACTTGGGAGTTGTAAGAAGAGAATTTCCGTGTAATTCTGGAGGGGTGAACCCCTCCAAAGAGAGCTGTGAAATTCACTGTGACTTGGGGAAATAACCATCCTTAACAGTAATTCAGAGATCGCCACGTTGCAAGGTGAGGCCCCGCTGGAGAAAATGGGCTGTCCCTTCTCAAGAAGCACACCTAGTCAGTCAGCAAAAGACTGTGGGAAGACTGGCCCCTTGTGACGAGTCAGGGGCAGTCTCTATCAGGCCCTTCAGATCCAGTGCCCCCTTTATCACCCTGAAATGCATGTGCACGGAATTCAAATTATACCCCGATCATAACGTAGAGTAATTTATAACATGTATCTCAACCTGTAAGTGACATGACGATACGTAAATGACACAACGAAATCACAAATACGCTTGGATTAAAAAGAAAACACGCAGAAGGCGTTGCATACAGGGGAAAAAAAGCAAGGACAGAAAGAGTGAGCTTTAGAATAACCACTGGGACAGTGAAAGGACAGTCTGGGTTTGTTTACAGGTGGCTGGGTGTGGGAACATATCCAAAGTGGAGATAACAAGCGAAGAAGGATTGAAGGGACAAAACGAGGACGTAGGCCTGTCCCCCGCAGTGCCCGGCACCGTGCCACTCAGCGTGGTGTCAGAATAAGCACAGTAGGGCTTCCCTGGTGGCGCAGTGGTTGGGAATCCGCCTGCCAATGCAGGGGACACGGGTTCGAGCCCTGGACTGGGAAGATCCCACATGCCGCGGAGCAACTGGGCCCGTGAGCCACAACTACTGAGCCTGCGCGTCTGGAGCCTGTGCTCCGCAACAAGAGAGGCCGCGATAGTGAGAGGCCCGCGCACCGCGATGAAGAGTGGCCCCCGCTTGCCGCAACTAGAGAAAGCCCTCGCACAGAAACGAAGACCCAACACAGCCAAAAATTAATATAAATAAATAAATTAATTAAAAAAAAAAAAAGAATAAGCACAGTAATGCTGCCCTGGGTGGACGCGGACAGAGTAACCCTGCACGTGGGCCTGGGGGCCCCCGCTCCTTCAGAGACCAGGGAGCAGGGACGGGCCGGAGAGATGGGACCGCAGCCCGAGAGCTGCCGTGGGCTGGGTGTGCAGCAGGACTGGCCCTCGCCAGCAGAATCAGGAGAAATAGTTGCAGTTCGAAATTATCACACCCTGCCCTTGAACTGTGACAAGAACAAAGACATTTTAAAACCAGCCTTGAGTAGAGACATTTAGAGGGATCTCCACCAGCCCTGTTCGCTCACAGTGTCTGGGCCTGAGTCTGTTACACGTTCCCGGCTCTTCTTCGCTCTGCATCAGGACATGGTTTCACTACTCTCTCAGTAACTACGTGCAGTGGGAAGGAGTCTGCGTGTTGAGTGGACAGAGTGAAGGGATGACATTTTTCACAGATGTGGAGGCCTTGTCCTTGCTGCATGAGGCTTCCCTTCCCGTACGGCCGGCTCTCGGTGACCACGGGTGTGGCAGAGCTTCCACACTGCCACACCCGTGTGCCAGGACACCAGAAGGCCACGAGGGCGGGGTCACCTTAGCAGCGAGGGACTGTCCCCTGTGTAGCCATGCCTGGCTTTCCAGTCCCCGTCCCCTCATGACAACCCCAAATGCTGCTTGTCATCCCCATTGAAGACCAGCGGCCCAGGCCATTCAGATAACCCAAGGCTGCAGGAACCAGCTGAGGGTCTGAGTGTGTGCACTCGGCTCCAGCTTCCATTTACTCAGGAATGTGAATCGCATCCACTGCCTGCACACCATTGGAAGCCAGCTGCGTGTCTCCTGGCTGCTAACAGGGCTTCCCAAGGGACCTCGGCCCGTGGGTGGGGCTTGGCGGTTCTCCAATTGGGAGAAGAGCCCCCTCCTGCCCCGACGCGCTGGTGGGGGGGTTGGGACTGCTCCCCAGGAGGGGGATGTTCAGTGGAAAAGGAGCTGCAGCTGTAGCCCGTTGTTTTTATCGTTTTTGTTGTCCATTTTTTAGAAGTGTGGGTCCCGTGTACTTGGAGCCGATTCTGGTGTTTGTGATGTGTAATTAGCATCCCCACATTTCTCCCAGGGCCCTGGCCGATACGAGGCAAACGGGGAAGTTAAGCAAAGACCAATTCGCGTTAGCTATGTATTTCATTCAGCAGAAGGTCAGTAAAGGCATCGACCCCCCTCAAGTCCTCTCGCCGGACATGGTCCCACCTTCAGAGAGAGGCACTCCCATCCCGGTGAGTAGCCGCTGGCCCATCCCTATCGTGTTTGCGTCGCTTCCCTCACCCCACCACCAGGTGGCGCTGGCAGCCTGCCCAGCCTTCAATAGGGCCACTCGGGGTGTGTCTGGGCTGCCCAGATGGTTCGTAGGTTGGGGGCTGGAGACAGATGATTTTATCCCTTATTCTAAGACCTACTAGCCCATGCTGTGCGGTGTGGGCAACTAGCCAGTTTGTAATTCTTTGTCTGAATTTGGTTGCAGGACAGTTCAAGTTCTCTTGGATCGGGGGAGTTTACTGGTGTGAAGGAACTTGATGATATCAGTCAAGAGATTGCCCAGTTACAAAGGTATGTTAAAGCGTCTCCTTCCCTTCAGATTCCAACCAAATCTACATCCCAGGTTGTTATCGGAAGTAGCAGAGGCTTGTGAACCACATGGCGAGTTGACCATCACGAGTTTGTTCGGCAGAAATGAAAGGACACAGATTCTCCTGAGTTCCTGAATTGAGTTAATGAGCCCGAGTACTGACATCCTCAGTGGGAACCGGTGTGGGCTGTGGGGTCTCAGACACATTGTTGCTAGGCAGCCGCAGGGCCCCCCCCGCCCCCCGCCTCAGGAAGGCCTTGTAATTTCTGAACACATACAGTGACTGAGTCTCAGGTAGTGACACTGCTGCTTAGGAGCAACAGGTCAACTCTGAGTCTCAGGCCTTGTGTCCAGGTTTCTGTCTTCACTCCCAGCGCCCACTGATTTGGTTTCCCCACCTGTAAACAAGGGCTTTGGATGGGGTGTCTGTACTCTCAGAGTCTGGCATAAAAGAATACATCTACTTCCTCTATGCCCCTGTGATCTTCTACAGAACACCATCCTCTTACCAGTTAATTCTGGGGGAAGGCTGGGGGGTGGGGTGCAACGAGCAGAAGGGCCAAAGGCACCTAGCCCTCCACGGGAGAGGGACTGTTTCTTGACCGAAAATGAAAACAACATTACTTTGGCAGAGCGAGCTGGATCCCACTCACAGCTGGATGCCCCTTGGGTGGTGTAGTTTGTGTCCTTAGTGGAGCAGAGCCCTGAGAAGCAAAGGCAGGTCAGATGTCATGTGAGACTGGTTAGGTGGGTGGCTGGCTGGCCACAAAGCCTCAGCCTTGGCCGCCTGCTGAAGCCAGACCCTCTGCTTCATGCTCAGCCCAGAGGATGGCTCCCATTCTGTCACCGGCTCCCTGGGGCTGTATTTCCAAACCAGAGATCAGCACGTGCAGCCTGGCAAGGCTGAGAGGGTCTGTGAGGATGGAGGGCCAGTGTCTTAGAGCCTGGGTGGGCCTGTTAATCAGAACTGCAGGTAGAGGAGGGAGGGGACCCTGTAATGCAAGGGCTGGGGTCTTGGAAGGGACAGTGGTGTCCCAGTCAGGCCAGGGCTGCCTCTTCACAGCTGTGCAGCCTCTGGCGGCCTGGAGCGTTTCCCTGTGAGGGCGAGAGGCAAGCGTGTGCAGAGCAAGAGTGTGCAGGGAGCCAGGCCTGGGTGGCTTTGAGAGTGACCTTCAGGCCTGTTGCTTGGCGGTGTGGCGAAACACGCCTCTCCCCTTGACGTGACTCAGTCGTAATGGGTTGGATGTAAAGAGCACGTTGTATTGTTAGGTAGTTCTTAGACTTGTGGAAACGAACGTGCAGATGCTCGCGGTTCCGTGTCTGGCCCAGTGTCCCAGGGGGGCCTTATTGTCGAGCAGGGGCTGGGTTCCCAGCAGGGGAGGCAGGGTGTGTTGGCCACATGAGATTTCTGATGCCGAGGCAGCCCCTTCAGGCTGCTGTAACAAACTCTCACAGACTGGGGGGCTTGAACAACAGGCCCATACTTACCCCCATCGTGGAGGCTGGAAGTCGAGATAGAGGTGCAGGCAGATCCAGTGTCTGATGGGGCCCATCTCCTGGTTCATAGACAGCGTCTTCTCGCCATGTTCTCAGAGGGCGGAGGGGCAAGGAGGTCTCTGGGGTCTCTCGTAAGGGCATTAATCCCATTCCTGCAGGCTCCACCCTCGTGACCTAATCATCCCCCAAAGGCCCCACCTCCAAAAACCATCACATTGGGGGGTTAGGGTTTCAACATATGAATTTGTGGGGGGCACAAGCATTCAGTCTCTAAGGAGGAGAGCAAGGCTGGTTGCTGCCCCGGGGGAGCTGTTTGCAGCTGAGGAGACAGGCAGGGCCCCACCAAGCCCTGGTGTGCACAGCGGCCAGCCACAGCCTCCTGTGAGGGAGTAGCTGGGGGCAGCTGCCGGGCCCAGAGACCCGCACTGCCGCGTCTTGCTGCCAGCCCTCTGGACTTCTCACCCAACTTTGCATCACTCCAGACTCCTCACCGTGGCTCCCCGAGCCGAGCTATGCCTTCCTGTTCCCATCGCCTAGAATGTTTTTCCATCATATAGTCTATTCATAGGCCATGTCCTCAGAGTCCTTCCCTGGTCGTCCTATGCAGGACACTGCACACCCCCTTTCCTTATCCCATTGGATTTCCCTTCGTGGTACTTAGGTTGTGTGCCTTTGTGTGTTGATTTGTCGCCTGTCTCTCTCACTGGCCTGTGAGCTCCGTGAAGGCAGGGCCTCTCTCCGTGTGTCCTCGTGTCTTCAGCACTCAGTCTTCTGAGCAGTTGTTGCTCACCATTCATGAGCGAGTGCACATAGGATTTAGAGAATGTATTCATTTTCTCTTGCTGTGTATGGAATGGCTTAAAACAGCACAAATTTATTAGTGCACAGCTCTGTAGACCAGGAGTCCAGATGGGCTTAACTGGGCTTCTTGCTCAGGGCCTCACAAGGTCGAATTCAAGGTGTTGTCCAAGTAGGTGGGGATCTGAATCTAGTTCCTCAAAGTTGGGGGTCTGGGGTCTGCTTTCCATGCTGTGTGGCCAGGGGCTCATTCTGCTCTGAGAGGCTGCCCGGTGCCTCCTCTCTCGTGACCCCTCCATCTTCAAAGTCAGCAGGGGCACGTCCAGCCCTTCTCACCCTGGGCATTGCTTTGACATTCTTTGCTTTAAAAGGCTTGCACGGCCATGTTGGGGGCAAAAGCCTCATGGCATCCACAGGTTCGACCCACACTTGTAGGGGAGGAGGTCAGGTAGGGCAGATGGTCACTGGGGGCGTTCCTGTACTTCTGCCCCCACTGAGTGGGGTCAGCCCGGGTGGGTTTCTGTGGGATGGATGGGATTGGGTCTTGAGAAGTTGGGATATTGGGGGAACGGTCAACTCATTCACTCTATCTGTGCTTTCATGAACTATTTTTAAACACAGAGAGAAATACTCACTGGAACAAGACATTAGAGAAAAGGAAGAGGCAATCAGACAGAAAACCAATGAAGTACAGGTAAGCACGTGGCTGGTTTTGGTGGGATCAACCTTGTGTCAAACGCAGTGCAGGGGGTTCCCAGCAGTGATGGTGGAGCAGGGCAAAGGGGGGCACCGATGCACTCATTGGAAACTTGAGCTTTTGGGGGCTTCCAAGTGATCTTTTTTTTTAGTTTCCTATACCATAAACAGTGGATTTTTAAAAAATTGAGATATACAATTCATGTAACATAAAATCTATTCTAAAGTGTACAGTTCAGTGGTGTTTAGCGTGATCAGTGTGTTGCTTAACCACCACCTCTGTCTAGTTCCAGAACATCTCCATCACCCCAAAAGGAGACCCCGTCCTCATTAGCCATCTCTCCCCATTCCCCCTCCCAGCCTCTGACAGCCACGAATCCACTTTCTGTCTCTATGGGTTTGTCTGTTCTGGACATTTCATATAAAGGGAATCATACAACATTTGGCTTTTTGTGTCTGGTTTCTTTCACTCAGCCTGAAGTTTTGAGGTTCAGACAGTGACCTCTAACGTGTTCTCAGGACAGTCCTGCTTGGAGAGTCTCCTTGTGGGTGGTGGTGACACTGGGGGTCTGACTGCTGGGGCTCAAACCTGGCTCTCCTTAGCAGCTGTGTGACCTTGGGCAAGTTACTTAACATCTCTAGGCCTCGCGTGACGTTGGTAGTGAGTGGTCTGCTCTCCTGGGTGCTGGGCTGGAGCATGGGGTCTGGCATGTGCTCAGCACTCACTCGTCGTCTGGGCAGAGGGAGGCTGTGCCAGAAGCGAAATGGTCAGTGCCTGGGAGCTGCACCCTTGAGGAGACATCGGTTCCGAGATGTCTCAGGTCTGAATGAATAGAGACGGCTCTGCCGTCGTGAGGAGACTCGAGTTGTCTGTAGGGCTCTGAGAGCGTGGCTGAGCTGTGCCGCTGGGCCTGACAGTCTCTGCGTGGGGCTTCGAGTGCTCCGAGCTCAGAGCCGGGGAAGGAGGAGCGAGGCTGAGCAGTCAGCGCTGCAGCCCCCACGGCTCGGCCGGGGGCCTGTGGGTGGGTGGCTCAGCCTCCCGGCCTGCGTCTTCCCACCTGGCAGTGAGGGTCAGTGCCAAGAGCAGTATCTGGCCGCCGTGCGCACCGCCTGAGAGGCTGGTTCTTTCTGGGCCACCTCCTAGGGCAGCGACCTGAGCCAGGCCAGGGGAAGCAGCACCTGACTCAGTCAGGCTCATGGGGTGCTGGGCGGCCCTCTTTCCGCCTCCCCTGAGCCTGTCCGCACAGGGGCTGTAGGGTTCCATGAGGTACCCAGTGGACGGATGGCATGCAGTGCCTGCCCGCCGGCTGCGGGAAATGTCGTCTGTCGTAGCTGCCGTCTGCAGGTGGGGTAGGGTGGATGCTTTGGGACTCTCACTGGTTCACACTGTGCAGTGTCCAGGCTCTTCTTTCCTGGCTTCTCACTCTGTACACGTTGGCATCGGGGGTTGGGCCTCAGATGGTCCCCAGGAATGTTTTGGATCAGAAGGCAGGGAACAGCCTGCCTCTATTATCGTGCTTTGGTTTTGTTTTTGTTTTTTTGCTCAAATGAGTTGCATCATTTATATGACCACAGGTGAAGTGACTGTCTTTTTCTGGATGTTTGTATGTTCATCCTGTCATTTTATTCTCACCTCAGCCCTCTGATTTCCACCCATGTCCTAAAACTGACCCCTCAGACACAGTTCCCTGTCACCCGTATCACCTCACCCCCATCCTTTCAGCTGTTTGGTGTGGTGGCGCTGGCCTCATGTTCCCTTTCACCTTGGCCCTGGCCCGGCTGGCCACATGGGTCCCTGGGCAGTTCTCCCTCCCGTTGTGTCTGGGTCACTCTGCACAAGCTCTGGTTTGCATTCCCAAAGCTGGGGATCCGGGTGCTGTGATGTCCTTTGGCTCCAGGGAAACCAGTCACCTGGTCTCTGGCACCTGCTCCTGGGCAATTCTAAGAAAGCCGTTGGGTCGCTGTGATGTCTGGAGGTGCTTTCCCCTCTGGTCTGCGGCAGGCTCAGCAAGGCCACCCGAAACCCTCGCTGCTGGGCTCTGACAGTACACTCCTGCAGCCTTTGAGATGCTGGGGTCCGTGTGGGCCCCGATGGCCCCTCAGAGCTGGAGGGGGCCCGGCGCCCCGATGGCCCCTCAGAGCTGGAGGGGGCCCGGCGCCCCAATGGCCCCTCAGAGCTGGAGGGGGTCCCGGCCAGGCCAGCCCCTGTTCCATGGGAGCATCACGTGTACTCCAAACCAGGGCAGGCCTCTGCTGCAGTGTGATGGCAGCTCCTTGGTCAGGGACAGAGCACTATATATATTTTAAAGTTCCCCTGTGAAAACCAGGTTTGATTCTGGTTCCTGCTGCCTTTTCCCAGATGGGTTTGGCCAGGAGATCATGTGCCATGCCTGCCAGCACAGGCTGCAGGTCAGGGCCCAGCGTCGAGTAGCAGGCCTTGGTCCTCAGGTTAGTTTATGTTTGGTTTTAAGCAGTGGGAGCTTCAGCTTCAGCCCCCTCAAGCCTCCCCTTCCCCCTCCTGCCCTGGGGATCTCTCCATTTCCATGGCTACTGTCTTAGTGAGAACCTGCGGCGTCTTTGCCTGGTTTACCGTTTCATTTCGTTTTTGTAACAACAGCTTCACTGAGATGTAATTCACGTACTATACAATTCATCCATTTAAAGTGTATAATTCAGTGGGTTTTAGTATATGCACAGAGTTGTACAGCCATCGCCACAGTCAATTACAGAACATTTTCATCACTCCAAAAAGAAACCCCCTACCCATTAGCGATCCCCAGTCCTTCCCCAGCCCTTGGCAACCACTAGTCTACATTCTTTTCTCTGGATTTTCCTGTTTTGGACATTTCATATCAATGAGATCACATACTGTGTGGCCTTTTGAGTCTGGCCTCTTTTCACTCAGTGTAGTTTTCAAGGTTCATTCATGTTGTTGCATGTGTCAGTGCTTCATTCCTTTTTATGACTGAATAATGCTTCAGTGTATGGCTGTTTTAGTCATTGCTTCATTAGTTGATGGTTGTTTGTGTTTTTCTACTTTCTAGCTATTGCAAGTAATGCCACTGTGAATATTAATGTGCAAGTTTTTGTGTGGACATATGATTTCACTTCTCTTAGGTGTGTGTGTATATATATACATTTAGGAGTGAAATTGCGGGTCACATGGTAACTGTATGTTTAACCCTTTGAGGAATTGCCAGACCATTTTCCAAAGTGGCTGTACCATTTTTCATTCTCACTTTCTCCACATCCTCGCCAACACTTGATAATTTCCATTTTTTATTATAGCCTTCCTAGTGGGTATGGAGTGGTATCTCATTGATGCTTTCCTAATGTTGATGAGCATCTTTTCACATACTTATTGGCCATTTGTGTATTTTCTCTGGAGAAAAGCTAATTCAGATCCTTTGCCCATTTTTAAATTGGGTTATTTGTCTTTTTATAGCTGAGTTGTAAGAGTTCTTTTTTTTTAAATTTATTTATTTAATTTATTTATTTTTGTCTATGTTGGGTCTTTGTTGCCGTGTGTGGCCTCTCTCTAGTTGTGGCGAGCAGGGGCTACTCTTCGTTGTGGTGCATGGGCTTCTCGTTGCGGTGGCTTCTCTTGTTGTGGAGCACGGGCTCTAGGTGCGTGGGCTTCAGCAGTTGCGGCTCGTGGGCTCTAGAGCACAGGCTCAGTAGTTGTGGCACACGGACTTGCTCCGCGACATGTGGGATCCTCCCGGACCAGGACCCGAACCCATGTCCACTGCATTGGCAGGCGGATTCCCAACCACTGCGCCATCAGGAAGCCCAATATATTTTCTAGATAAATTCCCTTATCAGATAAATGATTTGCAAATATTATATCCCCATCTTTGGGTTGTCTTTTCACTTTCTTGATGGTTGTACCCGGGCCCTCAGCAATGAAAGTGAGGAGTCCTAACCACTGGACTGCCAGGGAATTCCCTGAAGCACAAAAGTTTAAAATTTTCCAGTTATTTATTCCGTTTTTTTGCTTTTGCTTTTGGTATCATATCCAAGAACCCATTGCCAAATCCAAGGTCACAAAGATTTACCACACATTTTCTTCTAAGAGTTTTATAGTTTTAGCTGTTACATTTAGGTCTTTGATCCATTTTGAGTGAATTTTTACATAATGTGTGAAGTAGGGGTCCAACTTTATTGTTTTGCATGTGGAGGACCAGTTGTCCCAGAACCATTTCTTGAAGAGACTAATCTTTCCCCCACTGAATGGTCTTGGCACCGTTTTTAAAAATCAGTCATAGACATGTGGATTTATTTCTGAACTCTCAGTTCTATCCCACTGATTTCTGTCTTTCCTTATGCCAGTATCACACTGTCTTGATTACTGTTGCTTTGTAGTAAGTTTTGAAATCGGAAAGTATGAGTCCTCCAACCTCGTATTTTTCAAGATTGTTTTGGCTATTCTGGTGAGATCGGGCCCATTCAGCGTGGTATGGCCGTAGACTGTTTTGGCTATTCTGGATCCCTTTCATTTCCTTATAAATTTTGGAATCTGCTTGTCAGAAGCTGGCTGGCGTTCCAGTGGGAATTGCTCTGAGTCTGTAGGTTGTCTGGGTTTTTTCTGTCTTCTCTTTGCTCAGACACCTCCCCCACTTTGACCCCAGCGTTCTTCCTAACCAGAAGCTGGCGGGTCGTCTTCCCGTGGGCTTTTCCAATGGCTACGGTGGGCCTGACCCTCCTTCCTCCTTCGTCTCCCCCTCCCCCATCACTTGTCCTTCACTCAGATGTGGCAAACCCACGTTCCCTACTCTGCCATTAGCTTCCTATCAAACATTCATTGTTAGCTCTCCCAAACTTGTCGGACTTGAGATCTGTTCTTAAAGGTCGGGGACAAGGAGACCGGGGAACAGAGAACCTGGCCCCCCAAAACAGCTCAGAGGTGTGTTTTGGCTGTTGAGAGAGGAGAGAGAGAGCCGTGATTTTTTGTCCTCAAAGCAGGGAGAGGGAGACCCTGCACCTCCTTCGAGTTTTCTTCTGAGATGACGTCAGCCACCAGCAGCCCCAGCCAGCCCTGGGCATCGGCCTCACCACTCCTGTCCTCCCTGACCGCCCAACAGTCCCCTCAAGTCCGCCCCTTCCTTTGATACCCACGGCCACAACCTCACCCAGGCTGCCATCACCTCTCCATCGGCCCCAGCTTGAGTCCCCTCCCCACTGTCAGCCCCATAGGCCATACTCTCCCCTCCCATCCCATCCCTGCTTTAGTTATCTATCTTACAGGTAGATAAGACATCCCATAAGACATTCGCCTGGTTGAATATGGACGCCTCCTGCCCTCCCTGTATCCCCAGAGGTGTAGTCCATCAGCTCCCATGAAGCCTTCCAGAAAGGTCCTGTGTGTGTTTGTGTAAGGAGAGACGTCTGTGCATATTCCCCCCTTCCTGATTGCACAGATGCCACTGTGCCTCACACGTGTGCTCTGCTGCGTGCCTCGTTCATTTCACATTATAACTCGGGTACGAGGTGGAGCGTCCCTCAGGGTGGGCTGTGCTGTAGGTCCAGTCAACTCCGCCTGTGGAGATTTGCATTGTTGACAGATTTTGCCATCACAAACGTTGCACGTTTTCACTTGCGCCATCCCCCTCTAGGATCCTTTCCCTAGAGGTCTAACAGTCGAGTCTGAAGACACCCACCCTGGCCATCTCGTTAGATACAGCCCACGTGGAGGAGCTGTAGCAGCTGAGAATCATCATGTCCTGCTCCCATTTTGGATGTCCGCAGGGGCTTCTCGCTGCAGAAGCCAGTGCTGTCTCTGGCATGGCCTGTGGGGCACGGCCTCTGGTGCTCTCGGCCCGCTTTCCTTTGATCCAGCTGGAGCACGACACCCCCTTCTCTTAGGGGTCCTCTGCGGCCCCATCCACTCTTCACATTCCTGGCTCTTTTCCTGGCTGCCACCTGCTCGTCCTTTGGGTCCATCGAAGTGGCACTTCCTTGAGCTCTTGTGCACCTGTGCAGCGTCAGTGTGATCTCCCCATGTCCCCGTGACTCTGACCGACAGTCTGACCCAGGCTGTCCCATGTTTGTCTCAGTTCATTTGTGTCTGGGTGATGCCCTTCCCTCCCCACTGATGACCACATGTCACTGGAGAGCTCTTCTTGCCAGGAACCCAGCCCCTCTCCTGGTGCCTGGCCTCTCTTAGGCCATCAGTAAATATTTGCTGAGGGACTTAGTGAGAGATTCAGCTGGGGCCGCCACACTGAGATGTGTGTGGTATTCCCTGTGGAGTGTGCGGTTTTGTAGGACATCTTGGGGGCTCCAGCCCAGTCTGTGACAGTGTTAGCTTGGACGTGCCCCATGTGAACAAGTCTCGAGTAAATTCATGCCACCCTCCCCTAGGAATTGCAAAATGATTTAGACCGGGAAACAAGCAGTTTGCAAGAGCTGGAAGCTCAGAAACAGGACGCCCAAGACCGCCTAGACGAAATGGATCAGCAAAAGGCCAAGCTCCGAGACATGCTGAGCGACGTCAGGCAGAAGTGCCAGGACGAGACCCAGATGGTAAGTCATCATCCCCCCCTCTCCCTGCTAAGCCCAGCAGGGGAAGGAGGCTTCTTACGGACTTCCCTGAGCTCACCATGACCATCTCAGCTCAAGGCTGAGACGTCTACTGGTTTAATAGAGTAGTTGAACATTATCGTGTGGAAAAGCGTCCAAGCATTTGTGGCCTGACCTCAGTCTCATCCGCCATGTCACATGTATAAGCGTGAACCCGTGTGTGCACACACCCCTGACCCATGCCCCACAGCACGGTGTGGGCACGTGTCTCCCCTCCCCTGCTGTCTTAGCTGCTTGTTACAAACCAGGGAGGCTGCAGCTTCAGCAGACTGTAAAACCCTTACATCCCCGTCTGAGGCCGCTGTGGGGACGTTCAGCCCCAGGGGACAGACAGATTGCCTATGCTTGTCCCAGGTGTGGAGAGGGGTCCCTGTAAAGGAAGCCAGGCGTCTGGCTTTCAGGCTGGTGTCCTCTTCCCTGGGTCAGCTTGTTTCAAGAACGTGAGCCAGAATTCTTCCTCGAAGTTGTGTTTCATCTCATTTCAGATTTCCTCATTGAAGACGCAGATCCAGTCTCAGGAATCCGACCTCAAGTCCCAGGAAGACGACCTGAACCGGGCCAAATCTGAGCTGAACCGACTGCAGCAGGAGGAGACGCAGCTGGAGCAGAGCATTCAGGCTGGGAAAGTTCAACTGGAAACCATCATCAAGTCCCTGAAATCCACGCAAGACGAAATCAACCAGGTATCTCCGAGGGGGTGGGGCGGGGCCTGCCACCACTGGCTGTGGCCGGGGGCTTCTGGGGTCTCCTGCCAAGCGGGGTGGCTGCCACGAGCAGAGCAGTCACAGAGGGGTGTGCGACCGGTGATCCCAGGTGTCTGCGCCGCAGTAGTTGTTTCCTTTGCTCTCACCCACCTCCCTTTCTTCTTGGAAGCCTTCATTCAGCCTGAAGGTGAAGTGCTGAGAACCCTCCCAGTGTGTGTTCCACCATCGTGTTGACTTTGGCCTGGTGGTGTCTGCTTTGCCTCACCGGCCTTCCACTTCCCCGCCTGAGCGCACATCATTTTTGAGGAGCGGGCGGGGTCTGGGTGAGGACATTAAGTTAACTCATTTGGAGAGAGGCTTGGGTTCAGGACATGCTCTCCCCAGCCTTGGTCCTTGTACAAGCAGGAGGGACAGAGTCCAAGACACCTTCCAGTACCCCTCTGTCCCCACGTATTGATAGTTCGAAGACCAGCACGCCGAGGAGGCCCCATCCTCTCAGCATCGCCCCACATGGACCCCTGTCCAGGCACCCCTCCCTGTCCCGCTCTGGGGTGAGGGCCTCGAGGCCTGTGGCTGCTGCCCACCGGCAGAGGGAGAGCTCTTCTCCTGCTCCCCCGTATGCAACGGCCAAAGGCCTCCTTCCTGGCCCTCGGGTGTCCCACCTGCAGAGTGAGGGTGATGTTTGTTTGACCTTGGCAATATCTAAATGCATGTTCGTGCTTCCTTTCTTTTGACTGACTTGATCTCTTTGCTCTTTTTGCCAGTTTACAGACAAAAGTTGATCACAAACTCAAATCTCAGGGATTTAATACTATATATTGTGCTTTATTGTTAATTAATACCTGTAGGGTTATCTTATGCCTTTTCCCTCCCAGCCTTTGGAGTTTATAAAACATAGATAGGAGCCAAGACATAAATGTATGTTAGTGATAATGATAATGATATTAAAAATGATAGCTGCTGCTTATTAAGGCCCACCCTGCTGGACACCGCAAGAGGGGTTTTACCCCAATGCTCCATCTTGGAGAAGAGGAAACAGAGAGGTTAGATCGCCAGTGCGTATGAGACAGTTAAGATAAAGCTGGGGTCTGTCTGACGTCACAGATTGCCTTCCTTGCCCTGGCCTCACGTGCCTTCTCCAGGAACAAGGAGGAGCAAATGGGGTAATAAAATCCCACAAAGGAAAGTGACCGCAGAATATCACTTTGAATAGATTGTGAATCTGGATTTTGTCCCATTTCAGTTTGTTCCGAGTCACCAAATGTCTGAACACTTGCCTTTCTCAGGGACCGCCTGGGGCAGCAGAAGGGTCTCATCTTGGTTTACAAGCGGTCTCGCATCTCATAAACATGGCAACAGGGATTGTCTACTCCGTAGATGGGTAATTCAGTTAACCAGTGTGAATCGTCCAGGGTTGGATGTTAGGAGAAAAAATGTGTTGCCTAATACTTTTTTCCTAAACGCTACTTGATGCTGACGATGTCTTTATCGTACAGGCAAGAAGCAAGCTTTCCCAGCTGCACGAAAGCCACCAGGAAGCCCAGAGGAGTCTGGAGCAGTATGACGAGGTGCTCGACGGGGCCCACGGCGCCAGCCTGACCAACTTAGCAGAGCTGAGCGAGGGCGTCTCCCTGACAGAGAGGGGCGGTTTTGGAGCCGTGGTAAAGGTCGGGTAAATGTAAATGTAAAGGTCCCGGGATCAGGCCCCACATTGGGGTCAGAGAAGGCCCTGCCCGCTGATCCAGCACTTGCCAGCCTTGATTCTGTTCAAGTGCAGGGTGTTTCTTGTTTTCACTGCTGCTTTGCGTGTCCCCGCCAGCCCTGCAGCCTGGCGTCCGGGGCCACACTCCATCCTGGCGTCTGGGACAAAGCCAAGGATAGGCCTGAATCCTTTCTAAGACCAGTTTGTAAAGACCTCCATCTCCATGGGCTGATCACCCAAATTTGGAGGGCTTCCCAAACTTAACCAAAATTGGATCAACTCTCACACGTTGTGAAACACCACATCCGACTAATTGGGAGGCTGGAGGAATGTGTGTGTGTGTGTTTCTGTGTTCCTACAAGGAGCACCTTGAAAATCACACGTCTAGGTAAAGATCAAGAACAATGACAGCCCTCCTGGGGTGTTGCTATGTCACCTACGAATTGGCCTTTCTCCAGAAATCTTGGTTATTATGTTTGAGACTTTGGCCCTTGGGTTCAAACCTCATGACCCTGGGGGTGCTGGTGAAGGCCCGAGGGGCCACTGGCATCTTAGGTTTCTGCAGGCCCTCAGGCTGCTGACATCCAGCAGTGTTACTTTGTCCTTTGTTCCTGCCAGAGTCGGCCGTAGCAGCCCTGAGCCCTGGCGTGTGCCCTTTGCAGTTTATTCTGGCTGACGAGAGCGTCTTTGTGCATCTTTGTGCGTCTCTGTGCGGTTGCGGGAGCCAATGGGACGCTGTTGGTCTCAGTGGTTTCGTTGTGCTCTGCTCCCAAAGCCTTTCACCGCGCGCCCTGCACTGCCATCTCTGTCTCCCAGGCTCCTGCTCCTGGCCCTGTTTGCCTCATGGATTCCTTCCCCTCCTTGTAAAAATTCAGCCTCTCTGTCTCCCTTCATGTGAGACTCGGCTCTTTCTGTGCATTTCTTGACACGTTTCTTTTCTCAGTAGCCAAGTACTCAGTCCCAAGGATTTATGGGGACGCGTACGCCTCCTCCCCCGGATGGCGCAGAAGCCGCTGTTGGTGTTCTCATCTGTCTCCCATCTCTGGCCGTCACTGCCTCCCTCTGCCATTCACACATTCCTTTCCTCAGGGAATTGTAAACGTATCCGCTCTTGGGCCCAGCCCATTGTCAGCTTTGTCAGCTTTACCGTCTAAATAGAGACTGTGAACGTTCCTTCTTCATGAACCGCGTGAGGCAGAATTTCCTGCTTGGCTGTCTGTCTCAGAGTGTGCGTTTCAGCTTCATAGCCCTGCTCTTATTCTTCCGTCTGTCACTGGTGCCCTCACACGGCTCCTGGCTTGCCCTGTTCCGTCTTAGTTCACGGAACAGCTCACTTTTAAACCCTCTCGCAGGCTTTGATAAGATTGGTTTCCTGGGATAAAAAGTTGACAGCGAAGTGGCAGTTTGAAAGCAGCATGGGACTTCCCTCCCCCCACAGATTTTTTTACCTTTATTTTTATTCATCTCATTAGCAGGCAAAGTTTACATGATAGTCAATTCATCTTGAAACGTCGATGTCACATATGTTACGTAGAAACTCAAAACCAGTGTTTGAGAGAAAAACGATTTTTATCTTGTTGTACAAATACAGTTTTTAAAGCACTTTTTGGTTCGTTTCCATTTCTTAATAAACACTCTGAAGAGGGCTTTTTGTTTACTCCTGGACATTTCAGGACTGCTCCGGAGGAGAGGGACCTCTCTTAGTTCTCCTTGAGGGGGATGAAAGTGAGGGATTTAGTTTCTTGAGAACAACTGTAACCAAAGAGGTGCGTCTAGAACTTTCTAAGTCTGGACAGTTTTACTAAAGTTACTAAGTTTAGTGTTAGGCTCACATGATTTTACTTTGTCCAAGACAGCAGGATTCTTAAAGCCATATTTATTTCTTATCTTTCATCCACTGATGAGAATACTAGCCTCTTGTCCTTGGAGTCAGCACTCAGCCAACCGGTCTGCTAGAGAGAAGGTAATAAATCATCCCAGACTTTAGTCTCGCTGAGAACTCATCATGAAAGATAGGCTTGTCTGTCACATCCAGCCCCTGGAGTTCTGGAGCCAGTTTTATTGACTCTCCAGAGCCGATTATTAAATAGGAATTTTGTAAGCTGTTATTCAGCCTTTGGTAACTGGACGTCAGCCATGGTGGGAGTAGCTACACCATGGGAATTGGCAGAGGCTAACAATCAGGGCTTTTTTTTTTTCTCCCCCAGAGCGCTGGTTCACCAGCACACCACTGCCTAGCCCCCATCTAAAGGGAAGGAATGTCACAATGTCACCTAGATGCCCTTTCAGAGTTGTCGTGTCTGTTTCCCGAGAAGTGCAGTAATTAAGAGCGGAACTCATTGTTCGAGGTGTTCTCCCTCTGCTTCCTCTGCCACAGGTGGGACCGGTCACCCCGTGCTTGGCTGCTGCACTTGGATCTCCCAAGTGGGCAGGTGGCTCCGTGCTCATTGGCAGGAGGTCAGTGGATGGTGGAGTTTACGGCCTCGCTGCACCAGGGGAAATGTAGTTTTCTGCTCTGGATCTGTGAAATGGAATCCAAACCACCTGTGGTTACCCTAACCACATGAATCCTGCCGGGGTCTTCTTAGGCTTCTCCTTTGAAGGGGTGGGAGCGGTTGCTGCCTCAGGCAGACAGTTGCTCCTGAGAGAGAGCTTGCAGACTTGACTTTCCGCTCAGGGGATTGCGGGCCAGACCCCCCAGGATCAGTCTCTTCTCTGCCATTGTCCACTGTTATTTGTCAGCCTTCCAAGTGGCAGTTGAAAACATTATAAAAGCAAAAACAAAACAACACAACCAATTTGTACGTCAGTGCTAATGAAAAACTAAATAGAAGCTTCCACTCCAAGGCCAAGTCGTCATTCTTAACTCACTACTTTATCCACCTCATACATCATCTCTCTCTGTTCTTCTGGAACAGATACGTTCCTTCCCCCGGGCTGCAGTGCGAGAGGTTTATTTTCCACACCGGCCTCCTGGCTTCCTTAGATTAGGACTTGTCCGTCACGTTGATCTGTGTCTCAGAACCCCATTGGGTGCTTGCTGACGCGGGCATGCCACAGTAGTTAGCAGTACGACGTCCTTACTGAGTCCTTGCCCTGCTGCCAGACACGGTGCTTGCAGACATCGGTACTTACTTGCCTAAGAACTGGCTTATTTTCCCCACCTTGGGAAACCCTGTGGTTGGAGGCTGCAGATAATCTTTCTCAGGTAAGGAAAATCGTTCCGTATTCATCAGAGGGCAGGGGTGTTGGTCAGTCCTTCCGAAGCCTTGGGCTTCCTGTTAGCCTGGTACCTCTGAGATCCGTCCTGCTCCCTGAAGTCAACTGGCCCAGGGTGGTAGGAGCCTCGTCAGGAATCTTCCTTTGGCACCTTTGACGTCATTGCCCTGTATTTTCACAGAAGCCCAGCTCTTCAATCATTTGGTTTTGGTCAGTTGGAATAATGGCTGAGTTTGCCAGCCCTGAGGATGCTGACACATTTGCCAGGTTCAGTGAGGATGTTGTGCTTCTTAATATCATAGTGAAACCTTCATGTTTTCACTGAGGGTGTGTCTTCATTAACCAAAATATCTCAGTATTTCTAAACCAAGTACACCGTCCCTACGTGTACTGTGAAGCCTCTCCCCAGCCCTTTCAGGTCATTTTCCACTATAAAAACTTGCTCTTCAAAAGCAAGTTTTTTTCCCTTCTGATTTAAATATTCTTGTTTGTTTCTAGAAATAAGCACTTTTTTAAAAAAATGCAAAGTGTGGCGTATGCTCTAGTAGTTCTAACTGCATAAGCACTCATTTCCTCTCAGGATGTAAATAGCCAGCATGTTTCTTGGTGTGGAAACGGCATTTTTTAAAATGCCCACATAGGTAACACACTCTGAGAAGGTGTTTGAGGGAGGCACACCTTTGAACAAGGCCTCTGGCTGCAGTTGTTGGTGGCTCGTTACATTTTCTTTCTGACATTTCCGAAAACATGACTTTTTTTCTGACTCGGTTTTCTTTTTTTTTTTATTTAATTGTGGTAAAAGACACATAACGTAGAATTTACCGTCTTAACCATTTTTCACTGTACAGTTCAGTGGTGTTAAGTATATTCACATTGTACTACTAAGCTCCAGAACGTTTTCATACCCATTAAACACCATCTCCCCATCCTCCCTCCCCCCGTCCCTGGCACCCACTATTCTGCTTTCTGTCTAGGAATTTGATGTCTCTAGGGACTTCATATAAGTAGAATTACACAATATTTGTCTTCTTGTGACTGGCTTCTTTCACCTAGCATAATGTGTTCAGGGTTCATCTGTGTTGCATGTGTCAGAATTTCCTTTTTAAGGCTGAATAATATTCCATTGTATGTACATCCCACATTTTGCTTATTCATTCATCCATCAGTGGGCGCTTGGGTTACTTCCACTCAATGATTTTTAAATAAACTTTTTAATTTTAGAAGACTTATAGAAAAGTTACAGAGATGGTACAGAAAGTTCCCACATACCCCACACCCAGCTTCTCCTATTATTAACATCTTGTACGGTACATTTATCATAACTAATGAACCATTGTCGACATGGTATCATTAACTAAAGTCCATCTTCTTTGGTTTAAAAGAAAAAATTACTCTCTTTAGGGTCACATCACTTAGAGGGAAAATATACCAGTTAAGTATAGAATTCTGTACTTTGCTTTAAGTCTGAAATAATTAAATACCTGTCCTGTCTCTTCACAAAATTATAGGACGATCCTTTCAAAAATAAAGCCTTGTTATTTAGCAACAACGCCCAAGAATTGCATCCGGATCCTTTTCAGGCAGAAGACCCCTTCAAATCTGACCCATTTAAAGGAGCCGATCCCTTCAAAGGTATCTCATTTGGCGCCCACTGTATCATTGAAAGGCTGTTTTGTGCCCCCTAGGGTTGTCCAGTGACTAGAACAGTTAGGAGGAAAGAAATTCTTTGAGCCTAATGGGCCTCTTGAGTTTTTCACCTCACCTGATTATCTAAAGAGCTATGGTGTTGAGGGGAGGGGGTGGGAAGAGCTCCAGGCTCACCAAGAGACATCCACGTTCAAGGGCGGCTTGCTTGGCCCCGAGACTCTGCATGCTTCCGTTCCCATCCACCTCTCTGGATTGATAAGATAATCAGATGTGGTAGTGATTATGGAATCACCTAGTAAACAGCAGATCCCCACGTAAACATCTAAGGTCTTAACGTGGGGAGTTCATCCAGATCCACACACGAGTCAAGAATAACTAAGAAGAATTCTAGAAACAAGATTTCCCAAGTTTCTTCATTTTTTGCAGAGCAAAACAGTATTTCCAAGAAGGCTATCTGTACTTTTCTGAGAAAAATGCCAGGGCAGTGAGAGGGCAGAGGGAGTGCCTTTCCAGTTTCAGATTTGGAGTGGAAGCACCTTAGTTCTGAGAGATGAGTCAGGCAGCTCCCGCAGCTCAGATGTACCTTGCGGCTGAGGAGGGGGCAGCTCGGGGTCCCAGGTTCTTGGAGCCCTGGGAAGTGACGGGGAGGGGCGGGGGTGAGACGGGAGAGTAAAGCGCTGTGTAGAAAGACAGCGAATCCAGGCTTGCCCTGCATTTTCCTTGACTTAGGCCCGTGTTGAGCAGCCAGCAATACTTTTCGTTTTATCTTAGTTGTCCTCGCCATGACAAACTGCCTGAGTCAGTGGCTGCCCCTGCTTCCCCACTTTGCTCTGCCAAGGTCATTTCTACCATAGACCTGAACGGTCCTCTCTCCTCTAAATCCAGGTGACCCGTTCCAGAGCGACCCCTTTGCCGAACAACAGACGGCTTCAACAGGTAAAAAAAAAAAAAAAAAAAAAAAGCCTTTGTTAAGAGAAACATATTGTGGACTGGCCCTCAGAATATTCCCATTCCTAGTTCAGGTTGAGGGAAATGGGGAAACACCTTGCAGCCTCCTTTGCCAGGTCAGTTTCTGAAGGAACCTCCATTGTCCCTCCCTTTCACAGTCTGCTGCCCCTTCTTGCCAGTCGCACAGCATGATGAGAACTAGAACTAGAAAAGAAGCCCCTGATAGCTAGGCCACTGTTTGGACACTTGTGCCTGCTTGTGTCACCTGTGGCGGCATCAGGGTGTCCCGTTGGTACCCACATGCGGTGGCACTTCTGCCCACACATACCAGGGAGTGGACTGGGAAGGACAGCATCGCATTGCGTAGAAGCCTAGCATCTTGTTCCCTGCTGGTGATGGTGGCTTGCCCCTCCTCTAGTCACCAGGCCCACACCCCACATTCGAGGAGAATGAACGCACCCTGGGCGTGGTGTTGGGATCGTGCTGCCTATTTATCTAATTTTTTCCCTTGTATTCGTTTTTTCTATTGAGGTGAAATTCACATAACACAAAATTAACAAATTCACATAACACAGATTAACCACATTTCAGTGGCGTTTAGTTCATTCACTGTGTTATGCAGCCCCCACCTCTGTGTAGCTCCAGAACATTTCCATCACCCCAAAAGGAGGCCCTGTCCCCATGAGCAGTCTCCCTAGTCCCACTCTCCAGCCCCTGCTTTCTGTCCTTATGGATTTACTCCTATTAATTTGTTTGTTCATATTATTTTTAAATCAAGTGTTATTGAGAGGTATAATTAACACACAACAGAACTCACCCATTTTAAGTGCAGAACTGGACAAGTTTTGACATATGTGTATAGTTGTGTGAGAGAGAGAACGTTGCCATTATCCCAAAAGGTTCCCTGGTCTCCCCCACCCCCTACCCCCTCAGGTCTCTGGCAACCACTGACCTGCTTTCTGCCACTATGGTTTTTACCTTTTCTAGACTTTCACGTAAATAGTGTCAGTCAGTTGTGTGTTCTTTTATATTTGGGTTCTTTCACTAGGCATAATGTTTATTCATGGGGCTTTTTTTTTCTTCTTTCCAAAACACCTAGATCCATTCGGAGGGGATCCTTTCAAAGAAAGCGACCCATTCCATGGCTCTGCCCCCGACGACTTCTTTAAGAAACAGACAAAGAACGACCCATTTACCTCAGACCCATTCACGAAAAACCCTTCCTTACCTTCAAAGGTGAGTGACCCCGGAAAGGCTGCCTTCTGGTGCTGCCCGTGTGCATGCTCTGCGTGTGTGAAGGCAGCCCTTCCCATCCCCCACCCTCCGTGGACCGAGTCAGGGCCTCCATCACTCAGGCTGTGAGTGCTAAGCCTGACGAATGAGGGCTGTGCAAGGCCAGTTGATTCCCCAGGGGCTGGCTTGAAGGCCAAGCCTTGTTACTGCATAGCAAGGTGACCGTTTCTGCCGATCCCTACAGAGGCTTGTCCCACGAAGCGAGGTGTCACATCCAGCAGTCCAGTGAGCCCAAGTCAGGGCGGGCTGTGTCCTGAACAGCTGTCATTCCTCTGTCCCTTTCTGTGCCCCTTTACTTCAGCTCAGGCCCACCTGCTGGGTTCTCTGCTCTATCGTCTGCCCCCAGTGCCACTCCACCTCCCAACAAAGACAAAATAGAGCACCACACACTCCCACAGGTTTCCATGTGACTGCTCCTGCCATCTTCCTAGTGCAAAGCACTGATGGTGACATTGGCATCAGCCAGCCTCATTGGGTCCCCGCCATGGCAGGAGGAAGTCCAGACCCACAGCCTGGCTGCACTTAGTGTGCTCCCCCGCCCCCCAGCAAGTGGTAAACCATACGTTTTGCACGTTAGACTCAACAGACTGGTTTACATTGGTGTAAATGAGGGTTTAAAAAGCAAAAAATTGACTTTGTGATTGAATAGAGAATTTTTGTGTCTAAGTGAAGGCAATGTATAGCCTTCCTTCACGTTCTAGGCTGCACCTCTGTCCCCACCTTACCCATTCCCTAGTTTTTCACTTCTCCATGGACCTACTGGTATGTATCACTGGCGCCAGAGCTCCTTGAAGGCAGGGATTAACCTGTAACATTTCTATCTGTGAGACCTGTCATGGGATCCCCCCCTTTCATTGCTGGTGTTGGTGGTCTGTGTTCTCTACGTTTATCAATTTTGTCGATCTTTTCCATGAGCCAGGTTTTGGCTGTGTTAATTTTCTCTCCTGTTTGTTTCCTATTTAACTGATTTCTGCTCTTCATTATTTCGTTCCTCCCACTTTGCTCTTCTGTTTCTAACTTCCTAAGATACAACCTTAGGTCATTGATCTTGGATTTTCTTTTCTAATATGAGTGTTTAAAGCTATGCATTTCTTTTGAGGTGCTGCTTTAGCTGCATTCCATACATTTTGATATGTTCTATCTTCATTGTCATTCATTTTGAGATATTTTCCAGTTTTCCTTGTGAATGCTCTGTTGAACCTGGATTATTTAAAGTATATTGTTTCATTTTGAGATACTTTTTTTTCCCCCTAGGTATTTTATAATACTGACTTCTAATTAAATCTACTGTTATTAGAGGACATATTTTGTATGTTTTCGGTCCTTTTAGATTTACTGAGACTCGTTTTATGGTCTTTGTTGGTGAACATACTTTGTACACTTGAGAAGAATGTCTATTTGCCGTTGTTGGGTGTAACGTTCTGTAAATGCCAGTTAGGTCAAGGTGGTTGTTCTGATTGTCTATTTTTTCTTCCCTTTGGCGATGCCATGCAGCTTGCGGGATCTTAGTGCCCCAATCAGGGATTGAACCCAGGCCGTGGCAGTGAAAGTGCCCAGTCCTAACCACTAAACTGCCAGGGAGTTCCCCTTTTTTCCTTTTTTTAAAATGTAAGGTATAGTTGATTTACAATATTGTGTTAGTTTCTGATGTACAGCAGAGTGATTCAGTATACATGTATATATTCTTTTTCCATTACAGTTTGTTACAGGACTGGTCATCTATTTTTATGGTTTTTGTTTGTTTGTAAGCTCTACCAGTTGCTGAGAGAGGGGTGTTAAAGTCTTCTCCTATGATTGCAGAATTGTCCATATCCTCCTTAATTCTGTCAGGTTTAACTTCATGTGTTTTGAAGCTCTGTCAGGTGCCTACACATTCATGATTGTTGTGTCATCCTGATGCAGTGACCTTTTTTTCATTATAAAGGGTTCCTTTTTTCCTCTGGTGCTTTGTCTTAATCTATTTTTATCACATATTAAAATAGCCACCTCATTCTCCTTATGTGTAGTCTTTGCATGATATATCTTTTTTCATCCATTTACTTTCAACCTGTCTGGGAGTTGAAGGATGTCTTTTGTGTTGAGCATGTAGTTGGGCCTTGCTTTTCTATCCAGTCTGGAAATCTCTGCCTTCTAAATGGAGTGTCTAGTCCGTTAACATTTAATGCAATTATTGATATGGTTGGATTTAAGTCTACTATTTTATTATTTCCTTTCTTTTATCCTCTGTATTTTATTCCTCTTTTCCCCTTCTGTCTTCTTTTGGATTATTTGAATGTTTTCTAGAATTCCATTTTCTGGTATCTGTTGGCCTTTTTTTTTTTTTTTTTTTTAATTTTTATTTATTTATTTATTTTTAATTTATGGCTATGTTGGGTCTTCATTTCTGTGCGAGGGCCTTCACCAGTCGCGGCAAGTGGGGGCCACTCTTCATCGCCGTGCGCGGGCCTCTCACCATCGCAGCCTCTCTCGCTGTGGAGCACAGGCTCCAGATGCACAGGCTCAGCAATTGTGGCTCACGGGCCCAGCCGCTCCGCGGCACGCGGGATCCTCCCAGACCAGGGCTCGAACCCGTGCTCCCTGCATTAGCAGGCAGACTCAACCACTGCGCCACCAGGGAAGCCCTGTTGGCCTTTTTTAACCATACTTTTTTTCATTATTTCTTAGAGGTTGCTTTAAGGATTACCATATACACTCTTAACTTACCATGGGCTGCTTGGAATTAATATTATGTAACTTAATGTAAAATGTAGAAAACTTGTAATCATATAGGTCCATTTATCCACCCTCCCCCAAACAGCAGCGTCTCTGTTACAGTTGTCCTATGAATGTAATACATCTAAATATATTAAACTCCATAAGACAGTGTTTTAATTTTTGCTTTAATCCACTGTATGAATTCTAAAGAGGAAAAAATAGTTATGTTCTTTTCTCTGGCTGCCTTAAAGAGCCTCTCTTTACGTTTGCTTTTAAGTGGTTTGTGTAGGGTGTAGATATGTTTTTCTTTGTATTTATGCTGCTGGGCATTTGCTGAAGTTCTTACATCTATAAATTTTGTCTGTCACCAAATTTGGTAAGTTTTCTGCCATTACTTCTTTGAAAAAAATTTTTTTTCTATTCTCTCTCTCTTCTCTTTGTGGGATTCGAGTTACATAGATGTTAGACCTTTTGCTGTCATCTTTACAGGTCCCTGAGGCTCTGTTTCTTTTCATTCTTTTTTTCTCCTTTTTCTTCAGATTGGGTAATTTCTACTGATTTATCTTCAACTTCACTTACATTTTTCTGTCATTTGTTGGTTAGCTAACCTAGTGAAGTTTTTATTTTAGATATTGTACTTTACATTGTTTGAGAATGTCCATGTTTCTTCTTTATAGTTTCCATTTCTCTACTAAGATCTCCTGTCTTTTTATTCATCTTAAGTGTTTTTTCCTTTATCTTATTAAGCACAGTTATTACTACTTTAAAGTCATCCTCATCTGAGAATTCCAAAATCTGGGTCATCTTGAGATTGACTGCGTTGATTGTCTTTTTCCTTGAGAACCGCATTTTTCAGGTTCTCTCTGTATGTTGAATAACTTAAAAATATATTCTATGCATTGTGAGTGCTCTGTTGTGGAGACTGGATTCTGTTGCATTCCTCCAAAGAGTGTGGATGGTTTTATTTCAGCAGGCAACTAACTTGGTGAGACTCACATTGCAAACTCTCCCTCTCTTACCTGTGGTTTCATTCCTGTGGCCTTAGCTGTAGGCTGCTCTGAGTCTGCCCACCCACACACAGTGTAGGGGTGAGCCTGAGACGTGGACAGAACTTGTCATGGAATTTGGGGCTCCCATTATCTGCCTCTCCTTTCTAGATCCCGCATGTCTTTCTCATGGCTGTGGTTGTCCTGGGGCTCCCTCCTCTGAGCCTCAGTCCAGAAAGACAGTGAGTTTTCTATTGGAGTCATAGCCTCCCAATACTCTCAGACTGTAGCTGTCAAAAGGGAAAGCTCGGGAGTTTCCTGGTCTAGTGGTCTAGTGGTTAGGACTTGGTGCTTTCACTGCCGTGGCCCAGGTTCAATCCCCAATCGGGGAACTGAGATCCCGCAAGCCGAGCAGCACGGCCAAGATAAAAACAACCACAGAAAAAAAAAACAAAACGGAAAACTCAATCTTGTACTGCTTTTTCTGCCAAGTTTCAATTCTTTTCCAAAGTCTTCCTGCTTTGGTTCACTTCCTGGGTCTTCAGGTGATGGCTTTTTTTTTTTTCCCAGTTCAGAGTGTTTATAGGTGTTATCTGCAGGAGGGGTTGGTCTGTTGGGATTTAACTCTGCCAGGATTTAGTTTAAATCATTTTATCCTCCCCTAGGCTGGGCAGCAGATATGGTGCATATAGATGTCAAGAAAGTTTGTGGTTGAATGAATGGATGATGAACAAAGGAACTGCTTTTCACTCTCTCCTCTCTCCTTTCACTCAGCTCGACCCCTTTGAATCCAGTGATCCTTTTTCATCCTCCAGCGTCTCCTCGAAAGGATCAGGTGAGACTGATGGCTTATTTTCCTTCTCACTCTTCCTCGGGCAGTGGAATGGCCCACCCATTTCCGAATCTGGTGTGTCCTCAGTGTTTATGTCATTAGTAAGTGGCACCCAGATCCTCGCCTGAGGCAGTGCAGCCAAAGCCATTCCCCTCTGGCTGCTCATCTTCCTGAGCAAGAGCTGGCATCGTACTGGAAAGGAAGCTTGGCGGTAGGGATTAATTTAGTAATAACGCCAATGTATTAGTTGCTCTTTGCTCAATCCTCCTTATGAATCTTTGGTTCTAACCTTTGGATTTTTTTTCGTAAAGGAATCCAAAGTTCTACTGAGGCTTGTGCTGTGGGCACTGGATTTGAGGGAACCTCCCCTCACAGCATAAAACTCTTAGGTGTGCCTTTAAGGGAGGGGAGTGTTTGCGGACTCCCCCTTGCTTTTGGAAACAGGTTCCACTTGGTACTGCCACCTTGCCTAACATCTTGTGCTTGTCAGTTATAGAGTTTGATTTCGTAGGTGAGCTTGTGGGTTATTCTGGACAAATCGCACCACCCACCAAAGGAGAAAGCTCAGCAAAAATCTCTACCTGCAGATGACCGCCCCACATAAATCATGTGGGTGGCTGGTCGCCTCCCTCTCACTCTCCCCTCCTGATCCAGCAGGACAGACAGCAGGCTCTCCTTCCACAGGGTGCTTGTCACTCCTTTGGTGACGGTGGACAGTGCTGGCTTGCGGCACAGCCACAGGGCAGAGTCCCTCTGGCTCTCCCTGCGCCGGCTCTCATGGCCGCAGACCATCTGGCTAAGCTGCACCAACCATGAGCCAGAGTGGGCGGGGGCAGGGGGCCTTGTTGAGGACTTGCACCCGATTCACCACCCCATCAAACAAACGTGACCTCCATGGATCTCCTGCTTTGGGGGCCTTTGAGAACCGAGAGGTGACACTTCCCCCTGCTCCCAGGAGGCATGTTCTGTGAATGCCCTGTAACTCTTCCTCTGCTGGTGCTGCTTGCAGGTCCCTTTGGAACCTTAGACCCCTTCGGAAGTGGGTCCTTCAATAGTGCTGAGGGCTTTGCCGACTTCAGCCAGATGTCCAAGGTAAAGCCCTTCCCATGGAGCCCCTGTGCCTCTGCCAGTGTCCTTGTGCCTCTTGTCGTGGGCTACCAGGTGTAACTGTTTAATGCCACGTATGTATTTCTTTGGCACATGTCGAACTCTGAAATGTATCCTCATGTGAGGTCGTGAGTCAGCAGACGGGGTCTAGAAAGTGCCCATGGCTGTGGCTGGACCCACTTCCCTTCCTCCAAGCGAAACTGCCAGAGCCCTGAGTCCCTCCCCGAGGCATAAGTGCTGCGGGCTCCCTGCTACTCCCACTGGTGTCTGATGGCAGTCAGACCTCAGGTGATAAAGACGTCTCTGTGGCTGAACAAAGTTGAGAAGGTCTTGGGCCCGGAGGGCCAGGCCTGGCGTGCAGCCCGCTGAGGCTGGGACTGTGGGCCATGGCCAGAAGGCAGGAGGTGTGTCTGGAGCTGCCCATGGACAGAACCCGAGAAGGATGTGGAAATCGAGGGCTAGGCTCGGTGAATAAATATGCAGGTGAAAAGTGAGCCGTTCGGGAAGGACGATAGTGACTCCTGGTTGGACTGGATGGTGTCTACGCATAGTTACATCAGCTGACTGTGGATATAGTCCCACAGGTGGTGTTAGAGCTCTTTCGAGAGGGGCTTGGAGGGTGGCGCTTAACGTAGCAGGAAGTCAGTCAATAGATATGTCCAAAGTGGACAGATCAAGAAATAAGAGTAGAAGCCCACGACTGAGAGGTAAATTCCAGAAGAAACTGCTCAGAAGTCGAAAATGTTGGCCTAGGCGAGTAGGTCTGCTGTTCTTTGTTCTAACCTTTAACGTCCCTTGGTTTTGACTGTGAGTCCGTGTTTCTTTGCCAAGAATTAAGGGAAGCAGCGTTAGGTGTGCACGTCTTGGCCTCGGTGGGTGAGGGTGGGATCCCTCACAGATAAAGAGCTGCGTGCAGCACGGCCTGTGGCCGTGGAGCCATAAAGCCCTGCATTCTTTGTTTAGTCCCACCGGTCTTTCCCAGCCGCCTGCTCCAGCCCAGGTGCCGTGAGCACTGCGGGGCGGCCACATGCAGATACGGTTCCTGTCTCCTCGCTGGTGGGGGTGGGGTGGGGAGGGAGCCCCCAGAGTGTGTGGGATGGGCACCCACAGCGGGGAGTCCCGGGCCCCCGGCACCGCTCGCCCCGCGTGCCAGCTCCTCAGGGCATCCTGCGTGCTTCCTCCACATTCACTCAGCCCGAGGGGCGCACGACTGTCTGGGCGCTGAGCACTCGTGGTTAGCAATGTGTGATTGTGGTGCGTGGCTTCCAAGAAACATTTGGGATTTTGTTTAGGTTTTCAAAGAAACGCGCTAGTATAAACTGTTGAGGTAGCAAATGTAGCTTCTGGCCAGAGGCAGAGCATCTGTTTGCCCATTGGCCGCCGCGGAAGGGAGCCCAGAGGTGCTGGGGTTTCGGCCTCTCTCCTTCCAGTGCCTGGAGGGAATGAGCCTCCGTCGCTCATATGGGAACTGTGACGCTGACGGTCAGGGCGCCCTCTGGGATCAGCCAGAAGGGACCAGGGCCTGAGATTTGCCCTCATGTTTGCCCATCACTGCGTGGCTGTTACACACACTCCTTGAGTGGAGCTGTGTGTCCTTGTCTTCTGTCCGTGCTTAGCGGGTGGGAAACCATCCCCTGAAATGAGAAAACTTCTGCCACACGGGGGCGGCAATCTCCAGGGAAGGGGTTCGCACCGTATTCTCAAACTGGCACAAGTGGGCCCTCTCCCTGCGCGAGGCTGGGGAGGGAGTAAGAGCTAGCAGTGCCCCCGAGCTGGGACAAGGACAAGGGCATGAACGGGGCCCTCTGTTTCAAGAAGCACCTGAGTTGAGGCTGTGTGTGGGGTGGCCAGCCTGGCGGGGCCCCGGATGGCCGGTACTGCCGCGTCTCCCTCCTCCAGGCAGTGCCTGCGTTTCCCGTAGCTGCAGAGACACCCCAGAGCTGGGCAGTTCAGAACCTGGCCCTTCCCTCCTTCTGCCCGTTCTAACCTAAAGTTGCGTTTTCCCTTTTCTAATTCCGCTTTCCCTCTCCTTGTTCTCGTGTCCCAGATCAGGCTGCACACACGTGCACTTGTGACTTCAGGGCCAGTGCCCCTTCCTGTTCATGGCACTGGGCGGGACGGAGCTGGATGGGGCCGTGGAAAGTTTGTCTCCAGTACTCCATTGTTTTGTTTCCACGGTTCCATCAGCTCCTGATCTCATGCCACTTGCCCAACTGAATACAGGGCCCTAACCTCATAGGTCTCTGTTTTTCCCTTTTGGTTCCCGTTCTGTTTTTCAAGAACAACATTGTGTATATAAATAAAATGCTGAAGGAAATGAAAGTAAAGTGGCAAGAAGGTGTTTTTTTTTTTTTTTTTGACTTCTTGGTTTGTGTGTGTGTGTGTGTGTGTGTTTTGACATCGCTATCTTTTCTCCACCTGAGTGGGGTGGGGAGGCAATGCACGCTGGTGATGCATGCTGGCTCCCTTTCTTAACTTCACCCTAAATTAGAGTGTCCTCCCTCTGCCTGGCAGTGCTAGAGGAGGGTGCCAGCCAGCAGTCTGACTCCAGTAGATTCCTTTGGGAGGTTCTCTGGGCTTGCACCCTTCGTTGAGGTCCCTCAACACCCGAGAAGATTTTTCTAGACAGTATTACCTTGCTTTAAGAACACATTCCCCAAAATAGATTTCAGAGAGCATCTGAGAATAAAAACAAGACTCTAACTTAATTATTTCACTCCTCCCACCCTAAAAAAAAAACCGCCTATGAAATACTTGACTGCCCATTGTCAGCCCATTTTCAGTTGTTTTTCAAGCGTGCATTCCTATTTAGGGCTTTTTTTTTTCTTTTTTTCTTTTTTTTTTTTTTTAAGTTGAGAGTCGTTTGCTTTAAATCAGTTCTTTAAACTGTGAATCTCTTAGAGCTGCTTCTGATATAGTAGCTTTTCTGTTTGTCCTTTTTTCTTTTTCTTTCTTTTTTTTTTTTTTTGGAGCACACTTCACTCTAGCCCAGCCAGAGAGAGCCCCTACCGGCTTTACTGAAACCCTTCTAAAAATAGCAACTTTCCCTGAAGCCACAGCCTGAGTAGGAACCAGTCAGGTCCCAAAGGAAGCTTCTTGGGAAACTTCAAGTCATGAAAATTAGGATTCGGAAATGACGCAGGCTTTTTGGTGTCAGAAGTGATATAATTCCCTGCTGTGGGCGAACCAGGCGCTTACAGTTGGAACCCTTTCGCCTTGGAGCGGGCCCACTGGCTCCGTGGGTTTTAGACAGACGAGGGGGCGGAGAGTCGGCTTGGCCCGTGGAGTCCCCAGCCAGCCGGGAGGCCCACTGCAGCTTGCGCTCCAGGCTGGGGGTTGCACGGGCTGGGTGGACGAGGGCCCCGTGCACCCCACAACTCTTCGGGGGCGTCACGTGCAGAGAGCCCTGGGTGTCCCTCTACACCCCTTCCCCAGAGCTAACGCCTTCACAGCACCCAAGACAAGAACTGGGGCCCACGCAGGGGCCTCGGGGGGCTGGTCACGCCTCCACTCTGCCAAGAGGTTGGTTTTGATTCCCTCCTGCCCGTCTCAGGTTGTGGCGAGGGTAGCAAGAGTCCTAGACCCAGGCTGTGTCCTGGGAACGGCAGAAGCAGAGGCACCAGCATTCCCTTGCTCTCCATCTCCTTAGCCCCCACTGCGTCTTCTTTCCCAACCAGCAGACCCTAACCCACTTACTTTAGAGCTAAGCTGCCGGTCGACACGGCACCTTAGCTCTCCTGCTCTCTCCGTCTGGGAAAGGCTCTGTGGATGACGGGAAGCAGCAGAAATAAAGCATCGGTGGCCGATGGCGCGTTTGCAGATTCTTGCGGGCATCCAAGAGAGTTCTAGTCACATCCACATCCTTGGCGTGATGATAATCGTGCTATCTTTGTGCTGATGCGGTCCAGGCACCAGCTGGAGCAATTTATGCGTTACCTTTCGTTTTCCTGCCGCAGCCCTGCGAGCTGGGGCCTGTCATTATTGTCGTTTCATAGACGAGGAAACAGAGGCACGGAGCCGGTAGCAGGGCCTCCAGATCCCACCCCAACCACTGTGCTCTGCAGCAGACGTTCTGGAAACTCGAGCAGCAGGTTTTGCAGGGACACCCAGACTTTTGTACCGACAAGGACAAGCGTCACAGAGCCTGGGAAAGGGGGGCGGCAGCAGTGGAGGGAGGGACCCCCTTGCTCCGCTGCAGCCTTTCTGGCTCAGAGCTTCCCGGCGGGCCCGGGGTGGTCTTGGCAGGGAAGTGAGTCTTTTCCATTAGACCCCATCCTCCCCAGGGCCTTCTGCCCTGCTCTGCCTCTTGCCTGCATCTGCGCATGTCTCCCTCATGGGCATGAGGACAGTCCCCAGACCTCCCGTGGGGGCGGGGGGCGGGCTGCCAGCAGCCGAGGGCAGGGCCTGAGAGCCCTGGCGCAGGAGGTGGACGGCGGCGGTTCCCGCCCTGACTCCCCCGCTGAGGTGCTGTGTGGCTAGCAGGCTGCATCTCCTCCCCGTGCCTCAGTTTCCCTGCGTATAAGATAGAAGTGGTGACAGTAGGACTTGTCCCAAGGCCGTTGGGAAGATGTGGTGAGAAGATCAGCGAGCGTCTCCTACCCTGGCGGCCCCAGAGGCTTGTGGGGAGGAACCAGGGTGCCCAGTGGGCTTGGCTGAGCGGGCAGCAGCCACTCCGGGCCCCCTCCTCCTCCCTGTGGGCTGGCCGGCTCTCTCCCACCTGAGACTAGTATCTAGGTACCAGGGGCAGGGGCGGCCGCATCCCCGTCCCCGTGACCGGATCCAGAAGGGGGGGAGCCGCGTCCCCGTGACTGGCATCAGCCCTTCTCCCCACTTCTCCAGCGATGTGTCGGAACCAGGTTACCTAAGAAGGTCCCACGAGTGCACTCGTGTGTTCCTGCTTTGTTTTCTGTCCCTTGACCTGCCCCACTGGGGAGGGCATTGCAAGTGCCCCTCCTCACGCAACCCCCCCTCCACCCCTGCTGCGTGTGGCCCACCCTTTCCCACTGCGCGTCTCCTTTCCTTTCCTTTTTGAGGACCTTATCAGCATTTTCACTCCCGTGTCCACCAACTCCTTTAGTGTCTAGCAACTATGAATCTCCTTGCTCTACTTTTTCCTAGTTCTCTTCTGTTTTAGTGGTCTCCCACCTCTGTAGAAAGCAGTCTCTTCCCTTTGGGGTGCAGCTCTGGCTGGCTGTGCTTATCCGTCTGTCAGTGGAGGTTTGTTGTGCCCGGTGCTGGGCTCGTGCTCCAGGTGAGGGTGCACAGGTAGACAAGTCCCTGCCCGCTGCAGGCGGTTGGCAGGTGTGCGCCCTGCCACTGGCAATTGCCCTTCAGGCAGCTTGCCCCAGTTAGGTGGGAGGGGCCTGAGTACCCGTCGCTGTGGTGTGATGATGTGTGTCCCGTCAGCTCCCACCAGGATGTCCGAGCAGGCAGTTAGTGGGAAGGGGTGTCAGGGAGAGCTCTGGGGGCGGCAGTGAGGTCTAGCCAGTCTCTGAGGAAGAAGAGGGGCTTGAGGCGGACGGGGTGGGCTGAGCCCCCAGTTGGGGACCCTGTATGTATGGAGGCCTCGGGATGGGGCACAAGGGGGTTCCAGGCACTGGGGAACTGGCCAGGAGAGGGTTGGGGCAACTGCAGGGAGGAAGCTAAAGCACTGGGCAGTGGCAGGGGGGTAGGGTGGTGAGGGGCTGTGAGGGAGGCCCTGCGTGACTTGAGGAGTGCTTGGAGGTTACCTTCAAGCTTCAGGGCTGTTCAGTGCTACTACCTACCCCCCATCTACCTACCCCCCTGCCTGCCTGGCAGCTGTACCTACCCATCTACCCACCTGCCCACCCATCTATCCAGGCATCTCTCTGTTGCCGGTTGGCGTGGTCCCTTTTGGGTTTGAGATGGTAGATGTGGAGGTGGGTGGGAGCAGGAGGAGGCTGGCGGAGGGTCCAGGCCAGAGGTGATAAGAGCCCAGTGGAGGCAGCGATGGTTGTGCCGACGGGGCTGCGGTGGGCTCTGACCTGAGCCACTGGGTCCGGCAGCCCACGGGCACACAGAGGGTCTGGTGCCGTTCTGACCCAGCGCCGGACACTGACTGAAGGGAGAGAGGCTGGGCGCATCTCTGAAGTATGAGTAGGAAGCCCAGGGGACCCTGGGGTCAGGAGAGACCTGATATCCCCCTGTGGGTGGCAGGGAGCACCCCGCCCCCACCCCGTGACAGAAGCCCGTCGAGGCACCGGGCTACTCTCGCCTGCTCTGTGTGTTCGCTGGCGGCTCCTCACGGGCCAGAGGACCCCGGCTAGTGAGGGTGGAGGAAAGTGGGGGGGGGCTCGTGAGAGACCCCGGGTCCGAGCGGCGGCCGTGCTGTGCAGCCCGGAGGGCTCGGTGGGCGTCCGCTGCCTCCGTGTTAATGATTCTTTCTGCCTCTCTTTCGTGTCCTCTCTTACAGCCCCCAACTTCTGGCCCTTTCACCTCCTCCTTTGGAGGGGCAGGATTCTCAGATGACCCCTTTAAAAGTAAACAGGACACTCCCGCTCTGCCTCCGAAGAAACCTGCTCCTCCACGGCCTAAACCGCCCAGCGGTCAGTACGCTTTCTTCTCTCACAGCCACCCGCCCACCGTCGCCAGACGGCGGGGGGACTGAGGGCCCCTCCTTTCACCAGCCCAGAGTAGAGCAGACGCTGCAGGGCCTGCACTCAGAGCAGGAGGGTCTCCCCTCCGCCCCGTCGCCTGGGTCCGCACACACTGTGTGCCTGGGACATGCTTCCCGCCCCACCTGCCCTCGCCTCGTCCTCTGGGCCCCTTGGCTCCGGGCTCTGTGTGGGGCTCCGGGGTGGTCTCTGGAAGGCCAAGAGCTCAGAGCCCTCCTTGCGGTCGGAAGAGCTTCCACATGGCCTGCGCTTCAGCATGTAGTCGTGGCCCCTCCGGCCTCCCCACCCAACCCGAGCTCTTTCCCAGGTTGGCTCAGGGAGGGCCCAGGGGTGGGGATGGCAGCAGCAGTGGCTGAGGCCCCCCCCTCAATTCAGTGCCTCAAAACTGGTTAAGGACTTGGGGATGGGGGGGGTGGGGGTCTTCCTTGGCCATGTTTGATGTGAGAGGAGGCAGGATGGCTCGGGGCTCCCTTCTCCCCCGCTCCGGCCCCAGCATCTAGGCGGATGGCCCCGAGCAAGGGGTTTCCTGTAGACTCTACCTCTCCTGGCTGCGGTGGTGTGGCTGCTTTCTCTCAGGAGTGAGCCTGGCATGTCCCCCTGAGGTTGCTGAGGACCGTCAGCTCATGCAGGGGACCTCTCTTACGTGATGGCGCTAGGCCGACAGGCCAGGTTTCCAGCCTCAAAAGCAGAAAGCTATTGCTCCAAGCGGCAGAGGGATTCACTGCAATTTTCCAGTCCATTCACCTGTCCCCTGTTCATCGTTCGCGCTCATCTCCCAGCAAAGTCACCTGTGTTGTCCTTAGACTTCTGGGTGGCCACAGGAGAACCACACGCTCCCTCGGTCACGCCTTCTGTTCCACAGCCTTCCTCTCCCCGGTCCTTTCTGTCGGAGGCCGGTGCTCTCCTTCCTGCCTGAGCTCGCCCTTCCCCATCAGTCTGCCCCGGGGACTCGCCTTGGCACCTTGTGGTCATCGGTGCAGGCCCCCAAGCTCTCTAGTTTCAAGGGGTCATCAGTCCAAGGCTGGCCAGTCTTCCTACACCTGCCACTGGAGCCAAACAGAGGGGAAGCTATTTAAAAACGCTGCCTCTCCCCTTCTGTCACCTGGGCTGGCCAGGGCTTCCTCTCAGGAGGACAGGAACTCGGCCCGCAGTGCCCGGTTTGGCCTCCTTGTGGATGGGTCATGAGAGAAAGCACGGCCAACAGGCGGGGTGGATTTATGACAGGTTTCCTGTGAACTGTGAGCAGGAACACACACATAAAGAGATCCCTTCTGTGAGCCCCGCGGCAAAGGCGTTTATCGTGAAACGAGGGAGAAAAGCGAAGCAACAAAGGAACTCCCTCGTGTCTGTGAGAGGCAGTGGCCCTTAGGGAACCCCTGACGGCCTCCTGATGGAATGACATCGGGCCTCCTCACTCCGCCTGAAAGCTGGGAGCCACGGCACGCCTGCACACACGTGCACACGCAGTCGCACTCTGCACTCGTGCACACGCTCTCACAGTGCTGGCATACACCTGCATGCACACTGCACACGTGAAAGTACACACACACGAGTGCCCACACGCCCAGCAGCTCCGCATCTGTCGGGCCTCGTGGGGGAGCTGCTCCCCTCACTGGCTGTGGCAGGTGCAGAGCTTCATTCTCGGGGTTTCTTGGAAACACTTCATCTCAGCCTCCTCCCCTTCCCTGAACCAATGCTGGGTGCTTTTGAACTTGCCCTCCGCTGTCACCTCCCCTTGTGTCTCCCTCTGCGGGCCTCTCCACCCCGCCTTGGCTTCTGTTTTCAGTGTGCCGTGGACTTAGAAAGCAGAGCCCGCCAGAGGCACGGCTCACCTCCTTGGAGCTGACTTCAGGGCTCGGGCTTTTTAGAGCACTGTCCACGTTTGGGGAGGTTTGGGCCTGTATCCCGGGGGTCTCAGGCTGCCTTTGCTCGTGGCTTTGGGCTGCCGCAGCCTTGCTGTGCCACAGCCTGCTAGGTGCCGGGTGCCCCGAATATCCTCTTCACATCACAGCCCTCAAGGTGCACGTGCATGACTGCTAGCTTGCCAGATTCTGGCAAGACCCGCAACGACAGGGCAGGCACCATGATGCCCTCTTACCGGAACTGGAAAGGGAAGTGAGAGAGGTCACGTGTGGCCCAAGGTCACGCAGCAAGGTGGTAGCAGGGCCACCCCTGCCAGCCTCCCACCCCCATAGACAGCTGTAATGAGAATCAAGCTGTGAGGTTCGGGTGCTCTGGACAATAGTCAGCTTGTGTGCAGTGCTTAATCTGTGAGCACCCACGATGTGTCCGTGTAGAGGCCTAAATGTCTCTCATCTGATTCTCTTACCTAGAAGCAGTGGCTGAACAGGAAATCCCTGCGTTGTACACACTGCTGGGTGGTAGGTACACACTGTGTGGCGGGTGCCACTGGAGCACTTCCAGTGGTGTTTCTGCTGTGATTTCATACTAACCTCTAACAACCTGGAGATTGCTGGCTGTGCCGATGTACCCGCGAGGGACACCTGACCCAGCAGGTGCATGTTGGTGGGTGGGGGGCATTTGGCTTTTTGAAGGATGCGCAGGAAGGTGTCCACCCACGCTGCTTCCCTGATTGAGGGAATTGGAGCCCAGCTGTGTGCACTGCTCTCCCCTCCCCCATCCAGGCCGCAAGGAGCAAGGCCATTTAAACCGGAGCCGCCTGGCAGTTACCCGGTTCTTAGCAAGACAGGTCAGCAGACGAGAGTTGGAGGAAGTCCCACTCAGAACGGTTGTTATGAAAGCGTCAGGCCTGGCTCTTGTTTTCTTGGCTGCTAAAGATGAGAAGCAACCAAGACAATGTCCAAGTGTTGTTGTCGTTGTTTTTGTAAGAAAACAAAGTCCAGCAGTTTGCAAGGGAGGGGATGGAATGTGCTTTTCTGCTCGTCTTGCTGACCCAGCCTTTTCCCGCTTCGAGGGGCCGCGTGGCCAGCATGTGGCAGTGGCCACCTTCACCTTGGAACGCCGGGCGGTCACACTCAAGGGCCATCCTGACACATGGGGGAGTGTTGGTCCCAGGCGGCTGAGCCGGGAGAAGATGAGGCAGGTACCCTGCTCCCGGGGACGTGTGGCCCTGGCGGTTGAGCTGTGATCCCGCGAAGGTAGGCGAGTGGACAATCCAGCCTGCTGGGTGATAATGATTTTTCTCACAAACCACACACATAGCTTCATACCTGCACTCCAAAAACCAAGAGGAGGGAATGGGCTCTTCTGTAACCCTCGCCGCCCCGCGTGTGAAATGGGTCTGATTGGCCACATTCCCACTTGAGGCTTGTCTGCAGGGGACCCAGAGGTTTCTAGAACCCTGCCAGGTCTTTGCGCCTAGAGTCGGCTCTGATGTGTGAGGCCAGGACAGGCGAATCTGATGCCATATCCCTCCAGCATCTGGGCCACCTGTCCCACTAGAATCCCGAGAGGCTGTGTGATCAGGATGGTTTCACGTTCCAGCCGCTTCCATTTCCCTGAGGGGCTCTGGGCAAGTGTCTTAAGCTTGCCGAACCTCAGTTTCTCTGCCTGAACATGGGACCAACTCTGGCCTAGCATGTGGCCTCTCTTGTAAGTGCCTTGCACAGTGATTACCATGATGGGCATGGTGTACATCCCCCAACCCGTCCCCAGGGTACAGAGACCAGGACTCGGGGTCCTCCTTCCCTGGCTCCTTTTCCGGGAAAGACAGAGGCTGGGCCTGAGGTGGACATATGCGTACAGGGATTTATCAAGGGATCCTTTTCCCCCATGAGATTGCAGTTTAGCAGAAATCTTTGCAGTTGAAAAAAAGTCAGAGCGTGGGTAGTTGAACTTCAAAGAGGTCTCCAGGGTCCTCTCTGGCGAAGCGCAGCTGTCGTCACTCGTGGGACCAAATGCACGTTTGGGTCTGAGTTACTCCTGGTTTTTGGGGTTCCATCTCTTGTGCACCGGCGGCTGCAGTTTTTACATTCTGTGGGAGCTGGGTTTTTGTTTGTGCTTTTAAGCTTGATTGAAGACTAATTGACATGCGACAAACAAACGTATATAAGCATCAGCCTGTGCAGTCACGGTGGGGATCCCACCAACTGGGACCCTCACCAGGGTTCTCTGGGAAAGAGTTCTGGTGTCATAGGCGTGTGACTGGCGCAGCCTGCGGCTGGCCATCTGCTCTGACCCAAGCCAGAAAGTGGACCTTTGGGGACTGTCAAGAATCACCCTCTGCGGCATGTGCACGGAGCTTTGGCGTCAGCGCTGAGTTCTCTGTGCCTGGAGGTCTTTTCTAGAAAGGTCTCTCAAGGTATGAAATGACCAGCAGGTGTCTGTTTGGGGTAGAGAGAATTGGTTTCTTCTAGGCAGATGCAAAACAGACCGTTCTGGCAGCCGCTGAAACCTGTCAGTTAGAGTTAGCGCTGGCACACCTCCCCCAGGTAAACAGCGGTGTGCTTTCTGCAACGGACCGGAGATCGAGATCAGTCAGAACTCACCGCCAAAGAGTTTCTAGGTAAAAGTTGTTGATTTGCAAAGGGAGAAACAGATTTTTTTTTTAAGTGCAGGAAATGGCTGTGTGGGTGTCAGTGATTGGGCCTCGCGCCTGCGGCGACAGATAGCGGGATCCTGTGCCCCGGGCCCCACCCTTGCCACTTCCTGCAAGTGCAGCCCCGCGTTGCGGTTCCTGCAGCGCCCGGGTGACACCAGCTAGCGTGCCTTCACCGCTAACCAGCCAGTCACCTTTAACCTTTCCCCAATTTAATTATTATTACTGCTAATAACCTTTTCACCTTCAGGATAAAACTGCGCACACACTGGTGATGTCTTTCTGCCCCTCTTCCCCTTCCCATAATTCTTCCAACACACACAGGACAACGGAATACCGTTTAACCGGGGTCCTATTTGGTTCAAGTGATTCTCAAAAAGTAAATAGATAAATAATCATTTCTCCCCTAGAACATGAGTCCCCCCCCCACAGCTGTGACTGACTGCACACGGGGTGACTGGCTGCGGGGTCTTTCTCTCGGGTGGTTTTCTGGGTGCCGCCCACTCTTGGGCCAGCCCGCTGGCTCGGTGGTCCGCTTGACCATCCCGGGAGCTGCCACACGGGACTCGGTCAGGGAGGACGCCCCGGGTTCGTCCGTGGCGCCAGCCCAGGTGTGTGCTCGGCTCTGAGATGCCAGGCTGGGGGTGGACCCAGGGTGGTCCTCCTTGGCCCGTGTGGGTTCTGTCCGCTTGTTTATTGCACAGGATCCACTCTTAAAATGGCTTCTCCAGTTGAGCCGTGCGGTTAGCACCTTAGCCTTCAGCTTAACTACTTTAATTCCGTTCCCACGATGATTTCAGAGAGATAATTTGGTGGGTACCTGTGAAGTTCTAGAATGGGACAAAAGCAGTTCACTGCCAGCTCGAGGAGCCTGGAAAATTGTGGCAGTTGCCAGCCAGCCAGGGTTGGGGTGCTCCAGGGGAGCCTCAGGCGCCCAGCCTGGCGGAGTCTTCCTTTCCCGCGGGCCACCGCCTGCCCGCCGGCAGCTTCTGTGCCAGGGCTGGGCGGGACCCCTGACAGCGTGTGCTCGAGAGCCGGCTTCCAGCAGAAGGAGAAAAGTCATTGTCCTCTCAGCCTCTTAACCTGTAAAACGCCTGGAGATGAAATGCTCTTTGGGGTGAATTTCTGTTCTGCAAAGGTGGCAGAGTTCGAAAATAGAAGCATTTGCCTACCTTAGCACACGCCCACCCTCCTGCACCCGGAATCGAGCGGTGGATTGAGTGGGAGTTGAGTGACGCTCTTGTTGCCTGTCGTTCAGCGGGGTGCAAGTGCCCAGGCTTGGGGTTCTGGAGCAGAGGAGTCAGGGCTCAGCCAGCTGGGCTCTGGTGGCGGGGTATAGCAGGGCCTCGTGTTGGGGTGCAGGCCCAGAGAGCCTGGACTCCCCTCTCTGATGTCTGCATCCGTGTGAACAGACAGCAGCTGCCACCTTGACGCTGGGCCCCCCCCCCCCGGCCGCCCGGGGTGCCTCGTGTACCTGCCCCTTGGTTCCACCTACAGCAAGGTGAGGGGGCCCAGGAAGATGTTCCCTGTGCAGCCCTTGCTGTTCTGATGGGATGAATGTGGTCCCTCATCTCTCCATCTCTCACGTTCAGAGCACTGAGTCAACCCCCCGCCACCGCCATTGTCAATTGAAAAACAGCACATATGTGTATCTGAGTGGGTGGTGGGAACTGGCTGTAAAGGGAGTGAGAGTGGGCGGGTCCCCCATCTACTGCAGGCTCTCTCGGCTCCTTTCGTGCGGCCCCTACAACGGGAGGGGGCTCCGGGTGGGCTCTGCCCCCCAACTCCAGTGCACAAGTGCCTTCAAACTGGCTTCCAGACCCGCCGTGTGGCACCCTGGGGATTTTGTTAAATGTGGGCACGGCGCCTCTCTGCCCGTGCAGTGGTGGCGTTCTGGCAGCATTGGCACTGCTTTATAGGGAGGAACAAAGCCTGGGCCACCGCGGCCCCAGGGCTCTCCCCACCAGGCTGTAGCTAACATCTCCCTTGTCCCCCGCAAGGCACCCTAGGCCCCTCAGAGGGACGAGGCAGGCCAGCACACAGGGCTGATTCAGCAGAGTGTGTTGCAGGCGCAAATCAAAGAACAAATACGATTTTTCAAAAAGCAGAGCTGTGAGACCTGCCAGTCTGCATTATTTTAGTTGCGAAGACTGATTTGTGATTTGTAAATTAGTTTATATGTCATGTACCCCCTCCCCGTTTTTGCTGCAGAACTAAAGTAGCCCCTGTCAGGTTTCTCATGAATGTCTTAGGAGCTTTTCGTGGAAACCTTGAAAATTGTATTTTTCAGTCCAAAGGATATTTGTCTTTTGAGGACCCCAAAAGTGTGGCTGCTTTTCTTCTTCTCTCCTTTTCCTTCTGGCAGTGCGAAGACCCCACATCCAGTGGGCTCCTCACCCTTGACTGCCCCAGGCACCTCACAGAGAATGAAAAGCGCATCAGTTCAGGGGGCACCTGGTGGATAATAGTAAATATTTGTTCAGCTTTTCTCAACAATTCAGAACCAAACCTCATCCTGTTCCCTTCAATGCATTAAGCAGATTTTTCTTAAAATTCAGTAAATATTTTTAGTGGAAAATCTCAAGGCTGTGATGGTGGGGACCTCAGATTTTATCTGCCGGCGCTGTGCTGCTTGGCACGGCTTTGATCTGCCGGGCTTGCCTTCTCCTCGCGTGTGCATCAGCCAGAGCGAGTGGGGCTGGTGTCTGCAGGACTCCTCGCTAGCAAGCCACTTGGGTGGCCCTATGGGTCACGTCCTGAGAAATTAGCTCTCCTCGCTCGCCCGCCCCATCCCGCCATAGGGGGATGTGTGTTTTTCATGTGTGTTGGTGAAAAGCGATCTTCTTCAGTAAAAAGTTCCCAAGTGATTATGGATGTGAAAGGTTGTGCTCCGGACAGCCTGCTTTCTCTCTCCCCCCAGTTAAGCTTTTTTGGTGGGTTTAAGGGGGCAGGAAGGGAGGAGCCAAGGTGACAAGGAGTGCCTCCTCCCAGCCACAGCTCTCCTGTGTAGTATGACTCTCAGAAGCCTGGTGGTTGTGTAGGTGTCCTCTATAGTATAGGACGAGTGACAGTTGTGTAGGCGTCCCCTGTAGTATAGGACGAGTGACAGTTGTGTAGGCGTCCCCTGTAGTATAGGACGAGTGACAGTTGTGTAGCCGTCCCCTGTAGTATAGGACGAGTGACAGTTGTGTAGGCGTCCCCTGTAGTGTAGGAAGAGTGACAGTTGTGTAGGCGTCCCCTGTAGTGTAGGACGAGTGACCGTTGTGTAGGCGTCCCCTGTAGTGTAGGACGAGTGACCGTTGTGTAGGCGTCCCCTGTAGTGTAGGACGAGTGACCGTTGTGTAGGCGTCCCCTGTAGTGTAGGACGAGTGACCGTTGTGTAGGCGTCCCCTGTAGTGTAGGACGAGTGACCGTTGTGTAGGCGTCCCCTGTAGTGTAGGACGAGTGACCGTTGTGTAGGCGTCCCCTGTAGTGTAGGACGAGTGACCGTTGTGTAGGCGTCCCCTGTAGTGTAGGACGAGTGACAGTTGTGTGGACGTCCCGTGTTGCAACGAATGGCAGTTTGGGAACGTCCTGTGTTGTGTAGGGTAGTAGCTCAGGTGGGGCAGCTGTCCTGACCACAAACCTTTGTTTTTTATTTTTGTGTTTTGTTGTTTTTGTATTTAAGTCTCATCTACAGAACTGCGTTTTCCAACTGCAGCCCTCAATCTTATAAATAGAACGCAGCAAGTATCTGGTTGGGATGAAAACATACACTCAGACTCATGTCTATTTTTGATACTTTCATTCATCCGATTTTTTGAGACCCTCCCAAGTCACCCAAACCTCTTGCTTTTCTTCTAAGTAAAGAATTTCAAGCAAGAGAACCTGTCTTCTTTCAGTGTTCACATTTGTATGTTGAGGGGGATTTGTGTTCCATCATTCTCTCCACTCGCCGCCGCTGCAGGGACCCTCCCGGCAGAGAGCTTCCCGAGAGGCGAGGAGGGAGGGTTGGCGCGGGCTTCACCACTGCTGGGTTGCCGGGGGCCTGGCCTCGGAAAGTTCAGAAGTAGGAGAATAAAAGACATTGCTACCAGGGTGGGGCCGGCCACCGAGGTTTTTTTTAACAGCACACACCGTGGTAAACCATCGGGTTCATATTGTTTTTGCTCAAGGCCGTCCTGTGTGCGGTTTCGGTGCACCGCTGGGGTAGCTGCTGAAACTGCTGCGGTTTGAAATAAGCCTTATTCTGTCCTATCCTCAACCTTGCGTTCCTCCCCCTGGCCATGAAGACTCCTCTGAGTGACGGAGAGTCTCTCTGGGGGTCGCGGCAGCAGCTTCCAGCCCCCAGGGGCTCTTCATTTTGTTGTCTGCAGTCACAGCCTCCCCTACGCTCGGGGCTCCCGTCCCTGGGCAGGTGTCTAGGAATGACAGGCCAGGTATCATCCTGGTTAGCTTTATACCAAAATTTAAAAAAAAAAAAAAGTGATCTGTGCCCTCTTCACTGAAACACGCCCCAGTCAAGCTCTTTCCTTACTCGCAGTACCCGGAGCCATGGAAAGGCATAAAGCCGGGCAGCCGACTTTGCTCAGGGGGCACGGAGGCAGATCGAGTTATTTTGTCCCGTTTGAGATGAGCAACACCTCAGAAAATCGGAAAAAAAAAACCAATTAGGGAGTTAGCAGAAGTGGTTACGTAAAAGCAGGAACTAGCCCCAGAATGTTTTAAAAGTGCAGCTGCTAAAAATAAACGGGGGCGCAGAGTGGGAAGTTTGGACTGAGGGCAGTCAGGGCGAGGGTTTCTTTGTAAAAAGCCTCTGCTCGTGAGCATCGTGTCAGGCCGATCCGGGGACGCCACCGATTTCACACGTGCCCGGTCCGATAATTCAGCCTCTGTGCCCGAGCACAAAAACAGATGACCGAGAAAAAACCGTTTGTTTTTCTCCCCCCCTTCCCACGCCCCCGAAAACAGGAGCAGTTGATGTGCCCTGGTTTCATATTAACACAGTCATGATTTCTAAACAACAACGGTTTCGGCAGCAGAGCAAAACCAGGCCCGGGCTGTGCTTGACGTGATTGCCAGTTCTCATCTCCCCGATCATCTCTTTGCTTGTCGGAAACCTCAACTTGACATTCTAGCCGGCTGGATTCTTAACTGCCCCCCACCCCCCGCCAAAAACTGATTTAAAAAAAAAAAAAAAATCCCCCAAAGCAGGGGAGGAAGGTCTTCTTAATTGAAAAGGGAAAAAAAAGAAAAGCGCAGAAGTGGGCGATGATGTATTTATTTGAACATTTGGACTGTTGTGGTCGCTCTCAGGGCCTGGCTGGGGTCGACTGACCCACTTATCCCGGCTCAGATGTCTGCCCTTTGTGAGCAGCTCCTGCAAGAAATGCTCCAGGAAATCAAGCAGCCGTCCGCCCTGGACTTGCTGCTGGAACCAGGGGCTGCTCTGGGCCCTGGGCTTTTCAGCCTGTCCCTGGCAACCCTTACTTTTTCTTGGATTTGGATTTTGCTATTTGGTCCATTATTTTAGTTTCTGATTTTAAAAAATTAGCCCAAGAGTGCACCGATGAATATTTGTTGCCTTTTCTTGCAAAGGAGGGAAGCCAGATGCCTATATATCCCTTCCTGGCTCATCAGTGGGGTTCCCCCAAAGGCCTCAGGCCCCTCAGGATGGCCCCGTGGAGCCTGGGTGGTGGCACCAGGAAGAGGGGGCTGGTATTACTGGCACCTGCAGTGTGCTGAGCCCCGCCTATGTGGCGCTGACCCTCAGGTGTGCTGGAGGCTAGACCAAGAAGCCTGCGGGGGTGGAGTGAGCCCTGGAGAAGGGTCTTCCAGGGGAAGGGCAAGGCTGTGCCAGGGCGGGGGGAGACTGGCCAGGCTGGACAGTGCAGGGCGGTCAGCATGGTGGAAGTCGCTAGTTGCTACGGGAAGGAGGCCACTGTGGCCAGGCTGCAGGGACTGTGCCCGCTGAGGTCAGTGCCCCTTCCCTCAGTGTCCCCATCCCTCAGGACCGCGTCTCCCAGGGTGCCCCTGCCAGAGGCACACATTATACCGGCTCAGTTCGCAGGTGAGGACCCGTCACCCTGGGCCCAGAGAAGGCTGCAGGTGTTTCAGGGGGCCCCCCGAGCATAGTTCACTCGGGAACATGTCTGTCCGTCCACGATCAAGCCCCGGTGATGCCACGGCTTGGGGTTTGGAGAGCGAGGCGGGGTCTGCGTCTTGGCGCACCCTGCAGGGGGACTCTTCTGTGGTGGGTGTGGAGCACGCCTGGGGCGTGGTGCTGCTCCACCGTGCAGAAGGAGGTTGCACGGAGGGACTGAGGAAGCAGGATGGTGGCGGCCGGTGCAGGCAACTCAGCAGTTCAAGGGGAGGACACTGTTGCCCAGGGGCTGCACGTGCCCACCACGCTGCGCACGGGACATACGAGTGGTTCTGTTAGAGCAGAGAGCTGCAGTTGGGGGTCCTCGGTTTCCTAGTGGGGAGCATAGGGGCAAGCTGTCCTGACCTCTAGGGATTGGAGCTGCGCCGGCCTGGCCTGGCATGGGCAGACCAGTAACGCCTGATTTACGAAAGCAGGCAGCGCATCCCAGGCCAAGCCCGGCTCCGGCAGCCATGCACAGCCGGTGCTCTATTACCCTGTGTGAGTGTGCTAGGGCCGCCGTAACAAATACCACAGACTGGGTGGCTTAGACAGCTGAAGCTGATCGTCTCACAGGTCTGGAGGCTGCAAGTCCGAGATCAAGGTGTAGGCAGGGTTGGTTTCTCCTGAGGCCTCTCTGCTTGGCTTGTAGACGGCGTCCTCCCCCCGTGTCTTACCGTGGTCTCCCCTCTGTGCATGTCTGTGTCCGACTCTCCTCTGCTTCCAAGATCACCAGTCCTATTGGATTAGGGCCCACTCATAGGAGCTCACTCTTAATTTAATTACTTCTGCAAAGATCCCGTGTCCAAAGACAGTCACATTCCGAGGTACCGGGGGAGAGGACCTGAACATAGTGAATTGGCGGGGGGCGGCGGGGGGGAACCAGTTCAGCCCATCACAACCCCATTTCATGGATAAGGAAACTGAGTCTGAGAGAGCAAGGCTGAGTGGGGTGGTGGCCGTGCTCCGCACCATCTTCCAGGGGCCCACACCCCACTCCCTGCCCGGGGCCGAGCTGGGAGCGCTGAACACAGGCCTAGGGAGACAGCGGGTCACAGGCGTTTGAGGTGGAGGTGCCATCTGGGCAGAGGGACTGTCTGGGTTGGGGGGTCCTGGGGGGGGAGGGAGGTGCCGCTCAGGCCCTGGAGGGCTGTCGGGGGATGAGGTTGGGAAGGGTTTCGTGTGGGCTGTAGGGCCTTCTGGGTTCGCCACAGCGGATGCGGGGGCCCAAGGCAGGGCCGGGCGTGGTGGAGCTTGCATGTTAGAAAGCTCCATTCAACAGAGGGGTCTAACCAGCGGGCCCTGCCCTAGGCAGCGGGGACACAGCCGAGGACAGCAGGGCCCTCACCCTCGTGGAGCTCACGTTCTCTTGGGAAAGAGAGAAAATACACAGCAAGTGACATAATGACGGAGCATGACGAGGGCTGCAGAGGCATCTGAGCCAGAAGTGGGGAGGGCGGCCTCTGTGTGTGCAGCACCCACACGAGGAAGAGCGTTCCAGCCTGGGCAGCAGCAAGCGCAGAGGACTGCGCTGGGCAGGGCCAGGATGGCCGAGGCTGGGGTGTGTATTCCCAGAGCAGCGGGGAGAGCTCGGCAGTGTCGGGTCAGCTCTGCGTTAAAAGGCCACCTTGCTGGGCACGGATGGCCCATGGGGTGAGAAGCTGAGAGGGTGAGCAGCCAGTGGCTGTTGCAGGGTTGGTTCCCAGGGACCCGGGAGAGGTGAGGACCACTTGCCTGGGGTGGAGGTGCAGCCATGTGGACCAGAGCACCCTGCCTCACGCCCACCCTCCCTCCTGCCCAGGGTGCCCCTGGGCTCCGCCTGGCTGCCCACTGCTCACAGCTGCACAGCCTGGAGTTGACAAGCTGCCGGGCAGGTCTTGCCCGACCCCTCCCGCCTGAGCTGCACGCTCGCTTCTGAAGAGAGGGGAAGGGGTCCGCAGCAACATGGCAGTGCTCTCCTGTCGCTGTGGTGCTGGGCCCGGGAGGCCTTGGCTCACCCATCGGCTCGACCCTTGGACCAGGGAGTAGGCTGGTTGTGTAAGCTGGCCTTGGGGGAGGCATTTCTTCAAGGCCGGCACCCAGATCGCCCTGCTCTCTGAAGCCCAGGGGCTGAGGTCCAGGAGGGAGAGGAGGAGGCGGGATAGCCGACAGCAGGGAGAACGTCTCAGGGAGGGGCATTTGTTGCTGGGCGGGGGTGGGCAGCCTGAGGTGTGTGGCTCTGTCACAAATAGGAGAGAAGGGACCAGAGGTAGAGAACTCAGCCTGCACAGAAGATGGGTCGTGGGAATCAGCCCCAGGACTTCACCGTGAGAAGCAGTTACCCTGGGGGAGAGAGACCCTAATTCCTGCGGTGCCGCGGGGTGGACTTGGCACCGCCCTTCTGGGGAAGGGCCCACCCAGGGGCTTTGTCGGAGGCTCACCTGGCTTATTGGGCCTCAGGGCTGACTGAACTGATTCGTGGCCACAGGGAGAGGTGGACCGATGTCGCAGCCTACAGCCTCCTCCCCACCCTCCCTTCTTGGTCGGGGTGCGTCCTGTCGGAGCCTGGGCCAGGCAGTGTGACAGGGAAGGTCAGGCTGCAGTGGGCACACCTTCTGACCCACGGCTCCACCTCCAGAAGCGTCTCCTATAAATAAACACACGTGCGTGGTGCTGCTGCTCGTGACAGTGAGAGCCTGCAAAGGCCAGGGGTCAGCAGAGGGGCCCCATCAGGCCACAGGCAAGGGCATAGAGGTGCTCCGCTCTGACCGCAGGAAGCAACAGAGGGCTGGGTGCAGGGCTGCCTGTGTCTCAGAGTCCTGGGCAAGCCTCGGGAAGTTGAGACTCTCGGTTTCCTTGAACACGCAAAAAGAAACCAGCAGCAGCTCTGACGGGAGGGGGCGGCTTGGGGCCTCTGTGTTCCAGCTGTCGGTGGGGGCATCCATGCACTGGCATCACCCGCCCACCCAGAAGTCCCGATTCAGGTGGGCTGGGGCGTGGGGATTTTAACCAGTGCTTCTGGTGGGCTCAGCGCCCGTCTCTTCTCCGTGGGCTCTCCCAGTGGCGGGAGCGCGTCACTGGTGACTCGAATTTCTCATGCATGGGTGAAGCTGACAGAGACGGGGTGGCATTTGTATGGCCACCCAGCTGCTGCATCGAGTGACAAGTAAATAAACTTGCATGTCCAGAGGGGCCTCAGGCCAGGCTCTGACAGGCCCCACACACACTGAGCCCTGCTTGCGCAGGCACTGCGGTGCCGGATGCTGGGTGGCCTGGAGTGGGGCGCAGCCCCGAGGAGCACGCCGTGCACCAGTCACCCGGTCTGACCCCTACCTCTTCGTTCCCACTTCCCAGACAGGAAACTGAGGCCAGCTGGGGCTGAGGGGTTGGTCCTCATCTGGGTCTCAGAACTAAAGGTGACAGAGGCTGGAGTCGTTAGGGACACCTTGGGGCCATCAGAAATGGGGCCTGGGAAGCAGCGTCAGAGAGGGTGGTTTTGGAGCTGGGCATGGAGATGGACGTGCGGGCAGGTGGGGTGGCAGAGGAGAGCTACAGGGGTCAGCTATAGCTCAGGGCCAGGGGCATTCTCTGGATGTGCTGCTGGATGTCCAAGGTCTTCTGTGGAATGTGACCCTCGGCTTTTGGGTTCTTTTTGAGCATTACTTTGAAATTGCAAGAGTAAACATAGGCAGCTCAGTTAACAAATCAGAATCATGTTAAGTATTCTCGAGCCTCTAGCCCGGGCTTGGACACAGAGCTGCCAAATTGAACGTCCCACCCCCTGGGTACCCCAGTACCCTGGGCAGCTGTTGGGCAAATGAATGGCATCAGGCAGGAACCTGGCCTGCAAAACCGGCAGATCCCTGAGGCTCATCATGTGGGTTCCCCCCCACTCTTGCCAAGCAGGCCTGGAGAAGGGTCTGGTTCCTAGCGGATTGTTCTGACATATTGGCAGGATTTGTTGGGAGAAGCCACCTGTCCTCAGGCCACACCCCCCAAGCATGGCCTCACAGCCTCATTTCCCTCCAATTCTAAACACCTCTCTCCCACGTCCCCGTGGAGATCTGCCTTGCCGGGACCGGGGCATCCCAGAGCCACCCTCTTGGCAAGAGCCCAGAAAGGCCCAAAGCCTGCCCCTTGGAGCCAAAGGGACAGAAGCGGGAGCTGGAAACGAATTTAAACCCAGGACGGCAGAGTGGGTTTGTCTGGTGAGCTGCCTCCGGACCCTCACGACTAACACAGCTAACTCTACACACACCACGTTGTGAAACTAATCGCCCTGTTTAGTTGCAAGTAATCCGCTCCCCCTTTTTTTTTTAATTGTTGGAAGCTTGCAGTGTATTTTTCTGCTCAGCCATGACTTTTTAAAAACTCAATTTGATAGTAAATGTGCTGCCACGCTAAAATGAATCACTTTGAAACACGCCTGCATGTGAGCTTTTTAAAGATGATGTAAATTTTAGCTGCGGTGGGAGGGGAGGGGGTCATCTGAAGTGGTTTTCTTGTAACGCCCACAAACCATTAAGCCTCCGGGATAAATGGAGAGGAAAGCCAAGAGCCACGCAGATTCCCCGGGGTCCGTCCCACGAGCGGCATTCCAGCTCTTTCCAAAGAGGGATAGGGTTTCCCAGGGAGCTGGTACCCGGCTCTTCAGTCAGGACTCTGTTCTGTCCGTGGTCAGTAACTTGTATTTCTTTTTTTTCTCCCTTTTTTTTTTTTTTTTCTTCTCCTAAACTTTCCAGGTAAAAGTACACCCGTAAGCCAGCTTGGTTCTGCAGACTTTCCCGAGCCCCCCGATCCGTTCCAGCCACTCGGGGCTGACAGCAGTGACCCGTTCCAAAATAAAAAGGGGTTTGGGGACCCGTTTAGTGGAAAAGATCCATTTGCTCCCTCCTCTTCAGCTAAACCTTCTAAAGCCTCCTCCTTGGGCTTTGCAGACTTCACCTCTGTAAGTTGAGTTCTCCGCCTCCGCGCCATTCCCTCCCCTCCCTCCGCTTGCAGCTTCCTTGGGGTTATTTTTTGTGTGTGTCTCTTTTGAATGGCAAACCTCCTCCTGGCTCAAGTATCCCGGTACCTCACACCATCACCCGTGTTATTTATTCTGTACTGCTGCTTTCTGTAAGAAAAACGGTTTCTCAATAAAAAAAAAAGAGCTCTGGTTTGGATACTCTGTGATAAGGGCACGTTTTCTTCCAGCAGGGTGGCCCAGTATGCCTGTTTTTCTGTCCTTCGCGGTAGACTCTTTGTATTAGTTCTGTTGCCCAGAGCCTGTTGTGTTCATTGATTTTTTTGGAAGCCACGACATCAGACGCTTCTGAAGTACAAAAACAAGACTGCTAAAGTTACATTCGGGTCTTGCTGTCCTCAAAAAAGTCTTTGTGGGGGAGTTCTGATGGTCCTGCCCAGTGCATTTTGGGCAGCAAGTGCAAATTGAAGGACC